>NC_137810.1:24520938-24540938 GCF_963921795.1 Nannobrachium achirus | reverse complement strand
CCAGGATTGCATTGGATTTTTTAGAGCTCATTCTTCTCTGTTTTTTTCCCATGCATGAGGTGTGCAAGGTTTAATCATGGCTAAGTTGACGAAAATAAGGCTTCTAAAATGCTTGGTAACCAATAGCTAACTTCAAGCTAACTTCATCCTCTTCCTGTACATGCACAAAGGAAAGTGTTCAGGCAAGTCATGGCTGCAGGGCTTCTGCATATACCAGCATATCTCTATGGGATTTTCTATGGCCACTGGGCGCCCTCTAGTGGTGAACGGGGTGGCACTCAAAGAGTTAAAATCATAAATACAAACAAACGGTTTTGGACATACAAGGTTTCCACCCGACAACGACGATATGCTGGTCCTCTCATGTGCTTACATATGCATTCTCCCTCACAGTCGCATACGTTGCTGCCAGATGCTCACGTCACTTCGCATCGCATTCTGACTCGGTGCGTTTCCTGGGTCCAGTGGCAGAAGAACCAAGCCCTCAGCTCCACGGTGTAATTCTGATTACTCTGGCCAGACTTATATATGCAGTACTAGCCCCCTAGTCAGCGAATTCATGGACCCTATGTCTCCTAAATCCATTCCTATCTGTCATATGACTCCCATTCACTCTCCAGCTCCTCTCTTCACCCATGACCATCACATCAGCTGTCTGGTACCTGCCCTCCGCCCCCTCCTATATCACTGATGTCTGTGCATTGGATTTCTACAGCTTTGAAGAGTTTAGTTGGAGGATTTGTAGTCCATCTCTCTCTCTCTCTCTTTCTCTCTCTTTCTCATCTCTCTCTCTCTCTCTCTCTCTCTCTCTCTCTCTCTCTCTCTCTCTCTGTCTGTCTGTCTGTCTGTCTGTCTGTCTGTCTCTCTCTTGCATGCGCACACACTTTCTCTCTCTGGCCAGTTAATCCCATCAGACACACAGTCATGTCTGGGGCTCCCAGATGCAGGTCTCAGTGCCATTTCTGTAGTGACCCCAACTGCACCCCCTCCCCCTCAACACACACACACACACACACACACACACACACACACACACACACACACACACACACACACACACACACACACACACACACACACTGATGCCCGCCTCACACTGATGGCTTGGAGGCTAATTGACCATATTCATGCGGCAGGCGGTTTGCTCTGCTGTCATAATCGTCACGCTGCTGGCAGGGTTGGAGTGTTTCGGTGATAGGAGACGTGATCAGGCATCTGGCTGGTGTGGAGGGAAAAAAACACTCATCCACAACAGAGACCCAGGTGAAAATCACCACAGAGATGCCTTAAGCTTGCCGGGGCGATCCAAGAAACACAGCTGGGAACCTGACAGGCTCTTGCACTAGCGACTCATACCGGTTGGTCGTTGGGGCCTGTTGTGTTCAGCATGGATGAGATTTGGAAGAGATACCGGTATGACCCTCCACACATGTTACACTCTCCTGATTAAACTCTTCACTGTCAGGTGAAAAGAAGCAGCTGGGCACTCAATGTATCGATGTATTAGGCCTGTCAACAATTATTACATAATAATCGTCTAATCGCAATTATTTGACATAATCACAATTATTTTGTCAAAATCGTTATAATCGTTTCCATGTTGAAAAATCTTAAATATTTATATTCAGACATTTTCAAAAATAGTGGAAATAGCCGATCTACAAGCTCACAACGCGTCACGATGTCACGCGTTGTGAGCTTGTAGATCGTCTTTTTCCACTATCAAAGTTCTTTTAAAGTATAGTAAGTATAGTATAGTAACTTTAGTAAGTTGTCAAATATGTAATTTATTTGTATATATAATATGTGTCATATCTGCCATGTGCAACTTCAAAGCCTAAAAGAAATGTAATTGTTGACAATTAATCGTCATGTAAAATGTCATAATGGTGAAAGCTCTATCGATGTATTGGAGAAGGCATGAGATGACTCTAGTCCAGGCCAACAGAGGGTTTGCAACATCGAGGATTGCGTTACACAGTCAGGGGGAATTGGCAAATGGAAATAATGGATACAATTATACAAATAAATTAAATTAAGCACAAATTGTGTTTATGAGATCAACAACCACAATAGCAACGCAGTGGATCTATGCAAACAGTAGGGCAAATTAAGACGCCTCCGGGTTGTGTGTCTGTCTGTTCAGATTATTTCATGTACAGTATAATACAAAGAGGTTTGCAACTGGGAAGCATTTCCCTTCGCATTATCACAAAAATGTAGTGCATTGTGCTTCTTTTGACGTTCATTACTTCTGCACACAGAAAGAGAGAAAGTCAGAGTCACATCATCGCAAAGCAAACCATTCCGTTTAAAATTCCACCAGCCATTCTCCCCCGACAGAAATGCACATCACTCTGGAGTGATTCTCCATCATTGTGAATTCAGCAGCGCTCACTTTCTGCAGGGAAATAGCTTGCTTGTTCTATTCTGGCAATAACTTAAATAACTTGCAGCAAGCTCCCAGACAAGTGCCATTTGAATCAATGTTTGCAGCAGCAACAATATACTTTGCATTGGAATTGATGGCTCGAAACTTTTATTCAAATATTCCACATCAGCCAAAGCTGTGTTCGGCAAGTCTGTGCTGAACGGCGTCTTTACAGCCCTGAACATAACATAAAGAGGAACTTATAGGGTGAATTTTACTTAAAAGAGTTATCTTACACCTACATTTTAATACCAAAACGCAGGTATTTTCCCTTTGACCCTCTAAGGCCCACTGTTGTAATATTACAACGTTTGTATTTTATCCAAAAAAAGGTTTAAATCATTTTATTTTAGCTCCCCCTACCACCTAAACATCACCATTGGATTCTATTGTTTAGTATTACAATGCCATTGGCCACAATATTTGCATATAAATACCCCCCACAGGGGCTGACATTCACACCCGCCACACCCGCTGACATTCCAGAGTTTTGACGAACAACATCTCACTTTTTCATGGAAGCTATTCCTCACAAAAACATAAGTAAAATGCCTGTACTATTTGTTTTGGTGATCATTAGAATGTCTAGAACATGTACATATGTTATTATTGTGAAAAATATCCCCCATATGTAAATTAGAGCATGATTTATGATTTATGATTTATGGCTATAAAACCTTACAAAAACATTTTTTTGAAAAAAACATTACATTTTCCTCTTATTAGGACTCCTACAACACCATCTGATTTTTTTCATTTTTTTATTTCAAGTATTTCTATATTTGGGCCTTAGAGGGTTAAACTGCACATATAGGTTGATGGATGGACGGACGTTTTGTGTGTTGTTGCTTCGAAAACTTCTCACTCGCACTCTCTCCATGCACGGCAAGGGCACAGAAACAATTCCATAAGATTCCATCATTTACCATCCACCAGGGGTGTCACACCACCAAATGCTGGGCCCTGGGTACAAGGATTCACTGCGGGGCCCCTGTGCTTTAACTATTGAAAAACAGCAGATATACAAGCTCACAGCGTGGCACCGAGTGCCACGCTGCGAGCTTGTAGATCGTGAAAAGTTTTTTTTAAAAACCTATATGTTTCTATGTCAGTGGTGCTCGAACTTTTTCATGTGAAGGACCCCCAAAATTATATGTATTTGGCCACGGACCCCCTTCTCTAAATATTTAGTTCCAGGGCGGGACCCCGCCAGAAGCAACATTTGAGTTACAAATGTTCGCTTAAAAATACATATATTAAAAGATTTGCACACATTCTCACGACTTTTCAAAAATAGCAGATCTACAAGCTTGCAGCGCGGCACTCGGTGCCGTGCTGTGAGCTTGTAAATCTGCTATTTTTCAATAGCTAAAGTATAAAATAATGAAGGCCCCTCCACCTTGGGCCCTAGTAAGTCCCACTTTACCCCCCCCCCCCCTGAGTTGTGACGCCCCTGCCTTCCACATCTGAGCATTGGTCATCGGGGGGGAAATGGCCGAAAGAGTCAGTGATGCAAAGAGCAATAATCTATTCCCCAGCTACCCTGGTGTTTGTTTTGAAAAGAGAACGAGAGAGCCAAAGGGAGGTGGAAAAAAAGAGAACAAAAGTAATAAATGGACCCATCTCCATCGTAAAGACCTGCTTTTCCAGCTCATTTATCAAAGGCAGAAGAAGAATTATTTTTGATTGGCTGATTACTGGGAGCATTCATCACCGGCTGACGTATCCCCGCCAATCTGACACTGCCATTTTGGATAATTTGTTAAGGATGACAAAGGGGGGCCAGCGTTGCCGTGCCTCCTCTCATGACCTTTTTAATATTAGAAAATTAATTTTTCTACCTGGAAACAAATGTATTAGGGTCCTGTCACAGCACAGAGAGATGAATATTGCGCCTTGAACATCCACAGCCATGACACAACCTATAGCCTTCCTTCCATCTACTGCCTTTCTCCTGCACACTGGAGAGCTGACAGCAGCTGTAGCACCACACCACACCACACCACACCACACCACACCACATAAAAAATATCTACATTTTCCATTACACAAAAGTACCCCTAGACTACAACTTTCCTAAATTATAATACACTATAAAGTATTAATATATTACTATGATAATTATAATACACTATTCTAGATTATAATAGTGGTTATAACACAATATAATCTATTATCGTGTATTACAACTATATCCTGGTGGTCTAAATGAAAAGTCGGTGAGTGATCAGTCATTGTGAAGTGCTTGGCCTTGTTTGGCCTAGCTCAGACCTACTCTGGATTGGATACATTTTAGTATCACGTTTAGTACCACTTTCACACCACTCTACCCAGGTCCTTTGTAGTGGAAAACCTGGCACAAGTGGGCAGTGTGGTGTGGAGTGGAGTGGTGTGGAGTTGGGCCAGTGGAAAGGGGCTTTAGAGACTTGGGTAACCCCACTCTCTCTCTCCCTGTCTCTTTTTCAATCTATCTCTGTCTCTCTCTGTCTATCTTTCTGTGTGATTGTCTGATTGTCTCCCTCTCTCTCTCTCTCTCTCTCTCTCTCTCTCTCTCTCTCTCTCTCTCTTTCCCATCTCTTTCCCCCTGCCTGTTGAAACGTCCTCTGGCGTCAGCCAACCATTTCTGATCCATTTTCTGAGATTTACGGCCAATTTGTCCCGATCATCACACCGTCCTCTCCATCCCTCCATTATCCGTGCGCCTCGGTGGGAAGTTGAATTGTCTCTCGCTGAAAGAGACGGATGGAGCTTTATGCTTCACATCACTGTGTTTATGGCCTCCTGCATTTTCATCTTTTACATTGTATTCAATTTTATGTGTTCAGTTCAGTCAGCCCCCCTACTCACACACACACACACACACGCACGCACGCACACACACACACGCACGCACACGCACGCATGCACGCGCACACACACGCGCACACGCACACGCACGCATGCACGCGCACACACACACGCGCGCGCACACACACACACACACACACACACACACACACACACACACACACACACACACACACACACACACACACACACACACACACACACACCTTCCTGTCCCCAGAGCTGGAAAAAGTACTCACATGTTGTACTTATAAGTAAAAGTATCAATACTGCACTATAGATGTACTCCGTTACAAGTCCAGAATTCAAAATGTATACTTGAGTAAAAGTACCACAACATGTTGCTGAAAATAGCAGATCTACAAGCTCTCAACGCGTCGCGAAGTACAAATACTTCAAAAGTGTACTTAAGTACAGTAATTAAGTAAATGTACTTAGAGACTTTACACACCTTCCTGTCCCCTCTTCTCCTCTTCCTCCGCTGCTCATCCCTCTCCTCCCTCTCCTCCCTCTGGCTGCTTGCGGCCCAGCAGATGTGTGTGTGTGTGTGTGTGTGTGTGTGTGTGTGTGTGTGTGTGTGTGTGTGTGTGTGTGTGTGTGTGTGTGTGTGTGTGTGTGTGTGTGTGTGTGTGTGTGTGTGTGTGTGTGTGTGTGCTGTGCTGAGACACTGCAGCAGGGCCCTGTACGGCGTATAGCAGAGGACTGGCTGCCTGTGCCCGTTCAGCCTGATTACAAGTCACCTCTGTGTTCATAAACAGACAAAATGCCTCCATCAATTGGAGAGTGGCACGCGGAGACGGGGAAACGGGTATAGGCGGAGACAGATGGAGGGGCTTTTGTGTCATTTTCCTTGGTCTAAGCAGAAGGTCACGCCATCTGCCATGTTCTGTCACTGCTACATCATGGGGGTGGGTCAGTGACCGCGCACCAGGTGACCTGAATTAGCTTCTCTAACTAATGGGACCGTCTGAGCTGCGGCTTTTTACGGTCCAACGAATTAATGGCGTGGAGTTTTCGTAACTTTCTTCTTTTTTTTTTCTCTCCAAGGAGAGCGGAAAGGAGAAGTTTTATTGAGATAGCCTTTACTACACGGTTAACATCCTCAGTGTTATCTGAACTCTGAGAGTGTATGAATGCTGTTGTCCCTCGTAACCAGGGGGAGACGGACATCTGCAGCATGCACACCACGTCACACTTCCCCATAATTGTTATGTGGGGTATGTTCATGCGGAGAATAAGGGCAGCAGGCACGTGCACGCATAGACATCAAAGGGGGCTTGAGCCCCTGCCCTTTTATCCGTCTGTAAAAAGTGCCCTTTCCAGACCATGAATGCAGTTTTTCATATGGTGAAAGAAATGCAAATGGCCCCTTTCTATGCCCTACCTGAAGGCAACATTCAAGAGAATTGCCTTCTCCAACTTTTCCTGAACTTGAATGCAGGATCTTAAAAGACGTCTCCAGTATTGACTTGATTATGCTTGGTTCAGACTTCAGAGTGGTATCGAGTATCAAAAATAGCTGACCTCCAAGCTCACAACTCGTCGATATTTTCACCAAAAGGCCCTTTTGGACAAGCCCCTGCCTCTGTAACATTATCTGCACGTCCCTGAAGGGCATAAAGTTGAACTGTCTTCCCCTGGCTGAGCGTGGCTTTCTCCTTTTAAGGTATACTGCTGATGCCAAGCGCTTTATTCAGGAGCTTGTAATCCTGCTTCAATCAGCTTCTCTCCCTCTAAGTGTAAAGATAAGCCTGGCGTTATGGGCCCTAAACGCCCACCACCCCAACCACCCCCTCCTCTAATTAATATTCACCAGATACAGTAAGCACTACTCTGACTAAATTCATCCCTTTTGACCTTGTGGTGTTTTACACCAAGCTGCTGGTTCAACCCAAGTTGAAGAGAGCTGTTTTGTTTCTTTTCGAGGGGCTTAATTTGGAAAGCTCAGTCTACTTTCTCTCTCTCTCTCTCTCTCTCTCTCTCTCTCTCTCTCCGATTGTGTTCCGACTTTCATTTGGTGGACTCTGTTTCTTAATTGCCCCTAATTGCTTAATTACAATTTCAAATGAACAATTCTGGAGGTCAGAGAGGGTTGTTAATTGAAGCATCAATCATGACGGCGGGGCCTTCAGTCCTGTCTCTCACTTTGACTGACAGGGACATTAACTGACTGTTGTAGTGGACCCAAACTTGACATTGTGGGGCTGCACTGACTATTAACACTGTCACTGCTGCTCTCAGGCTGTCCTTAACGTGTTGTAACACAGGCACCCTTCTGGGTTAGGGCAGTGGTTCTCAACCTGTGGGTCGGGACCCCCAGGGGGATCTCCAAATTATTTTGAGCCGACATTTACGTGAACGGATCGCGCACGCGAAACGCACTGGGAGAAGATGCCTCGGCCAAAACTGCCACTCTATCCCAATGGAGATCCAGATAATCACGGTGAGCTAACGACCTGGGGATTGAAAAAAAAAGAAAAAACAACGTCGCTGTCCAAGAAGGAGGGGTGGCGGGCTCATGTTTATAAACATAATATTATGTCTCAGATCATAATACAATAATAGAAATTTCACGGCTAATCTATCAACAGCCATTCTATTTCGGCTAGCAAAGTGTTAAAACAGTATTAATCCATCAAGGACGCAACTTGGGCTCGATGGCACATAGTGCCGCATCACACCGACAGAGTCACCTCCCAGGCAGAATTCCAAGTGAGCGTGAGAGGTCCACTGCCACGCCTTTATTTGTCTTTACTTTCTTCTAACCCCCTCCCACCGCTCTCGCTATTTACGTCTCTCCTCCCCTCGTTCTCCTCACCTCCTCTCGCCCTCCTCCCCCACCAGGAGGCAGACAGGTGATTATCAGCCTGGTTTTGCTTGTCTAGACCTTGGCTGGCCGGGAACTCTTTCCATCCTCCACTGCCTAATGGAGCTGGCACCCCGTCTCTCTCTCTCTCTCTCTCTCTCTCTCTCTCTCTCTCTCTCTCTCTCTCTCTCTCTCTCTCTCTCTACCCCTCTCTCCCTCTGCCCCCCCCCCCCCCCACCACCACCACCCCTCACCATCCAACCACCAGCCCACTACTCTGTTGGCTACGTTTAACCCCCCCACCCCCCCTCACCCCTCTCTCCTTTTGTTTTTCTGTTGTTTCTCCCCACCTCCGTCCTCCTCCTCCGCCTCCACCTCTCCCTCTCATGTCCCCCCCCCCCCCCCCCTCTCTGCTCCTCTCCTCTGGGGTTCCATCCATCAGGTTGTCGGGGGGTGCTAGCGGCCCACTCCCAGCCACCATATTTCACCGGCAGCCAGCCGCACAGCTGACAGCACAACCACTGCCAGGAAATTGCTTTGGCTGTGAGCGGAATTTCAAACACCGGCACTGCATCTGCCTGTGCCACCCCGACTCGATCCCTGCTTTAGTCCAACTCTCTCTCTCTCTCTCTCTCTCTCTCTCTCTCTCTCTCTCTCTCTCGCCTTTTTTCCCTCGCTCTTTCTCTCCTTTTCTCTCTCTTTCCGTTTTCACTTTCCCCCCCCCGAAAGTGTCGCCTCTCCCTCTTCTTTTTCCTCAGACTATCTCACCTTCTTTTTCTCCTTCCTTCCATCCTTCCCTCCCTCCCTCCCTCCCTTCCTCCCTCTCTCCCTCTCCTTGCCTCGCTGCCGCCTTACGACCCACGGGGAACAAGGTGCAGCGGTGAATGTGTAATGAGAGAGGGATGGAGAAAGACGGAGGGGGAGAAGATAAAGAGTGGGAGAAGAGGGGAGGGAAATAAAAAAAAAGGAGTGATAAGAGAGCGAGAGAAAGGAGGCTCTGGCTGTGGTGCTTATAGTTCCAAAGTTGAGGGTCAGAGTATACCTGCGTGTGTGCGTGCGTGTGTGTGTGTGTGTGTGTGTGTGTGTGTGTGTGTGTGTGTGTGTGTGTGTGTGTGTGTGTGTGTGTGTGTGTGTGTGTGTGTGTGTGTGTGTGTGTGTGTGTGTGTGTGTGTGTGTGTGTGTGTGTGTGTGTGTGTGCGCGCGCGTGTGTGTGTGTGTGTGTCTGTGTGTGTGCGTGTGCGTGCGTGTGCGTGCGTGTGTGTGTGTGTGTGTGTGTGCATGTGTGTGTGCAAGCGTGCGCGCATGTGCGTTTGTGAGTGCGGCACCTGATAGAGATATTTGAGAGTCAGTAAGTGACACTGGGTTTACTGTCAATATTCCAGGATGACCTCCCACTTGGGTAATGACGCCCCCTGGCGATCATTCAGAGAAACTACTTCAGCTCCCGTACTAACGTAGGTAGGAAGGGCCTGTCACTCAAACCGGAGTGACCCGCCTCCAGGCTATATAAGCCCCCGGAGGCGGAAGTAACATCCTCTTTTCACTCTCTGCGATATCACATTCAGATAAGTTGAAACTCAGCCTTTGTATTATTATTCTTCGCGCATTAGCCTAAAGCGGTGGCATTGGAGTCGCCCACCGGCGAGTGTTGAATTAACCCGTACTTAAGAATACTTATTCTTGTCCCGTCCTAAAACGACGGTTATTTCCTTCTATAACAAAGGATTATTACTGCTTGTTCAGGCCTCCGCCGAAGCAAGCGTGGCATAGCATTAGCCGTTAGCTTGTTAGCTCGTCTGCTCTTTGTTAACGTTAGCTACACTGCTTACCGCTTGTTCAGGCCCTGCCCGAATCAAGCGTGGCCTAGCCTTAGCCGTTAGCTTGTTAGCTCGTCTGCTTCTTGTTAACTCTAGCTACAGTGCTTCGCCATGGATCCTCTGGCTTTCCTGCCGAGGCAATGTCCAGGCTGTCCAGGACTCATCGACGGACAGGATCTTCACCCTCTCTGTGTCGGCTGCATGGGCGTTGCACACGCCTTCTCTGCACTGAGTCCTCAGGGGAGAGCAGGACCCTTCTGTGACTTCTGCGTGGCCTACGACCACGATGTACTGGTACACCGGTTCTACCTAGCCAGGGCAGGCCTCGGGGCCTGCGCTCCACCAGGTGGGTCCACTGCTCTCAACCCCACAGCCCAGTCTTTCCTTCCCCAGGCGGCCCGCACCGTTGGTCAAGGTGCGGCGCTGCCTTCCGGAGATCCGTTTGGCAAACAGCGCGCCATTCCAAGTCAAGATGGCGCCGTGCTACATGAGACACCGCCTGCCGCGCAACCGACCGCAGCTAGCTCCACTGTCACTGGAGCTGGCGGGTCTGGTGAAGTCGCCGCTAAGAAGGCGACCAAGAAGGCTAACATCCCTCCGGTAGCCTTTTCCCCTTCGGGCGCGGTGCCCAAAAAGAAACGCTCGGATGTGACCGTCGGGGACGTTCCCCTCAACGTGAGCATCACCAAAACAGTCCAGACTTTCAGGCGAGAGTCGGACCTGAGCTCCTGTCAGAGCGAGGGTTCTGGTTCTGAATACTCTGGATACACGGCCGAGGAGGAGGAGGACTCCGTCGAGGACGATGGTTCCCGACTCACGGTCACAGTGAAAGGTAATGCCCCTGCGGCTCCAGCACGTCAACTGGACGGCGCAGGGAGCTCCCAGTCCTCCTCAGGCACCACTGCCCCTCCACCCGCCAGTCAAGCGGGTGAAGCGGGAGCAGAGGACGTCGATTCTGCAGCAGAAATGCTGGATCATCTCACGGTCTACATGAGAGCTCTTGCCAGAGTTGGAGAGGAGTTGCCACCTCCTCTCCCCTCTGAAGAGGCCGAGGATGATGACGAAATGCCCGGGCAGGAGCCTTCGGTTCCCGCCCCGTATGTCCTCTCCAGGCTGCCGCTGGTGAAAGGATTCACCAAGGCCCTCCATTCCTCATGGAAGACACACAAAGACCCCAGGAAGCTGCCTTTTTCTGTGTTGGATTTGGTTGGCGGTGCGGAGGCAGGCATGTCCACCTGCCCTAACCTGGACCACCTGTTGGCACAATCCTTTCTGGGTTCCGTCAGACCCCAGTACAAGGATGTGGGCACGGCTAAAAACGGGCCGTTTGTCGGCCCCGTCGGCACCAACCCGCCGGGGTTCACTGTCCTGGAGGACAAGCTGCAGTCGGACAGGGCTCGTAACGCCTACCGGTCCGCTGCTCTGGCTGCTAAGGACCTTAATCTTATCCAGCTCTTGCTAGCTTCCACCAAAGACCTGGTCAAAGGTCTGCCCACGGGGGAGCACACTGCGGAGCTAAACACCCTATTCGACATCATGCTGAAGGTCAATTGGCATGCGGTCAAGTGGATGGGCAGGTCCATGGATTATAACCTCCAAGCTGAGAGAGCCCGCTGGCTCGACTATGTCGACCTCGAGCCTAAGAGGGACGTGGGCGAGAAGCCTCCGGGTCCTCGCGGGGAGATGTATAAATCCCTCATCAACATGGAGAACAGTCCCACCACCCTCATGGGCGGCGGTTTGGAGCTGCTGCAGGGCAGAGTCACGTTCTTTAAGGCTGCTAAGGACATTGTCGAGTCCACCACAGTGCCACAGGAAGAACCGCAGCAAGCTAGGAGGGCGTCCCGCTCCTCCCGCGTCAAGGAAAGGGGCCGCTCTGCTTCTTTTAAGAAGCACTCGTCTTCCTCCAGGGGAGCCTCTGCAGCCAGGGCGCCTGACAGGCCCCGCAGCAAGGTTGTGGTTCCCGAGCGCGCTCAGCCGCGCCGCCCGTCCAAGGATGGCAGGCAGCAGTCTTCCTACCGCGGTGGCCGCGGTAGGGGACAGCGCAAATGACACTCGGAAGAGGGGGATTGTGCTGGGGCGGGGGTCCGAGGTGTCTCTCGGTCCCCCTCCCCCCAAACGAGGGCGTTTTTCTGTACCCCGTGTCGGGGAAATGAAAATGTTGAATTTGATGCCTCCTGTGTCGGCAATAAATATGTTGAAAGAGCAAAGTCTGTCTCTGTCCAACTCTCTCGCACTAGCACAGACGACCCCATCGTGCATGCCTCCTGTAGTAATGATGAAGTCCTGTCAGGACTCGATAATCAATCACAGGTTTTATCAGCAACCAGTAATGTTATTGTCAAACAATTATGTGGTTCCTCAAGCGCGCGAGTGGGATATCCCTCGCGTCGACAATATGACTCCTTTATGCATGCCTCCTGTAAGAATGATGAAGTCCCGTCAGGACTCTTTAATCAGTCACAGGTTTTATCAGCAACCAGTAATGTTAACGTCAAACAATTATGTGGTTCCTCATGCGCGCGAGTGGATTTTCCCTCGCGTGAGCGATGCTATGAATTTAACCTTGAGTCAGAAATTCTGTCGGCCTACTATGAGCCCGGGTCAAGGGACAAGCATAAAGGCCTTAGAGCAGGTATTAAACGTAAAAGTTCCTCTCCTGTCAGGGGAGAATGCTTTAGTTGTGGGCGAGTCTGTTTATCAGTCGAATCGCTTTGCTCTTCCTGTTGCTCTATCGAGCGAAAACCGAACACTTCCGGTTTCACCGGATACGGATTCGCTAGCTCCCAGCTTCCGGTCCGGCCGCAAAAAAGCTCCGCTAGTCAAGCGGTACAATCAGAAGGTGTTCCCGCCTTGCGGCCTATTGAACCCCTGCGCTCCGCATCCGGGTGTTCCGGATACGGATACGCAGGTTCCCCACTTCCGGTCCCGCCGCAAAATAGCTCCGCTAGTCAAGCGGTACAACCAGAAGGTGTTTCCGCCATGCGGCCTATTGAACCCTTGCGCTCCGCATCCGGTCGTTCCGGATACGGATACGCAGGTTCCCCACTTCCGGTCCGGCCGCCAAAAAGCTCCGCCGTCACGGAAGCACAGTGGTGGGGTTTCTCTCGCTCAAAACACGCTAGCACGCTGCGCGCGCCAGTGGAAGTTATGCAACCCGAGCCATTGGGTATTTCGAACGATAACCAGGGGTTACAGGTTACAGTTCGCAGACATACCCCCGCTTTCGAGCAGGGTTATTCATACCAGGGCGCGTGGTTTAAAAGCAAATCTTTTGAGAGAAGAGATCAGCTCCTTGCTAAGCAAGGGTGCTATAGTGGAGCTGGGCAGGACCCAATCCCGCATGGGATTTTGGAGCCGTTATTTCCTGGTGCCCAAAAAGGGGGGGGGGGCTACGTCCCATCCTGGACCTAAAGGCACTAAACGTGTACCTGAAGAAATACGTTTTCAGGATGCTAACTGTACCCACCATGTTACGGTCGGTCAGGCAAGGGGATTTCCACTGTTCAGTGGATCTGAAGGATGCTTATCAGCACGTCCAGATTTATCCCCCACACAGGAAATTCCTACGGTTCGCCTTCGAGGGTCGCCTGTACGAGTACACAGTACTCCCTTTCGGTCTGTCACTGAGCCCGAGGGTTTTCGTGAAAGTGACCGAAGCAGCCATCGCCCCGCTGAGACAGCAGGGCGTCAGGTTGGCGACGTACATCGACGATTGGATGATTTCAGCGAGCTCCGCCCACGAAGTGGCGCGTCACACACAAGTGGTTTTGGCTCACCTGAAGGCCTTAGGTTTCATATTCAACCACGGCAAGAGCATGCTGACTCCAGCAAGTCGTCTTACATTCATTGGGGTCCTTCTGGACTCATCCGACATGTCGGCCCGTCTCTCAGAGGAGAGGGTGGACAGGTTTCGGGAATGTCTCGACTCCTTTCAAGTGGGCCAGGAGGTCACTTACAGGAGTTGCATGGTACTGACGGGAATGATGGCTTCCGCAGTACATCTGTTGCGTTTGGGCAGGTTTCATATGAGACCTTTTCAAAGATGGATGTTATCCCTCGGGATCCCGCCCTCCTTGAAGTACAAGAAGGTTACGGTTTCCCCTTCCTGCGCGATCGCCCTGTCTCCGTGGCTGGTGGAGGGGTTCCTCACCAGCGGAGTCTCGATTGGCGAGGTGGTTTCCCGCAAGTCGATCACGACAGACGCCAGTCTCAGTGGATGGGGAGCCACTTTCGAGGGGCGCACAGCGCAGGGGCTTTGGCCTCTGGAGATGAGGGGTCGTCACATCAACTATTTGGAGTTGATGGCTATACTCCTGGCGCTCAAGCATTTCGAGCCTTGGATTTTGCATTGTCACGTCCTGGTCAGGACAGACAATACGACGGCCATGTTTTATGTCAACAAACAGGGGGGCCTGTCGTCGTTGCCACTGGACCGTCTGGCTCGAGAATTGACGGTTTGGTGCTTGTCGCGCCTCAAGTCGATCAGGGCCTTACACGTCCCAGGTCTCCTCAACAGCGGAGCAGATCTCCTGTCCAGGGGAGGTTCTCGCTACGAGGATTGGTCTCTCCACCCCAGGGTGGCGAGCCAGATTTTTCGCAAGTTCGGTCAGCCAGTGGCGGACCTGTTTGCGTCAGCGGAGAATACGAAGTGTCCGTTGTTCTTCGCGGTGAAGGGCAGTCCTCCCTTGGGGTTGGACGCCTTAGCGCACACGTGGCCGAGAGGTCTACTGTACGCGTTTCCCCCCTTCGACTTAATCCGACCCACTCTGGAGAGAGTCAGGAGGTTCGGTCTGGAGATGCTCCTGGTGGCTCCCTACAAGGGCACGTGGAGGTCGGCGATCGCCCCTCTCCTTTGCGAACCGGGTTGGCAGCTGCCTCAGTGCAGGGATCTGTTGAGTCAGGCCAGGGGGGAGATCTTCCACCAAGACCTGCAGGTCCTAGACCTGTGGGTTTGGCACGTGAAAGGTTAAACCTGCTGGCGGCTGGTTTTTCTTCTGAAGTGGTTGCTACCATTCAGAGTGCTAAGGCGCCTTCTACGAGGGCGTCTTATGATGGAAGGTGGAATGCCTTTGAGGACTGGTGTGAGTCGCGTGTTCCACCGGTGGTGGCCCATGTGGCGTCAGCCCAGGAAATTCTGGAATTTATGCAGGACCGCTTGAGAAGTGGTCTTGCATTTTCTACCCTTAGGGGGTATTTGGCGGCTATTAATGCCTGTCACCTGGGGGTGGCGGGCAAGGCACCTTCTAAAGTCCCGGAGGTCATCAAGTTCATGCAAGGAGTTGAACGTTTGAGGCCGGTAACTAGGTCTTTGTTCCCAGTTTGGGATCTGCAGGTGGTTCTAGGGGGCCTATGTCGGGCTCCCTTTGAGCCGCTTGTAGGGATGCCTTTGAAACTTTTGAGTTTCAAGACGGCTCTTTTGCTGGCTTTGGCCACGGCTAAAAGAGTTGGTGACCTGCAAGCTCTCTCGGTGTCTGCGGAGTGCATGCAGTTTATGAACAATGATCTCAAGGTGTTGCTCAAGCCTCATCTTAAGTTTGTTCCTAAGAACATGGTGGTTCCTAAGGAGCCTGTTGTTCTTCTGGCTTTTCATCCTCCTCCGTTTGTCTCGGTGGAGGATGAACGGCTGAATTGCCTTTGTCCTGTCAGGGCATTGAAGGCCTACTGTGACAGGACTGCTGGTTCTAGAGCTTCTTCTCAGCTCTTCGTGGAAATGGGCAATGTTCTTGTCAGAAAGCCGGTGTCTAGACCCACTCTTTCGAGGTGGATTGTGGATGCTATTAGGCTGGCTTACTCTAGTGCGGGTGTGGAAGTGCCGGCGGCACTTAAAGCCCATAGCACTAGAGGTGTGGCTACTTCGTGGGCACTGGCAAAGGGAGTCTCCGTTCAGGAGATTTGTGTTTCGGCGAATTGGTCTTCGCCTTCTACCTTTGCAGCCTACTATCACCTGGATATCGAATCCTCTTCGCTAGCGCATTCGGTTCTGGGTGCAGTTGCCTCCTCTACGTCATAGAGGAGTCGGATCTTCCCCTCCCACAGGTGGGCATGTAGCCACCTGGGGTATTTTGGGGGGGACCCTGTGTTTTCCTTATATAGTGTGTCTTACTTATAAGGCGGACTTGTCCTTTTCATTTAGTTGAATGAGGCGGACTTCGGTCTGTCAGGGTCTCCCCTTATTTTCTCATGCCTTCACACCCAGGTCCGGTGGGCCTGGGACCTTCTGGGTGATGGGTCACGCCCGTTTGGGCTGTGCTCACCCGTATGAGGGGTGTGTGGGGGTATGAGAGTAGGTTGTGGCTTAGAGGGGAGTTTAAGAATCCCAAGTGGGAGGTCATCCTGGAATATTGACAGTAAACGGTAGGTTCCGTACGGAACCATTGTTTACTTAGATATGGAAGGATGACCTCCCACGTAATGCCCCTCTGTTTCACTGAATGTGGCAGAGAGTGGTATTAAGAGGATGTTACTTCCGCCTCCGGGGGCTTATATAGCCTGGAGGCGGGTCACTCCGGTTTGAGTGACAGGCCCTTCCTACCTACGTTAGTACGGGAGCTGAAGTAGTTTCTCTGAATGATCGCCAGGGGGCGTCATTACCCAAGTGGGAGGTCATCCTTCCATATCTAAGTAAACAATGGTTCCGTACGGAACCTACCGTTTTATCACACACCATGTCACATACTGTGAGACAGAAAAGACACAGTTTTCTACACACCTGTCCTGAAACACACTCGGAATTAAGTCGATAGACCACCGGAGGTCATCATGTGATGAGATGAACACTTGGGTGGATCAGTGAGGATGATGTGTGTGTGTGTGTGTGTGCGTGCGTGCATGCGTGCGTGCGTGTGTGCGTGCGTGCATGCGTGCGTGTATGTGTGTGAGCTTGCTGCACCTGCAGTTGAATTGTGTTACAGCATGTTCTGCATGGTGCAGCTGCAGATAGTGTGAACAGGGCGGGGGTGCATGGGTGGCTACTTGCAGGCTGGGAGCCTTTTGCACATCATTGTACCGAGAGAGATTTAAAGGAGTCTCCTGGGTGAGTGCCTCCAGGGCCCTCCAGCCCCGCACTCATCTCCTGGGAGCCCCAAACCAATGGAGAGGCCCTCCTTCGCTCCCTGTGGACCCACTGCTGTTCAGACAGGCAGAAAAACCCACTGTCTTTTGTACTAACCAGCGATATTTCATCTTCTTTTTGTTTGTGTCCCTGTTTAGTTCCACGCTGAACTAAATATATCGTCATTGTTGGATGGAAACCTTGTATGTCCAAAACCGTTCGTTTTGTATTTATCATCTAAAAGATTTACTAAACTAGTGAAAACAACCGATCTACAAGCACTCAACGCCTCGCGATGCGAGGCGTTGTGTGCTTGTAGATCAGCTGTTTTCACTAGTTTTGTGCGACGGTCATGTATGATGAAGCAGGGCTTTGCTTCACCAAAAAACTTACACATTTGAAGCTTGGAGATACAAGGTTTCTGCCCGACGATATATTGTAGCCCTTCTAGTGGCAGGCCACTAAGCATGGCAATGTTGGCCAGTCAGTTAGGTAAGCCTATTGAACACTTTGGTCCCAGAATGTTACCTCAACAATTACTGTCGAGATTGTGTTTCTTCATGCTCCCTGGAAGATAAACCATATTGATTTTGGTCACACCATGGATGGCATTTTCCACTAGTGCCAACCTCGAGGCAAAAGTCCCTCTTGCATAAAACATATCTAAAAATTGAATGTGCAGATTTCCATTGCACATTCCTCCATTCATGCTCCCTGGAGGATGAACCATATATGAGTAACTCGTTGACCTTGTTTCTTTGGCCCCAAGATATGCAAGATTCAGATTGCAAAATTGTACTTAAAGGAGGACTTCTTCATATAATACAGTAGGTCCTCACTAATGTTCATAATAAAATTGCAAAAAATCTACTCGGTCCAAGTCTCTTAGGAGAGCTGTGGGAAGTTCAGAAATCCATAGTCTTGTGACATCACCGTTTGACGTATTTTCTTTTTTTAAAACAATATCTTTGAAAAAATAGTTTTGATTTTTATTATCGCGAGAACAATAGCTTCCACTTTAACATTGCAACTTTTCAGGAATAGAAAGCATGCCTTTTCTATTAGCTTGGATTCTCCATTGATAATGTCACAATACTATGGATTTCTGAACTTCCCACAGCTCTCCTAAGAGACTTAGAGTAGATTTTTTCTTTTGCAATTTTATTATGAACATTAGTGAGGACCTATATGAAGATAGGTTGAAAAGTGGTGAAGTAATCCTTTAAGTACAGTACTTGATTGGTGGTGATGGAGATATTAGTAGTGATGGTGTTAACATTTTGTTCTCCTCCCTCCTTCTTCTCCTCCTTACCCTGTCTCTTTATCCCCACCCCCAAAATACCCGTCAACCTGTCTCCTTCCTCTGGGTCAGAGTGTGAGTCTGGAGTTCTACATTGACGTGCACGCTCACTCCACCATGCTCAACGGCTTCATGTATGGGAACGTGTTCGAGGAGGAGGAGCGGGTCCAGAGGCAGGCTGTCTTCCCCCGCCTGCTGTGTCAAAATGCACCTGACTTCTCTTTTGTAAGTCACACACAAGCACACGCACAAGAAGGTTTTTTGCCATAAACCCTCTATAGCAGTTGTTTTCAACCCTCTTCATGTCAAGGTCCATTATTTATTGGGCATTTGAGCCACAGACCACCATTTGATGACATTTAGCCTCTCAGACCCAAAACGTAGAATATTTTGTTGCGGTTGGATACGATTTTGTCCACAATTCCATGCTGTATTGATGTTGGTACCATAAGAGAGATAACAGGCAAACAAATCAATAGGACAAGTCTTCTACATTCTCTAATTATGTAGAATTCTTGTAAATTAAGTAATGCAGATGTTTAACAATAATTTAACTCTTGAGAGCGTAAAATGAAACCAAATGAAACCGTAAGGGTCCATTTTGTTTCATTTTACACTCTCAGGATTTATAGATCTCTGGCAAAGGGTCCATTTGTTTACCAACTCTCCATCATTTAGCTGGGGACCACCTGGAACCCCCTCAAGGACCACTGGTGGTCCCCATCCACTGGTTGAGAACCACTGCTCTAATAGCCTACTTAGTCAAACGGATCTGAGTTGCAACAACCTTTTTCACTCTACACCAAATATCTTCGCCAAAAATAGCCCAAAATGCGCTGCATTGAGACACGTTGTGAGCTTGTAGGCTATTTTTCGTGAACGTACCGCACAGTATATGGGAATGCTGCAGGTTCAAGAATGAATGCTGTTAAATAGGACATTTAGAGAAATGTCCAGATGGCATATACAGTAGTTGCACACACACAGTGTACAGAATACTCAGTGAATGTGTGCGCGCTTACACATGCAAACACACAGGAACACAAGGACAGTTAAGAAGTAGATATGAAATCATCAGAGGCCAGGGAGAGGTCTAAATAAGGAGGTTCTAGCTCTTACTGTACATGCACACTGCCAGTGCCTATAGCCACCCATCTGAACATTATGCAGCTAAATATTTTCCTCTCTTCTCTGCCACTATCAATGACCTTCTCAATGTCCACCTCTCAGTGATGGTGACATTCACAACACAGCCACTTATGCACATCATAAAGAATAACCTTTATTGGCCGATGACCCTCCGTGCTCACCTAGACGCACCGACAGGCCAGGCAGGTCGGACACATACATGGAAATGTCACTGATTGTTTGTCAATAGGTTGTCTCTTTTTGGGTGAAATGCTACCGTAAGATCAAATATGTAAGAGAAACTTTGGAGGGAAAGAGAGAGCAAGCGAGAGAGCAAGCGAGTGAGCGAGTGTGTGAGTGTGTGTGTGTGTGTGTGTGTGTGTGTGTGTGTCTTTGTAAGTGTCACCATGGTTCTGTTTGTATGCATCAGTGCATGCATGCATACGTATGTGAGACTTGGCATGTGCTGTATAGTAGAAGCATGCATTCCTGTGTGTGTGTGTTCGCATTTGAATGCGCGTGCGTGCGTGTGCGGGACCGTGGGTACGTGCGTGTGTGCGTGCACGTGTGTGTGTGTGTTCGCATTTGAATGCACGTGCGTGCGTGTGCGGGACCGT
>NC_137810.1:24290938-24510938 GCF_963921795.1 Nannobrachium achirus | reverse complement strand
GCCTCTATAGTCTATACACTTCCGTTTACTGTTGAGAGAGAAAACAATGTTGTGCATTAAGTTTATCATCTGGGGACCTCCCAAAATAATTTGGGGATCCCCCTGGGGGTCCCAACCCACATGTTGAGAACCACTGCTATGATGCATATAAAACTGTCTTATTCAAAACGTTGAGCATCACTGGTGTAAGCCAAGACACGTCTGTCTGGTGGTCTGCTTGTCAAGTGGTGCATCCGTGTAGCATGAACATGAGCGTTTCATGTTACCGTATGTATGCGCGATACACGCGCCACGTGCGCGCACACACACACACACACACACACACACACACACACACACACACACACACACACACACACACACACACACACACACACACACACACACACACACACACACACACACACATATCCGACGCTCCTCATCTGTGGTGAGAAGCGTCTGACAAGGCACTGACACCCAGCCACACGCCACGCCGCTCCGTGACAGCGGGACTCCGTCAGGGACGTGCGTGAATACCACAGCTGCCAATGGATGGAGCATCACACGCATCAGTGGTGCGTGTGATATGCTCCGATGGACGGCATGTGACAAGAATGCAAATCACTTATAGCCCGGAGGTAAATATGCTCCGTTACCACCGGCATCGCACGTCACACATGTACTGTAACACACGGGTTCCCCGAACACTGGGTCGGGACCCGTTTTTGGGTCGCGGACACATTTCTATGGTCTACATTTTGTTTTTAATTATTGTTATTTCTAAACACTTTAAAAAAAATCACAAATACAAATAAAATGCAATGAAAATTCCCAAAATGATAAAACAAGTAGTGAAAATAGCTGATATACAAGCTCACAATGCGGCACGAAGCGATGCGCGCGTGTGTGTGTGTTCATGTTTTGGGCCTGACGAAGACCTACTAAGGTCGAAACGTTGCTCCATTAAATTGCCTGGGAGCTTTAAACCGCTGTGTGGATGTTTTAGCCATTTTTTGGTGTATTGTATAGACGTCAGTAAGTTTTCATTATCGGAGTACTTAGTGTGGATGATGGCACCAACTTGGAGAGGTCATTTTTACCGCTGAACTAAGAGAGCCTGATGCCTGCTTGCTTGTTTCGGAGGAGAATTTGAATTTTGACCTTCAGATCAAACTTTGTGTCAAACCAGGAACAGGAAGGTTGTAGACACAGGATCTATATGTCTCAGTAGAAGAGCTTTGAGTTTGAGTTTGTATTAACACACTCTGTCATACAGATAAAATACATTTGTATTCACACATTTTTACCCAATAGAGCTTGAGAGAGGGCGAGATCATTTAGCGACCTACAACGCTGGTTGCTGAAAACTACCGACCACGTTGCGACCCGGTTGTGGTCCCTAAATGATCTCGCTCCTACTGTAGAGCTTTAAGCAGAATTTACATAATGTAAAAGAAGACAAAATGCTCCACCCACTGGACTTCATATTATTAACAATAGGATTTATTACAAACTTCTAAAACTTTGCTAATTCTCCATCTCGTCAATTTGAATGGGGCCTTGGTCTGCTTAGGGAGGAAGGATGTGGTTTTCTTTTGGGGCTAATGCATGTCCCTCTCTGTATTGCTGTTGTTGACCAGTCACTTAATTAGCATTGCTAATTAGTTCTCCACATGTCCCCTTGGTGACAGGTCCTGTCAGTGCGCTGTATTGATGAATCCAGTGTCCCCTCGTTTGTCTCCTCGTTAACTCCTGTCTGATCTGGACAAGATTCCACCGTCGCCTTGTCCTCTTTGTCATTGTCTTGTTGTCTGTCTGTCCGTCTGCCTCGTCTCTCAGGGCCACGGCACCAGGGAGCATGATGCCGAGAGCCGCTAAATGCCGCCATCGACGGTAAACAGCTGTGGTAAACAAATCATGATGTCCATTTCTCTGTTGTCTCGTTTGTCCCTTCCCTCATCAGCACCTAGGGTGTCGTGCCCTTGAGCTGTGACAAAGGCCCGCTATCGATTGGACACGAGCCGACTGTGTACTGAGATATTAAAGAGTCTTACACACCTCAGTGACTGGCAGACAGGGCGCTGACGGGATGCAGTTCCCTCATCTCACATAAACAACTCCTGTGACCTCTCTAGATCAGATTATGATCAGTGATTGTTATGCTGCTTTGACATTATGTAAGGGCAGAGGTTCAGCATAACACCTGTAAGGTCTTACACTCAGTGGTGGAAAACAACGTGAGCACATTACAAGTCCTGTACTTAAGTACAATTTTAAATTGAACATTTTCAGTCCTATATTAAAATTGGCTTAAAGGGATAGTTTTGACTTTTTTTTTATATCGATTACTCACCCCATGGAGACTTTAATGGATATCTTTTAGTTTTTGTCTCATTCCTAAACCAATAATTTGAGGAGACACGTCTCCATAGGGAACAAAGGAGGCTCTTTGTGTCTCCAATAGGGAACCACTTCTGTTCAGCAAATTATTGGCTTAGGAATAGCCAATAATCAATAGAAAAAATATATTTTTGGGATGAACTATCCCTTTAAGGGAGGACCACCATTCCATTATGAGACACCTCAGTTGTGTGGAGCAGAAACTTGGCCTCTCAACAAATACCCCACGTGACAAAGTTGAAAGTTTTGACACCAGAGCGCTAAAGGGGATAAGATGGCAAGATCGAGTCTCCAACATCACGCTCCGGGAACACACCCAACAGCCCCCCGTGTCCAGTCTGGCAGCACAGCCATGTCAAAAGACTCTCCCCTGAACACCTTACACACGCTACCCTCCACTTCCATCCAAAAGCTGGAAACACCCCCGTGGTGGTGCCCCTGCCAGAGCTATAATTTCTGAAAGAAATAGGGGGAGGCCAAAAAAATAATTACATTTAGTCAAATAACGAAAATAGTTGAGTACAAATGTTGGGAGCGACACATTGAGGGCTTGTAGATCAACTATTTTCACTATTTGTTTGGGGGCGAAAAGAGAAAATGTTTGAAAATGTTTGCCTACATGACATTCCCAAAATAGGGATGAAAGTGTTTAATAAATGAATGGTTGCAAATGCTTATCTAAATTATAACACATGTCACATGTAGCAGGCATCGATGTTGATGAAATCAGATGAGTTGGGGGACAATATGCATAAAATAACTGAATTGAAGGTTAAATGTGAACACGGTGTGGCGATTGCCATCCCCTGATGCCCCAGATGACGCCCCAGACCCCCACACTCGTTGGTCTGATGCCATCACCAGGGAATTACACCAAAAGGGCTTGTCGCTGACTGAAGCAGAGCCCCTAACTAGCACTGGACCGACCCAAATGGAGAAGACTGGTGAAGCCGATTGGCGCTATACGCGAGCAAGAGACCAGATGAAGATGAGGACTGGCCGTCAGGCCAGTCATCTACAAGTCACAACGTGTTTGTAGATCTGCTTTGACATTTTTTTTAAACTAATGACCACTTTTACTTTTGATGCCATTACTTTTGTGCTTTCACTCATATAACATGTGACCACTGTGGAAAATGACCGAACGGAGGTCAAGCTTAGGTTGTTTTATTACTGAGAAATGAATGCAGAGGCAGATTCTGTTTACCTGGATGTCTCCACCTCCTTCCCACTATACTGTCCACCAAGCCACAGCCCTCTGGCTGTTACCTGGCTCGCCTGCACCTCACTTCCTGCTGCAGTGGCAGCAGAGCCACGTTCCAGCCCCACTTATTGCCCCTGGAAGTGGGCCAGAACCAGCCGAACAGGGCATCCTCTGTTTCCCCCACTGTTCGTCCCACTGATGAAGTTCTCCTTCAGAAGCTGCCCGTCTATCATGAAACTCCTGTAATAGACACTGAGTCGTGACAAGCCAAGCTGAGAGGCCATCTGCGCGCGCTGGGTTCCGGGAGCTATTTCTGTCGCTGAGCGCGGCTGGTCAGAGAGATCAGGGCTGGCACCAGCCTCTGTTGATCACACAGAAGGGAGGGAAACACAGAAAACTTTCTGGAGGTCACAGTGAAGATGTCAAGGGTACACGCGAAAGGGAGTTTGTGTGTGTGTGTGTGTGTGTAAAAGTCATTTTTCAAAGCAGATTATTACCAGTTGCAGTATGCTCGAGTTCACGTCAAAGTACTGTACAGAAAATAAAGCTAACATACAGAACCATTTGACTTGCAAAGGAAAGCGCCAGATTGTGAGGTTCATACACAAATAAATGCATGTGAACGCAATATGTATCCATGCTCCCTTTCTCTCTCTCTCTCTCTCTCTCTCTCTCTCTCTCTCTCAGACAGACAGACAGGCAGATAGACAGACAGGCATCGATAGATTGACAAACACACAGACAGCACACACACACACGCGTGCACACGCACGCACGCACGCACGCACGCACACACACACACACACACACACACGCACGGCTGCTCCGGTCTGATCCAGGAGTTGCAGACAGACAGCCAGATGGGGTGTAAACACAGATTCTGGAGTCACGCAGAGAGAGTTGCCATCAGCCTGCTGAGTGAAGAATGAAGACCCACAGAGACACTCTCTCCCAGGCCAAGGTGACAGACTGGCCACGGTGAGGCTCACTCACAGGACTGACTTTTACAGGCAACACCCATGTGCATGCGTGCTAGGGTTCATCAGTGCATTTGTGTGTTTTGCGCAAGCCATAATAAGAAAACAGAGGGCAGGTCGACACCCAGACAGCCCATTCAGGCCAAGGATGGATGGTGTATAAGTTAACAGCTTCGGACAATAGCTTTTTCACCTGTACAGCAACCAAGATATATGTGGCACCGGTCAATTTCTTTGACCATCAGAACAAATTGGAAAAATAAAAATAAAAACCTGACTGAATCACTGCCTCATTTTTCCCCTCCCGTTTCTCTGTAGGCCAGTTGTTTCAATCACAGGGGTCTGACAGACAGACAGACAGGCCGGCAGGGCTACAGGCTATATCTGAGCATCAACAAGGTAATGACAGGGAGAGGTGACAGATTATGTCTCTGTGTTGTTCCATCATTGGATACAGCCTAGTGAAGAATGGAGGAAGCTGTTCTGAACATCAATGCACAGTGACAGGAAAATGGCTATGTCTTTTAATGATTGAATACAGATGGATGGATGGATGGATGAATGGATGGGTGGCTTGACAGATGGACAGGTGGATGGGGGTAATACGGATGGATGGAAGCATGAATAGGTGAGTGGATGGATAGATACGAGATGATTGAATTCATAGATAGATGTATCATGAATACAATAAGGGTTTTCTGGTTGGATGGATAGGCGGGTGGATGAATAATGTGCAAATGGAGGAAACGATGGATTGGAGATGGATAGGTGTTTTGTCACTTGGCTTGAGTAAAAATGAATTCCGGTACTACCCAGTTACATAGTCCGTCTGCACTTGTATTTGTTAAATCCTGGATAGTGATGGGAGACATTGTTGGTATTCCGCAGCTCTCCCTTTCATTATAACCTGAACCAGATTGTCATCATTACTTGCCCCGGTGGCCTAATGATCACAAGCATAGCAACAGCACTCGCGGAGGCCCAACTGTTTTATACAAGTGAAGTTATTGATATTGTCTCTAATGTGGTGAGTGGGGATTGGGAGGGTGATGTGTGCGACCATGCATTCACCTGTGAATTTTAATAAGGTCTCAGCAGTAAGTAATTGCTACTGTGTGATTCATGCCAGCTTCATGCATTTGGCTGACTGGACTGAAATGCAGTTGATTTAGCTTCACTTAGTGCACAACACAGAGTGTTGTCCCCCCAGGATTTACACTGCACATTTCTCCACCCGCTACTACACCATGCTTATTTACTGCAACCGACTAGGTGTGCTGGAAAGATACTATGTGGTCGTGTTGAATCATGTTGATTCATACTTGTCCAGCGTCAAAGATTTAGTGTTGTGAACAAATTCATCATGCAAATCTAAATCCCACAAATTCTAGATATTTTTTATCTTCTATGTAGCACTCCTTCTACTACAGTATAGCTTCAGACTTTAATTTCTTTCTTTTTTCTTGTCATGTTTTTAATTTTTTTTATTACGGTCACAAGTCACGACAGGAGACATTGTTGTGTGTAGGTAAGCAAACTTAACGATCAGCCTTAACTCCCTGCCCTCTCAGACATGAAACTGGGCAGGAATGTGGCCAGAACCTTCCTAGATTACTACAAACTCAACAACCTCATCAAGGACAACAGACCAGTTCATATTCAAAGGTAATAATCAACAAAAAGAAATATCCACATAACGTGGAATCCACTTAAACACATAATATACAGTAGACAGATATAGATAATATACAGTACGGGTATTTTCTGTAATGGACTCTACAGTATATCGTCGTTGTCGGGTGGAAACCTTGTATGTCCAAGACCGTTCGTTTTGTATTTATCATTTTAAAAATGAACTAAACTAGTGAAAACAGCAGATCTACAAGCACACATGTCTGCTTGCAGATCGGCTGTTTTCACTACTTTTGTGCGACAGCCTTGTATGATGAAGCAGGGCTTGATGAAGCAGGGCTTTACTTGGTGAAAAAATGTACAAATGTGAAACTTGGAGATACGAGGTTTCTGCCCGACAGTGACGATATGTGACTGTATAAGGGGGTCCATGGTAATTGACATACACGATTCAATTTGTATGCAATGTCTTGTTTTGCTATTTGCTGAATGACACTCTACGGAAGCGTATTGTGCCATGATGATGTCAGGAAAGAAAATCTGTTTTAACGTTATAACAATGATATGGTATCACGTACGTATCTTGTTTGTTTTTTTAAAAGTCCATAATGCTCAATGAACAATCATTTTGTGTGTGTGTGTGTCAATGAACAATCATTGTGTGTGTGTGTGTGTGTGTGTGTGTGTGTGTGTGTGTGTGTGTGTGTGTGTGTGTGTGTGTGTGTGTGTGTGTGTGTGTGTGTGTGTGTGTGTGCGTGCGTGCGTGCCTGCTTGCCTGTCACCAGTCCTGAAGTGTTCTCCCATGCAGGTAGTGGTAACGGGAAGGGCAACAGGGGTGACAGAGAGAAAGCCAACACTGAGAAGGAGAGGAAGAGTGCAGGTGTCAGACAGTAGACGCCAACAAACAGACAAAGCCTGGACATTTATTAAATGCAGAGCACCAGAACGGACGCATCCTTCACAAGTCATCACCTTCAGAAGCAAGCGCTACCACTTCTTGGCTATAAAGACAGTTTTCACACATTTCTTCCATTTCGAATGAGGAATGTGTTGTACGGCTCAAAGCGCTCTGTCACAAGAGCAAGTTGGTCCAGTGTTATGTGTATATTGTGGTTATACAATTGTACAAAGTGGAACATTACGGGCAAGCTCAAAATGTGGCAGAGGATAAATGAGCCTCTCTTGATCCCCAAATCATCTGAGCTTAAGAGGCCATAGATAGATAGATAGATAGATAGATAGATAGATCTGGCGCTAGAGGCAACATAGCAGTTTAAGTTAGGTATACTGGACATTAGAATTACTTTAAGTCATTTATAGAAAGAGTAACATCTTCAATATACTGTAGACAGCATCAATTATTAATAAAGAGTATACAGTACAATCGGAGTGGCTGGATCCGGTGCTGGAATTGGAACAGTGTTCGGCAGCCTTATCATTGGCTATGCTAGGAACCCATCTCTGAAGCAGCAGCTTTTCTCTTATGCCATCCTGGGATTCGCCCTGTCTGAAGCTATGGGTCTATTCTGTTTGATGGTGGCTTTCCTTATCCTGTTCGCTAAGTAAAGCTCTCATCATAATAGAACACTTTAATTACAGATGTGACTACATATTTTATTTTACAAACGCACACCCCCGATATAATCTTCCTGCCTGATGCAGATCCAGAAAGGACTGTTCCAGTGTTAAAGGCCTTCATTCTGCAGCTCCTCTTGCTTTCACTAAAAAGTGCTTTTACATTAGGCCACAGCCTTCTATTCTATTACTATAGCTATTTAGCCTTTATCATAAATGAGGATGCAGTTGTTTTTCTGTATGCATGAGTATCTATTTCTGACTGGTTTTATGGTTCTTTTACATGTTGTTACTCTGACGTTGAACATTGAAATGTTGTGGCCTGTAGGACCCACCTCGCCCTCTCTTAAAGCAATACAGAATCTAATGTATGCCAGTGGTTCTCAAAGTGGGGTCCGGGGACCCGCAGGGGTCCTTGAGGCGGTTCCGAAGGGTTGATAGTGAGGAACCAAATGGACCTGTACGGGTCTGTACAGTAATTCTGAGAGTGTTAGAATAAACTCCGATTTAGGGGGTCCATGGCCTAATGGATTAAAACATTTGAGAGCCACTGATGTAAACTATAGCACATTCACTTGTGTCAATAAGTTTACATGGCAAGGCCTTTTATTTATTCAAAATAATGTGGCGGAGTGAATGTGTGAATGCTGTGATTAAGAATGGTTCTGTGGATTTCCCACAACACTTTTGTATTATCTGGAATGAAATAAACAGATGAATGTGAAAGCTTATTTGTGGAAGCTGTGAAAGCTTATTTGAATTTTCAGTGCTCATATTATGTGTGCAAGAAAAGGGTGATTTAAAAAAAAAACAGATGTGTGCATGCAGCAGTGTAAAGTAACTCAATACTTTTATTCAACTATACTGTAGCCTACTCCGTTATATTTCAGAGGCATGATTTGACAGCTTTAGGCCTAGGCCTACAAGTTACTTAGATTATCATTTCAAAATATACATTAATCAATAAAGCCCTATTTCATACTTTGTGCATTTGGTACTTTAAATTAATATTGATGCCAATACTTTTTTACTTTTTACGTAGGCCTAGGTAACATTTGAATACAAGACTATTTAGTACAGACTAGTATTTACTAGTAAAACATGTGATGTGATCATGTGAGTAGGCTACTTATTCGAGTCAATCACTGGTCGTGCGCTGGTGTCGCGCACGCATTCAGCATCCGATCCGAGTGCGCGCTCATGAGCGTACTCAGCGTAGCGTCAGTGCGACAAGAAGACATTTGATTGGTTAGTTCAGATGTCACATGTCACAACATCCTCTCTCTGGGACTTCCTGTGTTTGGCAGCCATGACAACGAGCCAAGTTTAGACCAGACATGGGAGGAACGACTCCTTTACAGGAGTCCAAATCACCACAGAAATGTCTGAAATGTACAGTGTACTTGGATATACAGGCTGTAAGTACATGATACTTGTGCTTCGTTTTGTTTTGATTGTTGATAAATGATCCCGTGATCCTGTAGTGTGCTGTAAATATTGCAACCAAACTACCTTCCTACTTCTCCCAAACCTTATGTTGTTATCATCCGTCATCCTTTTATAATCCCAATCTGTTATCGAGCAGATAATAAGACCCCATTGAGCAAGATAATGCAGTTATCTTGGCTGAAGTTTTGTTGTTTAGATGTGTTTAAACGTCTGTGTATGTATTTGGCAAACCTGTATTAAACGTAGCATAGTTAGCTGCTGCATTGTGTGCTCTTTCTTCCCTATAGTAAAGAAACTAAAATATAATAATAATAGATAATTGTCTTAGTGCGATACAAATGCAATTCCAAGGAGCATAATCACAATCAATAAACATGAAAGACACACAGAATGAGCACCTACTGTATATGGTCACTGTTTGTAGATCACCTGCCCAGGAGTTGTGCTGCATGAGCAGGAAGACATCTACATCAGTGTGTGCATCATGGGCCAGTACAGAAAGACTGCGTGTGTGCCTCCAGTATTCCCTCTGCGCTTTCATCACAAAATGGTCTTCATCAAGGTGAGGAAGACTGTCATTATGATATCTGTCTGTGCACTGCAGCCTCTTGGGTTGACTTCGTTATATAACACTGCTGTCAGGCAGAAACCTCTCCATCTCCATGTTTTAGCTTTTTGTGTTTTTTTTTTTTAATAAACGCCCTACTTGATCATACTACTGCGTCACACAAAAGCATCAAAAGTAGCAGATCCACAAGCTTGAAATGTGGCGGATAGGATAAATGAGCCTTTCTTGATCCCCAACGGGGGAATTCAGGTGTCATAGCAGCAACAGCAGTAAGAGTGCAACACAGGAGATACTGAGTAAGATTCACGAATAAACGATGGCTAAGAATAGATAACATAAAACAGATTCATAAAACAGACAGTGCAGACAGTCAACAGTGAATACGAGAATGAAAGGACGTACCTGTGTCAACTGGCCTTCAACAGTATGTGAATTTATGAACATAAATGTATGTACATAATAATTTCTCACATTGCAATACCTACCATTTACCATGTGTCCTTTAGGGAAATAGTGCTTCACGTTTTCTTTTTCTTTTTCGTTCACTGAACGGCTTCATCCAAGGACACTTTAACCATTAAGACCAGAGGCTGATTCTACAAATGCCTTCTAAATCAGTAGTTCTCACACTTTGAAGATTTTTCCAAAAATGTTCAAAAATAGCAGATGCACAAGCTTGAGCTATTTTTGAATAGTCTACACTAAAATCTAAAATGACGCATGCTTTCCCAGTTTTAACTGCACTTTTAAACAGTTTTTAAAATTGTTCCCCTTTATTTAACCAGGTGAATCCCATTGAGATGGTTATCTCTTTTACAAGGGAGGCCTGGCCAAGAAAGTGAACATGCACCTATTACAACATAATAAAATACAATAAGATGCACAGCAAAAAACATATGTTATACATTGATACATACTGAAGCAAAATGGCTGCAGGCATCAGTTTTTTACTTCTGAAGTAAACTTTTAATATCAATCAAAGGGATTAAGTGCTCCAGTTTAATGTCTTTCTGGAGCTGATTCCAGGACGATGCAGCATAGAAACTGTCTGAAAGCATAAGAACTGTGGACAGACAGGGGATGGTGAAAAGTGACAGATTTCTGGGAGTGGAAAAGTAGCAGGCGTCCCTGTTCCACTGCCCCCGTCCCCATACAGTTTCCAGCAATACAGTGATTCTCAAACATCAGTCAAGGACCCCCAAATTAATATGTATTTGGCCACGGACCCCCATCTGAAAACATTTTGTGCCAGGGACCTTAATACAAGGTTTGTACAGTTAAACCGTTTTCAAAAGAAGATTTTCAGGAAGATTTTTGGAAAATAGAAGATCTACAAGCTTGTAGAAGTAATACTGTACACAAAAGGAAAGGAAATCGCTGACAAAAGACACCAGGAGTGCTCTGTGATGTTCTGCTTTTCTGTTATTCTTCACCAGACCTTTCCAGGCGTAGTTGACCCCGGTGATGTGGCTGAACTCCTGGAAGGTAAGCGGTCTCCTGAGGTTTGATTCCTCATCGCTCATTCCTGAATCATTGTGCTGTTTTAGACTTATAGGCTATTAGTTGTGATACTGATCATTAGCTTACAGGGTGTTTGTGCTTTCTTTTAGCTGACACCACATCTTTTGAGCTGATTCAGCTGGTACCTCCAGGTATGCTTTCGGATGATGCCATATGGGCATGTTCTGTTCTGAGTTTGTCAAAACAGTGCAAAAATAGGATGTCAACTTTATTTGCATGCGTGCTTGCGGTTTCAGTGGGCGAGATCCTGGCCACAGTGGAGGAGTGCACTAGAGACTTCCTGTACCCTGGACCCAGGCTCAACGCCAAAGATGGGGCTCCAGAGAGAGAAATGCTGATGAAGGGGTCGGCTTCCTTCCCTGTAGGTTTCCAATGTTCCCTTCGTTTCCTCCAGTCTTTTCTGTCCATATTATTTGTCCTCCACCCCCCCTCCCCCCATTCCCGGCCTGGTGTTGAAGATGTCACTCATCCTCGCAATGAGAGTCTTGTCTCGAGCCCACCAGACCCTGCGTCATGACAGATTACTGTGATTGAGCCAATGTAAAGGCACACTCGTCACTTAGATAAAGACTAGTATTTCTATCAGAGGAGTGAATTCCACTGACTCCTTCAGTCTTCCTCTCCCCCTCTCGCCGTCATTCACCTCTCTCTATATCTCCTGCCCCTGCCTCCATTTCTCTCTCTCTTTCCCTCCTTCCTGCCTCATCTGTCCATCTGTCCCTGCAGATTTCTTTTCCATCTCATTCTTGTTTTCTGAAGCCGCAACAATAATCTGGTTTAGACATCTATGAACACTTGCTGCGTTTTCCTTTTTACGTGTGGTGTTTGTGTTCAAGGCATGCTTAGCAATTTAGATGCCTCTATTCACACTGGCATATCATTTAAACATCACTCAAGCCTTTCTTGTTTGTGCCAATTTGTTTTTCTTGCGCTGACGTAGATTGCCGATTTACGGTTGTAAAATCTCATCTCCCTGGCCACGTTGTTTATGGATGCTTTGGTCTCCATCCTTGTGTAAATGCGTGTTTGTTCCTAATTCTGTCTTCCACCAGGGAATCTCCCCCAAAGTGGACTTTTTTACCTCTTCTGTCATTGAAGAGAGTGGCGGAAAGGACAGCGGGGCCGTCTCACCTGTAAGTGTGTCTCATGTCACAAACACACACACACACACACACCCACTCACACATAAACACACTCATGTCAAGCATATAACCAAACGCAGGCACTCGCGTTAAACATACAGTACGTTAATTCACTTAATTTTTTAGACATTTTTGCAGTTGTTTTTTATCAATATTAGATATTAGAGATAATATTAGAGATAAGCGACCGTCAGGTCGCATACACAAACTTTAGAAGGCAATCGTAGCCAATCAGGAGGGAATATGGGAAATGGGACAGATCCATGTTGATGACATGACTTTAGAGATACTGTGTAGCGCTTTGTGTGATTTTAGGGCAAAATCTGTAGGAGCAGTGTCCAAAAATGTGTTTTGCGAAAATCGGCCTCATGGTGGCGCTAGAAGAGGGCCATGTGAGAAATCAGGGCTGGAGGGCAGGCACTCGCGTTAAACATACAGTACGTTAATTCACTTAATTATTTTGTCATTTTTGCAGTTGTTTTTTATCCATATTATGAACTGGAGCTAGAGTAGTGGCCTTTAGTGCCAAGTTATAAAATACAGGTTGTTGAGAGTGCCCATCCCTACAACAGCAAGATTAGTTACTAGATCAGCAGTTCTCAAAGTGGGGCCGGGGATCCCCAGGGGTCCCTGAGGATCCCCAGGGGTCCCTGGGGGGGTTCTAGGGTGTCCCCAGCGAAGTTATTGATTTGGGACCAAATGGACCCTTAAAGTTCTATAACACAATTAGTGTACGAACCAGGGAACCAAATGGACCCTTAGAGATCTGTAAACCAGAGAGTGTGCAAATGGAACCAAATGGACATTTGGTTCCATTTGCACACTCTCTTAGTCATTGTGTGTGGGGGTCCTTGAAATAAAAAAGTTTGAGAACCACACAGTTCTAGATCATTCTGATGAGCAGCATCACTCTCAATCATTTGAGTCTGTTTCCACCATATAGACCTACCTTCTATTGTTGCCATGGCTACTGCCATCTATCTATCCCTGTAGTGTTTCAAGGGTATCTCTTCTCTCCTTGTGAATGTAATTACAGAGAGACAGATCTGTGGTTCCGATAGCAGGGCCCTTGCACTGCTCCTGCTACCACACAGCATAAAACCTCTGAGTGTTCCTTCGTTCACCTCTGAGACTGTACTCTCCGAGTTAAAAGCAAGTAGGGCTGCAACTACCAGTTATTTTCTTAGCGATTATTCTATCGATTACTGTTTCGATTAATTGGATAATCGAGAAGCGCTTATTTACTAATGCTTGTAATTCGTTTTATATTATCAACAAATCGATTAACCACTCTAGTGTTATTTTATACTTGTCGCACAACAGTGTCATGCAGGAGGCTAATAGTGAAAATAGCAGATCTGTAAGTAATGCTTAGCAATGCAGCTATTTAAAACGTTTAAAAAATAATCTGATGACGCGCCCCAAAATTGGGATCGATCATTAACACTTTGTCAGCCGTATGGAGATCCATCCATCCATCCATCAATCTTCAACCGCTTATCCGGAATCGGGTCGCGGGGGTAACAGTTCCAACTGAGACCTCCAGATTTCCTTATCCTGAGCAACTTCCTCCACTCCCTCAGGGAGTATACCGAGGCGTTCCCAAGCCAGTTTGGAGATATAATCCCTCCATCTGGTCTTTGGTCTGCCACGGGGTCTCCTCCCAGTGGGACGTGCATCGAGGACCTTCCTAGGAAGGAGCTCGAGGGGCATCCGTACTAGGTGCCCGAACCACCTAAGCTGACTCCTTTCTCTCTGCAAAACCGCTCCTGCTGCTCCGATTCTCTGGCTGATCTCCTTCTCCGTCTTCCCCTTTCTCTCATTCGTGAACAAGACCCCGAGATACTTAAACTCCTTCACCTGGAGTAAAGCCTCATTCCCTACTTGGACTGCACGGAGATGCCCATATTAAAACCGTTTTATACCGGACAGGCATTGACACTAAGGCTTGCCCACCTGCCCCCGGCAGGTAAATAAAACATCAGGGCAGGTGAAGTTGGCTTTCAGGTTGCCCAACAGGGCAAGTGCTCATTTGAGAGGGGACACAAATGTCTATAAACTATCTATCTATCTATCTAGGTCGTCCTCAGACGAGCCCTCCATCGTTGTTTCCAGTCATCTCGGTTCTCCATACATCTGGCCAGCTCATTGGTGTTCTGTGTCCCTACGTCTTCCTTGAGTATGTCCACGTATGTTTTTGTGGGACGTCCTCGCGGCCGGTGCCCGTGTGTTGGCTCCCACAGTACCAATTTGCTGGCTGGAAGCTCCTGGTGTCTTTGGCAGTGTCCTGCTAGTCTCATTCTTCTGGTGGCAATTTTCTCGCTTACCTTTGGTATTCCCTCATACAGGCTCTCGTTTGTAACATGTGCACTCCTGTTGATGTTGAGTACTGCACGCAACATTCTAGTGTAGCACCCGTCTAGAGACTTCTGCAGGGTTGGCTTCAGGGTCCAGCATTCACTGCCATAGAGGAGAACAGACTCCACCGTTGCAAAGAAGAAGCTAAGTTTGATTTGGCGGGGGAGGTTAGAGTTCCATACACTGTTCATGCCGTTCAGGGCCCTCCAAGCGAGTGCCTTCCTTACTTTAAGGTCTTTCTCAGTTGAGTCGACCCATGCGCCCAGGTACTTGAAGTCCTTGACTTCCTTCAACACAGCTCCTTCTGTTGTTGTCAGAGGTGAGTGATCAGGTAGGTTATAGGTGATAACCTCAGTTTTCTTAGCGTTTAGCCTGAGACCAACTTTGGCACACTCTATCTCCACCCTGTTCAGGAGTTCTTGTGCTTGTTCCATGCTGTCGGAGAGCAGGCTGATGTCGTCCGCATAGTCCAGGTCTGTCAGAACTACTGCGGGATGCCGTCTTGACCTCCTTGGTGTTAGCGTGAAGCCAAGCTCTTGTTCCCGTCCCCCTATGGCTTTCCTGAGCGCATAATCTAGAACTATGATGAAGAGGTAGGGGGCTAGGGTGTCTCCTTGCATTACCCCAGCTCGGATGTCAAACACCTCACTGCTGCCATCTGGGGTCACCACTTTGGCCCTTGTTTTTGCGTACATGGTCTCGATAGCCCGGAGAATGTTGGGAGGGACATTGTAGGCCTCAAGGATCTTCACCATCTTGCTTCTGTGGATAGAATCAAAAGCCTTTTTGAAGTCAATGAAGCACAGTACAGCTGCTAGGTTGTTCTTTTTCACCTCCTCTATTAATCTCCTTAATGCCAGGATCTGTGCTACGGTTGTTCTCTCCTCTCGAAAACCATTTTGGTTCTCTCTCAGGTGAGGGTCGATGGCATGCCGTATCCTGTTCAGTATCATTCGGTTGAAGACCTTAGCAGTGATACATGTCAGGCTGATGCCTCTGTAGTTGTCTGGCTTTGAGAGGTCTCCAGCTTTAGGCACCGGGATGATATTAGACAGAGACCATATTTCAGGTTGCTTGTTGTGCTGTAGAGCATTGTTGCAAAAGTCTAGGATGAGGTTGTCTAGGTCGCAGTTCTTCAAGACCTCTGGGGGTATGCCATCCGGCCCAGCACTCTTTCCCTCTCTTAGGGTGGATTTTGCCCTGGCGAGCTCGCTGATTGTGAAGGGTCCATCGTCGATGTTCAGGCCCTGGAGGACTGTCGGTATATTTTCCTCCTCTCCCTCTTCCACTGATGTTCCCAGGAGCCTCTGGAAGTGGTCGAACCATGTTGCCACCCTCTCCTCTGGACTGTGTCCCTCCACCTGGCCCTCCTTGGCCCTCTTCCGCCCTGTCATCTCATTTATTACCTTCCAGGCCTCCCCGTATTGCCTTTCACCTTGCGCTGCCTGCACTCTTCGCACACTTTCCATCACTTCTTCCCCTTTGATGGCGTCGTAGGTGCTGAAGAGAGACTGTTTGGCCTCGTTCAGTGTCTCGCGACCCTCCTCTGTTGGTTCACGCTCTATAAACACAACACAAGATATCTGTCTAAACACTGAACGTGGCCAGTGTGCTGAGTCTTCTGGTCTGTGGAATGTAAAATAAGAGCTCTATTTACCTATAATGTGCTGTTTTTACTGTTGCTACATTTAAAAATAACAAGTGTGAAACCATAGACATATTCAATCATAGCTAAAGTATTTGGTATTTGGATTTGGAGGTATTGAGGTATGACATTTTATCGCACAGCCCCAGAAAGTAAAGAAATAGACCTAAGTGTCAAATTGAGCGGTAATTAAAATCGTACCTATCATTTTATAATGGACGATTTACTTTTCGGGCAAGTGGGCATTACCTTCGGGCAAGTAGAACATGACCTGTACTTGCCCGATGGGCAAGTGCCTCTGAGACCTTAGTGTCAACCCCTGCCGGACATCTGAGCAAGGAGTCTCAGCCAGGCCGTAATTTACCGTACTGGGTCATTAAAAACGAAATAAATGTTTTTTATCCGAAAATCGTCGATCGTCTAACCTTCCCTAGTCACCGCTCGTCCATCGATAGCGCATGGCTCCTCTGACATGAAGCGGAAGTGACGTCAGGTCCTTTCCCTGCTAGAGCTTCCCAGCTCCCATTCATTTATGGTTTAGACGTTAGCGTTAGCATAGCTGGAGTGCTAGGGGCTAAGCTAGCGAAAATGTTCACATTGACTGTAGAGTCATACTTGGATTATTTGCGCCCACATTTACGTGAACGGATCGCGCACGCGAAACGCACGGGGAGAAGATGCCTCGGCCAAAACCTCCACTCTATGCCAATGCAGATTGAGGAATTTCACTGCTGATCGTGGTGAGATTTCAACGGGGAATCGTGAAGGGGGTGGGGGGATGGAGAATACATGATATTGCGCTGATGGATCTTGTAAAATGAATGCTGTTCAGATCATATTATAATAATAGAAATTTCACGGCTAATCTACCAACAAGCCATTCTATTTCGGCTGGCGAAGTGTTAACTCATTGAGTGCCAATCCCGAACTAGTTCGGCTTTATTAGCGTATCGCAGAGTGCCGATCCCGAACTAGTTCGGCTTTAAAAAAAAAAAAAAAGATTTTTTTTTTTTTTTTTTTGAAAAATTTTTTTTTGATTTTTTTTTTTTTTTTTTTTTGGACCCCATCAAATCTAGTGAACATGATTTCAATCGCGATTTTGCATGTTCCACCCCCATACAACCCCATCTAACATACAGGGCAGCCATGTTTGTTTACATAACATGTAAAACATAATGGCGATTATCTCAAGAATGCCTGAACGGATTTCCAATCGGATTTTTTTGTTTGAAAGCTGTGAACAAACTGCACAAATCCACTCCAATGCAATCCAGGATTGCATTGGATTTTTTAGAGCTCATTCTTCTCTGTTTTTTTTCCCATGCATGAGGTGTGCAAGGTTTAATCATGGCTAAGTTGACGAAAATAAGGCTTCTAAAATGCTTGGTAGCCAATAGCTAACTTCAAGCTAACTTCATCCTCTTCCTGTACATGCACAAAGGAAAGTGTTCAGGCAAGTCATGGCTGCAGGGCTTCTGCATATACCAGCATATCTCTATGGGATTTTCTATGGCCACTGGGCGCCCTCTAGTGGTGACTAGGGTGGCACTAAATGAGTTAATAGATTATTTTATGAAATGATCAATTTTTATGTTTTATTTGCACTCATAGTAGCAAAGACTTCATATAGTCAAGGAGAACCAGCCAGACACTTGGTTAGTGAAATTCACATCCTCCTCTCACCTGCATCTCCTCTTGTGTCCTTTTTGTATTGAAAGGGCAACCTGTGCTCAGCTGCATAAAATCACCATTTTACCTTGCAGAGGGGGTGGATTCATTCTCTCTCTTTTTTCCCCCTCTCTCTCTCTCTATCTGGCCCTCTGTCTTTATTTCTCTCCCCCAGTCTCTCCAGAATGTATGGCACTTCCATCTATTCTCTTCAATTCTTCAATATAATCTTCTCAGTGATGCCCTCTGTGTGTGTGTGTGTGTGTGTGTGTGTGTGTGTGTGTGTGTGTGTGTGTGTGTGTGTGTGTGTGTGTGTGTGTGTGTGTGTGTGTGTGTGTGTGTGTGTGTGTGTGTGGGGGGGGGGGGTCAGTAAGAGTACCGGTATACTTGGCAGAGAGTATACCGGTACCGATTGTCTCTGAGAGAATGTAAGGCACCTTCGCTGCAGCCCACCGATTGTTTTTTTTTTTTTTTTTTTGTAGGGTGGGGGCTATTGATAAAAGGAAAGACAATCCTTGTAGCTGCTTGGCAGTCCTGTTAGTAGCTTATGATCTATTGCATATGGGTTGGTGTGTTGTGCCAAAACGCAGAGCCATATATTTTCCAGGTGCACTAACATAAGCAGAGGCTGTTTGGTTAAATGGGATGTCGTCAAAGCAAGGCAAATTGTCAATGTGTTCTGCTGGCCCCTTAGGGAGACATGAGGACCAGGGCCCAGCCATGGCTGCCTGTCACACTGTAGGATTTCTCCATTGTCACGGACCTAATGGCTCTTCAACATGGGCGTGCCAATTCCTCCCAAGTGTCCTGTTTTATTATGGATTACAGAATGAAAGCACCTGCTTACAGAAATCTCTATATCTGTAATGGTGGCTGGGAAATATACATTCAATCTCTCACAAAGTGTCTCTCCTTTCCTTGCACACATGTTCTTACTCTCCCTCCCTATACCGCTTTTCTCTCACTTAAAACTCTAAACTGTCTTTCTGTATCTTACTCTTATCTGTATCCTGTTCTGTAGACACCTGTCGGTTATGCTTTCGCTCATGTCAATCTTGCTGTTTTTCTCCGTACATGTGCCTTTTTTAAAGAACACCCGTTACTGTTGACTCAACATGGTTCTCTCTCTTATATGGTGTTTCTTTACTCCTATCAACATCATTTGCGTGATATCTAAGATGAGACATTTTTATAAGATAATATAAAATTGTATTGATCCTGGAGCTTCATACTGTAGCAGCAACAGCAGTGACAATGAAACACAGGAGAGCTACAGGTAAGAGAGTCAAGAACCAAACCAAGATAAATAAGAATTAAATGATAAAATGACAAAGTAAACTACTGAGCTGCAGGCCCAAGATATCGGCACTGGATCGCTGAATGATGGAACATAATGTACATCTATCAATAAATATAAATGTACTGTGAATATATGAATGAATATAAATTGCTATACATCTATCAACAGTGAATATATGAATGAGTACAGTCTCTCAAAGGTTATTCTTAACAGGCATCTTTCAAAGTTTGGCAATGTACATCCTAGTATGTGGAAGTGTGCCAGAGTCCATGCAGGAGTCAGTAATTCAAAAGAACAGACCGTGTCAGAGTCAAAGCAAGAGTCAGTAATGCCAAAGAACAGAACACACAGTGCAAGCTGGGTAGCCTGATGCCTACTGGCACAAAGGACTGGCCAAGGCACTTTGTGGTGTGCTGAGGAGGGATGAGGCTGTAGCTGAACGTGCTCCTGGTCCTTGCCAGCTCATCATAGAGGGGATGAGAGGGGTTCTCCAGGATAGCGTCCAGATTCTTTCTCATCCTCCTCTCCGCCAGGAAGACTAGTTGTGCTTCGGGGCACAGCTAATGGGGATCCTAAAAAATAAACATTCTCCTCTCCACCACCACCATCATAATTGTCCAGTTCCAACTCAAACTACAGAGCTAGCCTTTACTCTCAAAGTTTAGTTTGTTGGCATCCATTATGCTGATATCACCCCCCCCCCCCCCCCCCATACACACACACACACACACACACACACACACACACACACACACACACACACACACACACACACACACACACACACACACACACACACACCCACCAACATACCATAGCAAAGAAGAAGATGCTGGCTACTGCAATCTGGTAGAACATCTGCAACAGCCTGTTGCACATATTGAAGAAACCCAAGCCTCCTCCGGAAAAACGGCTTGCTCAGTCCCTTCCTGTAGAGGGCCTCAGTCCAGCACAGTTTATTGTTCATATGTACTGCCAGGACCTTAATGGTGTCTGTCCACCATCTCCACATCCTCCCCTTGGATTGTGATAAGAGTTGGGAGCCTCATCCCTCTTCTTGCTCCGCCCTTAGACCACCACCCGCTCCTTGGTCTGCCCAGCCTCTACAGGTGTATGTAATGTATGCTAGGTTTGTCTCGGATTTTGGACATTCTACCATCGTTCAAATCAGTACTGACCATAACGATTGCGCTGGCATACTTTGTCTGTAACAGAGAATTCTCATGGTATTGTATGGTCTCTGAGGCTAGCTTGGTTTTCTTGTTTGATAAGCAACTTGTAGCTCACACTTTATTGTCTCAAGGACAGACCCTCATATTTCACAACACCATCAGCCTAGCATAGCAACTAATCACTCAGCTTTGGACAGGAAAGAGGGACAGACCTTCTCTGGCTCTCCACCAGCAAACGAACAGCAGATAGATACTGTAACAGAGCGGGCAGAGAAGCCTAATCTATGCTTTGTCGTTAGCTTGTAAATCTGTTATTTTCAGTGAGCAGCACCATCATGCAATGAAGCATAAATTAGGCTTGAGGCTGGTCGAGTGTGAGCAGAGAAGAAGGGAGGAGGAAAAAAGGGGGGGAAACCTGACTTTGTTTAATTCCATTAAATCAATACACTCTGAAATGGCAACCTCAATCAGGATTTATTTATCATTCCCTTCCTTTTAAAAAATGAGTTTTAATGTTCCATGATGTCCCTGATTAGCATTTAGATAATCTTTGTTTTACAGCCCAGGTAATGCCTCTTATCTCATTAGACTGGTGGAGATGGCCATCAAACACAATTAACATTTTTTCTTAACTTATTTATCGTGGCCCAGCACCGCCCGGAGGAAGCGGGATATTGCATCCGACAATGATGTTAGTGGCCATTAGAGTTATTGAAGTTATTCTGCAGAGGTGGTCTTATCCATTCCGTGTGGACCCAGAGAGACCTATTGTTGTTGTTAACACTTATGCTGCATGAATTAGCTAATGGTTTAATGGTGTCGTCGAAAGAAAACAAGTCTGTTGCAGAGGCTGAGAGCAATAATTAGCTTAATGGCTAAGATGGCTGACACATCTGCAGTCTACAGGAGACTGTAGAAGACATTGTTGAGACTGAAAGCTGCACATTGTTAGCCTGGAAACCAGATGAATCTGCCAGCTCAAATTGTATTTACTCACATTTGCGTATTGGTCTGGCAATGCCAGACCAGGTTAGTATAATTGTCTCTGTGTAAGCCTCCAAATAACATGAATCAAAGCATCTGTTGTCAGATCATGCTGACAAACTGGAAGAAAAGAAAATGACATTATTTTGTTGTCTCGTGCCAGCATGGTTGACTCTCTCTTTTCCATTTGTTCTTTTTACTTTTCTCTTCAGCCTGAGCGTCTCTCTCCAGTGAGGACATCTCCATCCCTGCCCAGGCGGAGCTCAGAAGAATGTCTGCCATCACCCAATCTACCCTATCCACCTCCATTCAGCCAACAGTGTGGCAGAGAGCATGATGGGAACTGTAGTCCCCAGGAAAGCAGGAAAGAAACTCATAATACGGAGGCTAAAAAGACGTGGTCGGGGTAGGGCTGGGCACTTTATCAATAGTATATAGATATTGTGATACGAGACGAGATATCGTCTGGGATTTTGTATATCATAATATTGTGATATGTGATATTACAGTTGTATATTATGCTTATATTATAAATCATAAAAAAAAGCTAAAGTAGCCAACCTACAAGCTACACAAACCCTAGCCGATCTACAAGCTTGTATGTATGTATTATTGTCACAGTATCGCTAACAAGGTATTTGGTTGTGCTATTTGATTTGTTTCCATATTGGCCAGCCCTAGGTCGGGGTCTTCAACGGACTCTGGCTACCAGCAGCCAACAGTAGCCTCCAGGACACGAGCCCTGTCACCCTACACCCACCGCAGAATGTGTGAACTGTCAGAAGATGCCAGGCAGAGACTCAGACACCTCCAGCTGGGGCCTCATCGCTTCAAGAAGGAGACGGAGAGCCAGACACCATTCCTGGTTGGTAAACATTTAGCTCTGATGAAAGATTTTCCGAGCTGTGCAGTGATAACACTCTAAAACCCATGAGTTCTTTAAATTCCAAAGAGAGCCTCTATATGCCAAAGGGTTTGTCAATGGAAAATAACCTGAGGGCATTCCCCTGTATTTTCAAATGGTATAGTCTGTAGCCTCCAGGTTCTTCGAAGCTGTTGCACTTCTGGGAATGATAGAGAATTTAAAATGTTGATCTTTTTACCAATGTACACACACACACACACACACACACACACACACACACACACACACACACACACACACACACACACACACACACACATTAGAACTTTGTCTTGGCCCTGTTCTTGGGCAAACTCAACATATAGATTGTTGCAGATGATATTTAGTGTAGATGAAAAAAGAGGGGGCCTATTATAGAACCCTGGGGGTCTTCTGTCAACTATAGGGTTTAGTGCATGTTATCTGTGACTGCACAGATGAAATAGGGAATAGGTGTTCTTGTTTTGTTTGTGGCAAGCAGAAAATGTGTTGCATTTGAATGTGAATCCAACAGCAGGAGGAGCAGAGAAATTGTACTGTCTCTGGGTTACAGACCTGTGAGGGTCCAATTGAAACACCCCCAAGGGAACCCTCAGGGTCCCTGGACCCCACTTTGAGAACCACTGATCTATAGTATGACTATGTCATAGCCATGACATAATTGCTCCATTGCTATATTTTATCTTCTAATTAATTATTCATAAAAATCTAGGCTAATCAAATCTGGAAGTATGACTATCAAGTAAATTCACCATGATGCTATTATTAAATTAATGGTTTGAGTAATGTTGTGAGTAGTTTGCTTTGTGATATACATGAATTCTACTTTCTAGAATACAGCTGATGCTTTGCTAAAGCATCTCTCTCTCTCTCTCTCTCTCTCTCTCTCTCTCTCTCTCTCTCTCTCTCTCTCTGGTTGTCCTCAGGGGATCCCCCCCTAGCCACAATTAACCTTGGTAATTAAGAGTCAAGCTTCAATTAACAAATAGTTACTTAATGGAGTAATTAAGTTTCTTGGCCCGGCGTTGAATGCATTATCAAGGTGTGTTCAAGAGCCCTGCCCCTTGTTTTTGTGTGCCCACGGGGGAGGCAATGGTACATTGACTACATTTGGAACCCAGTCTCAACATAATATTGGAAGAGTAGTTACCTTTTTTGTAAACATTGTTTTTCTTTTTATCGTTGCGCTCAGCTGTTTGAACTTGTGAGATGTGTCTTTGATTGATTCCCAAAAACGAATAAATATTTCCAGGGACGGTTGGCTACCGCACCACGAATCCTGGGACTGTCCAACTACTTCTGTCAAGGGACTGTATGAGCTAAATAAGCGAAATAAGATGAATCTCTTGTATTAATATTTTTGATTACTCAAATTATTGGGTGTTTTGGTGGTGACTTTGAGTGATTGATTGATTACCTGCCTCGCCAGGTCTCTCTTTGCAGCAGTGTCTCTGTGACAGGGACTCCTTCCTCACAGCGTCTATCCACTCCTCCTAAAACCAGTAGCCTGCGTCACAGTCATTCCACTGGCTTCACAGCTGAATGCACAGGTAAGGCTTATCTGACACACACTGCACGCACGCACGCACGCACGCACGCACGCACGCACGCACACACACACACACACACACACACACACACACACACACACACACACACACACACACACAGCTCTCACAAGCATACACACACGGTCAGCCCATACACACTCTAACAAAATGCAGTTTCTTCCACAGCCCAGTTTGTACAAGAAAATGAATATTTTATAAGCAAAAAGAATTTCGCAGTTCTCCAGCGCCTCTATCTCTCTCTTGTTTGTCCTCTTGTCTCCCGCAGATCCCTCTCTCCTGGGGACTTACAGACCAAGAAGAGCCAAAGTGAGTTACAGTATATCAAGAGCAATTCTTGTCATTTTGTTGTCTAAAAAAATTATTCAAACACTGTCTATAGCCTACTGTACATTTCATGTACGTTTACAACTAGTCTTTATGTTTTAATGCATGGTGTTTACACACAATATTGTCAAGGAGAAAAGGGTCACATGATGCTAAAAATAACTCTTAAATGTTTGTTTTCAATATAGGTGGACAGGCTGTTGCTAGATAGTTATTTGCAGGAACATCGGCTAATTATTGGAAAGACAGTTTATTATACTATTGTTAAAGACAAACTACCTGACACTGTGTAATGTGTATTGATACTTGAAAACAACCATCTGGTACTATGTGGTAAAAAGAAGGGGACAAAAAGGAAAAAGATAATGGTTCCCCAGTTAAATGACTGATATTTAGGAATCAAATGGACCCTTGCGGATCTGTAACTCTGAATGTGTGTAAATGGACCCTCTGAGACCCCTCTCAGACACCTCTGAGAGTACAAATGGATCAAATGCACCTGTAAGTTTCTATTTGTACACTCTCAGAATTATGGAGGTCTGTGGCCAAATGCATACAAAACGGGGGGTCCTTGAAAAAAAGAAAAAAAAAACATTTAAGAACCACTGTATTATATAGTACAGCTTTCACTTCTAATTGTTGTTTAAACCTGTTTTCCCAGTCAGAGCGAGGCTCCACGAGGACCCAGTCGTCTCTGGGGATGTCGTCCAAGCACAAAGCTCTTGTTAGAACCCCAGTGAGAGACACTCCTTTGGCCCGGTCCACGCCTGGGACGTGCAGCTCCAGAGGCCCTCTGGTCCTCAGCAGCCCCTCTCTAAGGGAACGGTAAGGATCCAGGGATGCTGTCCGAGGGTCCAGAACAGCGGTTCCCATTCCCAACATTTACTTGATCAGGGCCTGCTTTAAAACCTGGAAAGGGTTTGCGGGCCACCCAGCTGACCATTTAACACAGCTGCCATTGCATTTTCAGAGCCTGTTTATTTTTAATGTTATTTTACCAGTAAGACTCCCTAAATCGGGAGATAATCGACCACCAGGTCGCATACACAAACTTTAGAAGGCAATAGTAGCCAATCAGGAGGGAATATGGGAAACTGGGACAGATCCATGTTGATGACATGACTTTAGAGAAACTGTGTACCGCTTTGCGTGATTTTAGGGCAAAATCTGTAGGAGCAGTGTCCAAAAATGTCTTTTGCAAGAATCGGCCTGATGGTGGCGCTAGGAGAGAGGGCCATGAGAAATGAGGGGTTGTGGTTTGGCAGCCAAGGAGTGTGTGTGCAAAGTTTGGCATAGATAGAGGCAACAGTGGCGGAGATATGAGTAGGGCAAATCTATTTTGTTCAAATCTATTATTTTTATAATCGATTAGTTTAACTGTTGCACCCCATCTTGAGGACATAGAAAGGTGTATACTTTAAGTAGTGTAAAGTTGGACTACTTCTTGTTTTCTCTTTAGATTATTTATTTATTTTTCTTACCAGGAACAAAAGTTCCTGTCTTTTCTGATATGTGCTAGGTCTTCACTCCATGCAGGTTAGATAAAAGGGAGCAACAGTAATGGCAATGCCTGTCAATGAATGTGTTTAATCTCCCTGTGATCTCCTGAAAGCATCAATGGATGTGAAGATCTGAAGAAGAGCATCACAGTTTGTTCTAGCTGTGAAATCCTCAGGTTTCATCTAAACTCAGGCCTAAGCCAAAAAACAAACCTTTTTTTCGTCTTCTTCGTGGAATTCACCTGGAATATGTCCTCATCTGCCTGGGTAAACCGTTTGTTTGCTCAAAAGATCTCCAAAGGATTGGTGTGGTTGAAAAAACATTGCCTCCCAATGATTTTCCAATTATATATTGACAAATATGGCCCTGGCATCATGAGGTGCTAGCCATGGACTGTCGAGTGAGCGAGTGGGTGTGCATGTGCGTACACATACGCATACGGCATACGCCTCTAATCTTTAATGTTGATCACACTCGACAGGCAGGATGAATTCCCAGCCACCTCTCAAATTATGGGAGCTGATGTCTTGTCATGTTTGTTCATTACTTAGAAAGGAGGGAAAGAGAAGGGAAAACAAAGAGGAAAATGGTATTGATTTGTGCTGCAGTCTGAGCCCTGATGCATTTGACCCGACGCACGCTTTAATACATTCTGAGAGACCTTGTCATCGATCGCGGCAGCTGCAAGTTGAACACACCGATGGGACCGATGTTCTGTTTTGTTTGTTTGTTTGCTCTACCCAGCCTCCGCCGTTCCCCCTTTTCTCAGTCCATAAGTAAACATTAAAATCAATAGACAATTTTAAAGTGGAAAGTAAATTGTAGGAAATTAATGATACTTCTTTCTCAATTGGAAACGCGACAGGAGTTGCGAGGTGGGAGATTAAAGCGACCCTCGTAGATTCCCTCAGACAGGGAGAGGGACACGTCTCACCGTGACTCTAGGATAGAAAAAGAAAATGACAGCTGCCAACCGCAACTTTTGCCCCATATGCCCCGGAAGTCTCAGTCTATTCATGTAGCCAGATGATTTGTCTTTGATGACTATGTGAATTTATCTGATTATGGATGAAAAGCTTCCCTATCCCCAGACTGCATCCAAGCTGTCGCATCAGTCAATCAGTCAGCATCCATCCACTCTGCTCAAAATGGACGTGGACGAGAGGCAATACCGGAATTTATTACTGTTTACTTCTGTCTGTCTTTCATTGCCATCTTATATTTCACGAGTGGCCGAGGTCATCTTGCGGACAGAATACATTTATATTGTGCTGATGAAGGACATTTCTGCCTCTAGTTCAAACACACTGTGGGTTTTATCAATTGTGAAATAATGCTTTTGTTTCCACAATCCATTTCGCATACAAGAAGGGCAAAATTTAAAACAAGTTTTAGTTGAAGTAAGCGTTTGTTTCCAAACTGCCTTCCTGTTTTGTTTGGGTTTTTTAATGCAGTGCATAGAAATGTGTCAAGTTGTACTTTAAGTTTGGTCATGGCACTCCCAGCTTCCCTTAGGTCACAGCACAGACTAGTGGACATGCTGTGTAAATAAAAGCTCTTACATCTTCACCATGGGAAGGATATCAATGCATGAGTAGTTGCAAACGGGAGAATTCATGTAAGATTGTTCACTGGTAATTACTTTCTCCACCTTATCTTAAGCCTGCATCATTTAAGTGGCTTATAAAACAGGAGCATAGAATGGGTCATTTGAGTTTCTTACAAGTTTTATAATGTGTTCTCTCTGTTGTGTTGCCCTCAGGTTCCAGACCAGTCGGTCCAGTCCCTCCCAACAGATCCACAGCCGGGTCCAGAGGATCCTGCAAACCCACAGATCACCCCACAAACACCAAGTAAGAAACACCTGTCCTACATATTAGGGATGGAGCTTGTTAATCTTTATTGATAATGAGCACCTTATCGATCCAGCTTATTGAGCCAGGCTTTTATCGAGCCCACTATTGAGCGTTTTCTATTTTGTGGAAAGATTTCTTTTTAACAGAACTGGTATCTTTTTTTATTGGCAAGTTGTTGTGACTGTGAGTTTGTGGCTGACCACCATCTAGGAAGATGACAATTGACAAAAGTAAAAAATATTATCATTAAATATCATTAAAACAACCTTTCATTAATGTGCAATATGTGTTAAATGGCTTTATATTATGAATAGTACTGTAATACTTTCTTGATCACCTCTTGTCTTGATCGTTTAAACATGACTTCATGGGCCGCTATGCTCAATAACAGGCTCGATAAGCCCAATGGATACCAGGTACTCAATACATTTGTTGTCGAGTTTGTCACAGCCTCGGGTTTAGATCCCTAGTCCTACAGTTCCACACAGATACTGACCAATGACATGCGCATCACAAAGGCATTTTGCAGCCAAAACCAGTCACAGTGCTACTTAATGTGCATAGTTCATTTTATAGGGATGGACAGGAACAGATTAAACACTTAAGTGGCATGTTCTGCATTGCAAATCTTAGTACGAATGAGACGCACGCACGCACGCACGCACACACACACACACACACACACACCATCTTAACCTCAAGGTTTTCTCATTCAGTGACTCAAACCATCTCTTCACCATGTTTATTCCTGTCATGCACTTTACATTCAAAACCTTCCTAAGTACCTGCTGGGACTCTGTTTGTCTTCAGTACAGGGAATTGGCAGAGGTTTGTGTTCAAAAGCACAGTAGCGCCAAACCACCACCCACCCGTCGGCCAGGCCACTTGAAACATCCTGAATGGCGAAACGTTGTCCAATTACTCTAAAGCTGTGTGAAATCGGCTGTGGAATAAAGAGGCAGTATAGAGTGTGTGTGTGTTGTGTGTGTGTGTGTGTGTGCGCGTGTGCGTGCGCGTGCGCGCGTGTATGCAAACGCATGCATGCGTGTGGGAAGGAGATGTAAGCTGCAGCTGTCGAGGACTCATCTCTCCAACACAAAGACAGACAACAAGGTAGCCAAGTGCCACCGTTGGGAGCCACCGGCTACAAGAGGCTGAGGCAAAGATTCAAGAGAAAGAAAGAGAGATTAAGAAAATCTTTAATCCTGAATGAAAGAGCAGGAGAGACTGAGGGGAGTTAAGTCTGAAAGGAAATTAAGTCAATTATTGACTCCCATAGGGTTGGACTGAAATAGCTTTAATACAGACAATCCAAACTATTTTGTGTGTATGTGTCAGTGCACATGAAGGACAAACGTCTTTAGGACAGAAGTGATTTATTTCATTCTACTGCAGAGCATGCACTCTGCAATAGAATGAAAACAGCTCGTGGCCAGCAAGTTAAATGTGTTAAGTCTTTTTTATTATGGCTTCTTTGTACAGACAATGATGCGTAGACAGCTCAAGGTTGAGCTGTCTTAGCATCACAGAAAATATAATAGTATGAGTCTCGGTGTGAATCTTTCCATATGGGGAGAAAAATGATCTGAAAAGCTCTGGATTACCTTCAACCACTTAAACTCCATTATACTTAATTGGCCAGGGTCTGTACTTGGCCTTTTCCCCCCAAGTAACTTTCCAAAACTTCATAGCTGATTTACAAGCTCACAACGGGTTGCAACACGACATGTTGTGAGCTTGTAGATCTGCTAGTTGAATGTTCACCTATTAAGACATGTCCAGGATAGGATTTAAGTGGTTAACTTGAATCCTCAAATTGATACTGGTTTATAAGCAAATGTACTATCAAATGATAATGTTATTATCTTCTGTGTGGCTCCGCATATGAGTCGTGAGACTGCTTGCTGTGGTCATTGTATCATAGTCTGAGCAAGAGGCTGTCTCACATCTTCCAAGAGGGAAGACAACAGGTCAGCATGTCACATGAATGTCCAACATACTGTAGTGTGCTAAATAAATGGTTAAACAGACCAACACTGCCATCTGGAGTGAACTTTTGTCATGGAATGTTGATAAACAAATGCTATGTTGTTACAGGGTGAATCTGGAACAGTGACATTATGATATCCAATGAGGCGCTGTACAGACATTTGCGTGAAACATCTTCTCCGTATCGTCTGAGAATGGCCACTGGGGGCGCCGTACTAATGCATTGTCAATGGAAGGTTGTTTGGTGTTTTGTCGTTGCCAAAAGACAGGCTGCGGTTGAGCTTGAGACACGGCAACGACAAAAAACCAAACAACCTTCCATTGACAATGCATTAGTACGGCGCCCCCAGTGGCCATTCTCAGACGATACGGAGAAGATGTTTCACGCATATGTGTGAGTCCAGCCTGATACTCCTGGCATGCAGTGTTCAATCATTCAGGTCCAACAACATTCTCCTCCTCCAGTCTTCCTCTCTCATAGAACAGAATGACGTGTTCCTCATCATTGTTTGGAACACCTCCTTTCCTTTGCAGTGCTGAAACATTTTCCATGGGTTGCTTCTCTCTCCCACTGTGAGGAAGCATCGATCTCTTATTGTTATTATTCTCCCATTATCTTCTATAATAATAGCATGACAATAAGCTAGAGTAAATTCAATCTTGTTTCAATTATAAGCTTAACTATTATATTTGATGCAACTTCTAAGTTTTGGTTTTGCTTTCAACAAATTCTCAGAGTACAGATATTTCAGAATGTGGTTTGGATAAGGACTTTTAAAATATATTCTTTCTCAACATTTATTTTTTAACATGAGCAAAACTTTTACAGTTTTATTTAACACCAGTTAACTGATTTCTGAATGCTATGTGTGAACCAAGCATGGAAGTACATGCTTGGTTGGCGACTTGGAAGCAACTTGTACTTATTCCAAGGATGACGTAGAAGAAATGCCCTCACCTTGAAGGAGAGACTCCATTATTTCTTCTCTCCTCGCTTCCACTTGATCAACCTTGATAAGTTATCTCTATCATCTCTGTAATGGTAGTTGTTTGTGGACGACATCTCTTTTATCTTGAGGAGTAACGTGATGACTTGCCCCTCTGTCTGTGTGATAGTGATCGCTATGGTTGGGGGTTGGGGGGGGGGGGACACCATTGCCTGTACTGTCTGCGGTAACCAGTCACGTCGCCAAAAATCCAACTCGCCAAATTGTCCAGGCTCATTGGGCAGGCTTGTCAATGCTCCTGGATTTGCCAGGATGATTGGCAATTACATCTACTATGTTAAATATTTTATGGGGGAGGACCCCCAGATGATAACTCATTATTAAGGATGTCTCACTTTGCTTCAGTCTTCAATTTTGTACACCTACATTTGGCATTTTAAGGCTGAAATTGTACCCATGCTAGTAAAGCAAGCCTGATAAAAGTATCAAACATGCACAAAATTCAACAGAACACAGGGAAATATATATCTGTTAAGAAGTTTTTTTGGGCGGGCCACCAGACCCCTGTTGGGGAGTTCCACGCACCCCCTAAAAATAAATCTCCTGGATTCTCCTGGACTGACAATCCAATGTTGACAGGCCTGCTCATTGGCGAGGTGTCCTAGCAAGTTGATTTGGCGAGTTGGATTTTTGGCGAAGTGACCTGTATTCCTGTCTGCAGCGGCTGTCTGACCCGAGCACCTTCTCTTTATGTCCAGCACAGTAAAGCCACCTTCACATTTCTACAGAAACCTTTGTTTTCTCCAGTTTTGGAAAGAATAAAGTGTCATGTCCCAACAGCAGCAGCATGGTGTCTGTGTAATCCAGCCAAAGAAAATCTTGTGACTCATACTCCTCAATATCGTCCAGACAATATGTCTGGATCACTAGCAAAAATGTCTGAGGCCCTGCGGGCACACATTTTTTAAGATATTTCTTGTGCTTTTCTACCTTTATTTATAGTGGAAAGTAGAGATGACAGGAAACAGGTGCCCGGACCACTATGCCACGATCCATGTCCATTCTTGGGTATTGTCTCCACAACTTCAGTATTTAGTCAAAATCATCAACCACACCAGACACCAGGTCAAATTCTTGAAGAATTCTTGAAGAATAACGTGTTGCAGTGTACCTATCGGTGGTCTGTCATTTGTTGCCTGTGATTCTCTGACTGCTATGTTAATATCTGTTAGTACTCTGACTGTATGATGTGTTTGTGTGTTTTTCACATAAGGGTCAGGAGAAAAGTACAGCGGATCGCTGTGACATATCTAGTGACAGCCTGGAGCTCTGCACCAGGTAAAATACTGTCCTATTCAACATATTGACCACCCGTAGAGGATTTCTCTACTGACTTCTCAATTATTACCTTTCATTTCTCCTCACATTCAATCGTGTCTGCACTAATATACAGTATTCAGGATGGTTAGGCCTGAAAGTGAAACGTTCCGCAGCCGGTGTGTGTTCCCCATTACCTACGTAACATACAAAAATTTAATTAATTTAATTCTGGAGTAAGACATATTTTCATTCTAGATGGTAGCATTAGTAGTAGGCTATTGTCAGTATCAGCCAGAGCGTGGGAGTCTATCCCTGTTTCGCAATGCACTAGACTAGACCTCTAGGAGATGGAATGCTGAGGTTGAGCACAATACCTAACATCAGTTCCCAGTTCTTACCGCATAACTTGCCACACCCAAGCTGTGAGCCAGGATCGAACCCATGACATTGTGGTCCAAAGGCTCTACCGACTGAGCTACCCGGACACTACCATCTTGACAAGATGGTAGAAATTTCCAATAGTTCTTGATATTTCTTTCCCACACTGATGTTACTATGTTTTATAATTAAAAAGAAGCACATGTGTGTTGTCCAAAACCAGGCAGGAATAATTGAAAATAAACAAAGAATATCTGCATACTGCAGCTGACATTTATTTTGGCATCCACCAAAGGAGTGACATTTCAAGAAAACTCTGGCTCGAAATCAATGTTTCGGTGGATGCTGAAATAGAAATCGCTTGAGGGAGCAGACCTGTTTGCTCTTTGATCTTTCTTTGTGTTTGGTTCAGCATCTATCTTCCAAAGGTTTGTGGATGTGCGTAACTGTTAAATATATATGAAAATAAGCAAGCCTTGACATTGACTGTGGTATACTATGTTGTCTGTTTAACCACACGAACTCTACTTTCCCTATTCTGGTCTGGGCATGTTTTAATTCTATAGGCTAGCACCTGACCTAACCCTCAAACATTCTTCACCATTATGGTTAAAGTTTTGTTTTGTTTTTGTCTTGGCACTAGAGGTGGTGTGAGGGAGACATCTCTCCAAGTGGACAACGGGTCCTACTGGAGCACCCGGGCATCCCATCACAGTGGCAAGCCCCATAGAGCGGTGTTTGAGGACAGTCTGGGAGAAATCTACAAGGACATGTACAGGAAGGCCTCTAGCTCCAACTAAAATCTATTACAAAGGGTCAAAGACAGTAGTCAAATAACAATTGTTCAGGCATTGTTTCACGTGGCTGTTCACTTTGCAGAAGGAAACTGGGTGGACCAGTGACTGTTCATTATCTATTGTAGCTTTGTAAAGCATATATGTAGGTGTATATTGCGCCATTTAACAGCCCTGTCAGCAGATATGATTCATGCCTGGTTGTGCCACCATGTAAAAATAACATTATTTTTATTAGCATTCCGTCCAGTTAAATATTTTAACATATCGTCTCGGTCGGGCAGAAACCTTGTACACTAACAGTATATACAAAACTGTTACCTGTGTTCCAATGGATGCAATGAATTTAGTCACAATCTCTTGTTAATACTTTTAATGGTGCCATCTGGTGAATGTTAACCTTGTAAAAATACTATGCCTAAATCTAACCTCAGTAAAACTATGCCTAAACCTAACCCAACCTCAGTAAAACTATGCCCAAATCTAACCCTAAAACCTAACCCCAACCAAAGTAGGACTAATGAGATGTAGGACTTATGGGCAGTCCCCCTTTTTTCAATTGGTTAAGTATTTATAAAACAGACAAACTTTGTGTCCCAATTTTGGGCATGACATTGTAGTTGCAAGAATAGTTGATCATATTGCACATCACATTTTGCGTTGTGAAGTTGTAGATCGGCTTTTGCTTGACACTGTCAAATATGGACATGGGTTTCTTTCCGACAGCTACGTGTCTATTTGCCAATTAACAGCCCTTGGGGCAGGTTTGATGAATGTCATGCATCTACATATAAAAAGAAATGTATTCTTATTAGCATTCCGTCCAGTTAAATATTCATATATTATATAAATATATATTAAATGTGCACTAAATATTTTACTATAGTTGTTACAGATGTGTTATTTTGTATTAACGTAATGACTGTTCTGAATAGTAATTTATAAACTAATGGAACAAACAGTCCAGTTTATCAGTGCATGTAATGACTTGATTTACTGACTACACAGACAGGACAAATATTTGCTCTTTGCAGAATGAGAGCCATGATCCTACATGTACTGAATGGCTTTACCTGCATCATAACCCGTTTGTGTACTGATAACAATGCAGAAGTTACTGTATGTACGACAACATTTTTCCTTTTTTTTTGTTTCCCCCCCAAAATATATAATAAATGATTAAAGTAATTGAAAAAAACATTGCCCATCAGGACAATATCACCATAACCCAAGGACGGGATCTATCATTTAAAAAATGTTCACACCTTCATTCTATTCAAATCAACTACGATCCTCAACTCTCTCCCCCACACTGTGCTTAATCAATACCATTAACACAGAACACCGCAACAAACTTCGTATGGACTTTTGCTCTAACATACTACTACCCTTTACTAGGCATTTTGGAGATGAGCAGTCCTGAAAATGTATTACGTTTTGTCCCACATGAAGTCAACAGATCATGGTTAAAGAGAGAGAGAACGTCCAGTTTTGTTCTCTTGTATTTTCACTTCCTTGTCTGTGATAAATAGATCCGTTTTGTTTTTGTACTTTTTTCCAGTTCTTTTTATCTGCAAAAAGGTATTGTTAACTGATATATCTGCCTCTGGTGGTACTTTGGGGAAGGCCAGTGGTGTCATTCACCCTAAATCCTTTGCAGCAAAATGGGATTTAGCTGAAATTTTGAGGCAAAAGAATTGAATATCACTTTTTTTTTTTTTATAATTTTCTGGGGAAACAAATGACCACTTAGTGACTTTAACAGTGATGCATTATAACAGTAATACGGTATTACAACTATGAGACTTAACAGGATGCATAGGAAGTGTTATCAATGATTTCAAAATGATTTGTGCTGCAAAATCGTTTTATTAAATCAACAGTTTGTACAAAATAATGAATGATATATTTAATATATTTAACTAAAATGTTTTATGCTCATGTGATCCATTTTATTGTCACGTAATCCACTTGTGACAATGTACTAGTTCTTTGTCTCACAATAAACGTCCGGAAAATGAAGGATTTCAGCAGAACTGTTTTATATTATTATTGCACAGCCAATATACTTTGGATGGATGTCAATTATGATTGATGACTGTACTGTCAAGTCAACCGGATGTACAATACCTAAGTTTCTGTCCAAAGACTATCCAACCCTGTGTTCACAGAGTTGGAACAAACGACTCCACAGATCACTTCTTCTGGAATTTACTCTTTTTCTTCTTCCTCTGGCCGGCTGATAGCGCCGCTTTTTCTGCTATGACCTGCTGGTACCTTTTCTTGTTGGCTCTGGAAAGAGTGAAAGAAAACATCAGTAAGTGTGTGGTTATGAAATAAAATGTACAATTGATCTGTAGCTTCCATTTCTGTGAAAAGTTCTTAGATCTTGGCGGAGTCTGACCAGCCTCATTGTTCCCTTTCTTGCAGGTAATACTTTTGTCATCTGTATTTTTACTTTGTATGTTGCCCTGTGATGTTTGTTTGTAACCAACTCGAGAATAGGGATGGGACGATACGCAATATTATCATTTATCGTGATAAACACTCACGATAATCGTATCGTGGAGATTTAATTTATCGTGATATCGTCCTCCGTCATGCGCTGGGATCAATTCACCTTTTATTTGCCGAGCTGCATATCTCGTACCACTTAACTAATTTCTAGCCGATCCCGAGTATACTCGTGAAAAATACTCAAGTATTTAGAGTGCCGATCCCGAGTATACTCGCGAAAAGTACTGTATATGGAGTAACTCCGGTTCTCCTACCCTGTAGCCGGGCGGAAGGTCCTGGCACGATCGGCCTCGCCGATTCATCATCATCACGGATCCACGTGCACAAAATAGTAATCCCATAACATTGAGGCCGACGGGGAATCGCATCTTTAATGTCCATTATCTCCAAACAACACTTTTAAAGCCAAGGATGGCATTAGATTCTCGCTAATAAAACACATGTTGAAAAGCAGCGATCCACCATTACACAACCGCATGTTGATGACGATCGCTTCCGGTGAATGACGTCAAACCGGAAGTGTTTACGCAATGGACTTCTGGCCTTCAAAATAAGACAATGGAAGCGTATGGGAGCCTGCGGGCGGCACGCTGAACATTTAACCCGTTCATGTCTGGAGCACTAAATGGGTTAAACCTTCTATAATTGGTAAAAGGTACTTAATATACGTACTTGATAGTCTTTTTTTTTCACTCTAAAATGTCTTCGACAAAAAATTGCCGATCTACAAGCTCACAGCGTGTCGCGACACGTTATGAGCTTGTAGATCTTATTGCGATAATATCGTAAATCCCGATTTCTTTTCACAATAATCGCGAATTTTTCTTATCGTCCCATCCCTACTGGAGAACAGGCTGAACACGTACTGTCTGAACTCTGCATCCGCCAGCAGCTCCTCCACCATGGTCCTTTTCCTCTCCTTCTTGGGAACACGGGAATGATAGAAGTCCACTGGGCTGTCCACCACGGTCGCCATCTACACCCAACACAGAGTACATGACAAGGCATACAGGTATATGGTGAGTGACCACAGTCAGCTTGGTGGATTGACGGTTCACCCAGCAGCTACTTTCCCCTTGCATGAAGGAAGAGCTAAATGGCAGCCAAGTGACAATGGTAAATTAGGAGTGATCAATCCTCACATAGTCACTGATAGTCACAGTTAATGAACCTAATCGCAACTTTCTCTTTCTTTTTTTAAGCGCTTTTAATAAAGTAATTGATTTTAGACCAAAGGTCACAAATAATACATCGTAGATCGGCCATTTCTACACGTCACATCATGTATGTATTTAATCAGACTAGTCGATTACTATTAAAAAAAATAAAACCAAGTTTGAAGTGAGCGGTGGTGCGTGTGTAGCAGTTCATTTCAGGGTTGTGTGTGTGACGCAACAGCACCACTTAGTCACCAGCGGTATTGCAGCTCATGCTCAGGCTACATACTGTACATGCACACATAGATAGTAACGTACACACGCTCACGCTAAGGAGACGGTGTACCACCGCTCAAAAATAAAATAATTCTATAATTCAAAAAAGTGTGTGTGAAAGTGAAAGTAAAATATTCACCAAGAAGATAAGAAAAGTAAAAGTAAAATGTTTGCCAAGAAGATGATCGATAGTTACAGCGCAAGTCACTGACCTGGAAGTACTTGGGGAAGCCATCTCTGTCATTCTTCTTGTAGAACCTCTTGGGGTCCATGGTGCCTCTCATCTTCAAGACGTTGAGGTCTCCTTTCAGTTCTTGAGTCAGCTCAGGGGCCTTCATGTTGAACCAACCATCCCCTGTGGTTTTCTCCTTCTCAGCCTAGGGAAGACAAAGGGACATTGAAATCGTTTTTTTCTTTTCTTTTGCATTGTACCGTAAAGCCAGCTTTTGCCAAACATAACCCGTCCAAAGTGATGTGATAAAAACCATCAACATGACTTCCCAGTCTGGTTTGTGTCAAGATTTGATCCTTTCCTCACATTTCTCATTTTCTGATATATAATTACAAATGTTAAAGGTAAGCGACTTTCTTTTGTTAAATTTATATTCGGACAGTAATCATTGCTATAGGGTGTTTGTTCTGTAACAGGGGTCTCCCGGGCCCTGCAGCTCTTTAGTAAACAGAAAATCTATTTTTAGGTCAGTATACCTGGTTTATCCAATCAGGAGAGAGAACTCATACATGATAAAGAGTACGCCATTTAAATTAGAAATTTACTGTGTGTCATCATAGGACTTTCACATAACGAATAACTGAGTAAGCATGTTTGGGCTCTTACAGCATATCTCCATATACATTTACATGGATCTCCATATATGGGTAACTTGTCCGATATACATCACTGGCCAGATGGCAAGAATTGGCGCGACCTAGGTCGCATGTCGCCCTGAGGTGTCTTATTAGTTATTATTATTATTTTTTTCCAAAAGATTTTCAAAACATTCCCCAAAAATTCAGTTTACAACTTACTCTGCGTTTCAATTTTGAGGCCAGTTTGGATTCACTGTATGGAGGCACTGAATCCTTCTTTTCGAATTCTGGACCAATCACACTCTTCTTCATCACCTGCGGATAGGAAGAGAGGCGGCATCACAAGACTGCAGGGTTAAGACTGAAGCATTGCAGCACACCAACTCACACATACTGAACCAAAGTCAAAAAGGATTGGAAGCAAACTGCATGGAAAAACACCATCTCGGGGGGTTATTGAATTTACCCAACCTTGCATAACTATAAAATTCATTACTCATTCTGCACCATAGATCACCTTCAAAAGGGGAAAATCAATAAAAGTTATTTACCTCGTCTTGGATCTTCTGTTCCTTCAGTTTTTTCAGCGAGCTGGAGACAGGTTTTGATTTGCTGCCATCAAAATTGATGTATAATCCCCCAAGCTCCTTCACTCTGATGCCCGGGTCAATACGGCTGGACAACTCTTTCCTGAAACAAATTGGCACACAGAGAGAGAAAGAATACCTCAGGAGATGTAGTCATGTCTCATTTCTCACACATGCATTATAGATACTAAATATAATATAAATGAAGATGTGTATGAAGATTCAGGGTATATTATCTCAATGTGCCTGATGATACCAGTCTAAATAAAGACTGAATATCAATCTAATAAAGATTCATAACACTGAAAGGGAAAAAGGGGGATTTACATTCCTCTGAATTAGGGTTACTGACACAATGGGAGCTTGCAGAGAAAATGTGTCCTGCTTTCAGAGACATCTTCACTGAAGGAATTTATACAAAGATCTGAGCCATAGTATTGCATGTGTTCCAGGCCTAGTGGAACTGATTATGTGTGCCATATTTGAAATGTGTAGGAGTGCATGTTATCAAGTGTGTGAACTGAAGCATGCACCCAATGCATACTTACACCCGAGCATTTCTATGGAAGAAGAGGGCTTTTGAATCTTCATCGTCGTCATCATCATCTCCCTCTTCATCCACAAACTCTTCATCAATGTTCTCCTCCTTTTCAGCCCCCTTGCCCTCATCTTTGTAGTACTGTTCATCGACCTCTTGGCCAGGCCTTGTGTCAATCATAAACAATCCATCAACTGCCTCCGAAACACCCCCAGCCTTCTTGGATGGTCCTGCTCGCTCTTCACCCTCCTCGTCCTCATCTCCAGGACATACAGCATCGTCCTCTTCCTCCGCTCCGGAGCCTTTCCTCTCTTCTAAATAATCGTCATCTTCCTCATCCTCGCTACTCTCCAGCAGGCTTATTGTTCCTTTCTTCTGTACAACTACTAAGGGTGTGGGTCCCTGTTCAGAGGCTGGCTCCACTGTTACACTCTCCACTTGACTAGAGGTCACCTGAATGGACTCAGTGGACTCAATTAATGCCTGATTGGGCTCTGAGGGGAGATGCGCTTCACTTAGGTTAACAGCCTGTTGAGTTGTTGAACTATTCTCCACATTCTCCTTATCAGACAGTTTGTCCCCAACCATATCCACATTTGAAGGCTCATCTTCCAGGCTCTCTGGCTGTGTTGGCTGGGCGCTCACTTCATCCACTTCCATGGCTTCGTCATTCTCTTTAGCCTCTTCAGAAGTATCAGCCATTTCACATGTTACAGTATATGATTGGGAAGAGGGGAAATCCAATGCTTTTGTTGATGGCACCATTTCCTGCATCTCTGCCATCTCAGAGTTGTCTCCATCCTTATTCTCAGCAGACAGCTCCATCTGCTGTTCCCTGACAGACACTGCAAGCTCAGTGGCCACTGGCACTTCTTCAGTGTGAGCATCTGGCACTGTTAATGAACCGACAGCAACTTCAGAATCTGCTGGGGTACTCGTCTTCTCATCTTCCACAGGCATAATAGAAACTCCCTTTTCAGCCTCTGCTGTGTCTGTATATTCTTCTGGAAGAACAGCAGAGGGCAACTCACTATGAGATTCACTCAATTCCACATCCGCAGTCAGGGTCACACTCCCAGGATGTCCAACCTCAATCACCTCTGGTGCAACATCATTGCACGTGGGGTCAGAACTAGTCACCTCTTCAGTTTTCTCCTCCGGAGATTCTTCTAGGATCGTGGTGTTGTCTTCCACCACTGTGCAATCTGGGTCATCAATGACTGTATTTTCTAACTTGGACTCATTCAATGCACTCTCCTCCTCTTCAGCAGGATTGGTCGCAGTAACCTCACCAGCCGGGGAGCCGAGATCCAGGGGGGTCATTGTCTCTGGCTTCTCCTCTTGTTCAGATAGTTTTTCTTCTTGTAATCCAGCTCTTTTAAGAACCACACTGAGAGATTTGGCTGATAGCCTAGTGCTGTTTCCAGAACTTGTCCGGCTACTGGAGGGTGTCTCTTTGCCTTGTGAAGAGCAGGGGCTGGCTAGCTGCAGGTCAGTGAGGTCTGAGTCTGACTCCACAGCTGTGGGACCGGAGGCTTTGGCTCTGACTTTGCGCTGGCTGCGAGTTCTTTTCTGAGGTGTCATACTGGGGCCAGACTCGAACCCTTCAGAATCACAGGACTGAGCCTCAGTAACACGTGTCATACTGGGTCCAGACTCGAACCCGTCAGAATCACAGGACTGAGCCTCGTTAACAACAACAGAAGCCGCCGTCTCCCCTTTTACAGCTCTGGTTCTTCTTCTCTGAGGTGTCACACTGGGTCCAGATTCTATCCCTTCAGAATCACAGGACTGAGCATCAGTAACGACAACAGAAGTTGCCGTCTTCCCTCTTACAGCTCTGGTCCTTTGGCTACTTCGCCCAGGGGGCAGAGAACCCTCGGATACATCATCCAGGTGCATTGGAATGGGCGTGGCGGCCACACGCTGTCTAGATCTAGTAGCTCTGCCTGTGGTGGAAGTAGAACCTTCAGCTCCCAAGAGACTACAGCTGTCAGCATCTGACAGTTCTGAATCTGTCCGCTGTATAGCTGATGACCTGGTGCGAGTATTCTTCCTCTGGCTTCTAAGGACGCTCTGAGATGCTGCTTCCAACTCAATGCTAACTTCATCTTCAATATGTTCCGGAATGTTCTTCTTTCTTGTGCTCCTACGGGCGCTCACATGGCCTTTCGATCCGGACACTGCTGAGGTATGCGATTCTGCCTCAGATACCCCATCCTCTTCCTGACGTACTGAGCGGGTCTGTCTCTTCTTCCGCTGTGTGCGTGTGATTGGCAGCTCCATGTCAGACACAGCTGAGCAGCAGGACTCTAGATCAGACACATCTGCCTCATCATGGCCCATAGCGGACTGTGGGGTGGATGGCTGCTCTGGACTGTGGAGTCTGGCCTTACTGCATCTCTTTACCACAGAGCAGCTTGGGGTCTTGGGGGATACTGGGCCTTCTTCATCACCCTTAGGGATTATATCTTCTTGGACTGCCTGGGCAGAAGGCTCCTCTTTTTTTGTAGTCCCCCTGGTTCTTCGACCAGTAGATGGAGTTGCCTGGGTGATAGATTAAGCAAAGTAAATAATTATAATAATACAAGTTAATTCATATAGCACTACTTTAAAACAGAGTTACAATTATTCACACAGCATCAAAGACAAAAACAAAGGAAAATGTGTGTGAGATACTAAAGCATAAAAGGATATAAAGTGTGTGAGAAAAAAAACTAGACCAGGTCAACCTGGTTGTGCCAGACCCTGTCTGTCATCATCATTTATGACATCATACCTTTTGTAGGCATGTCATCATCATGTCATCATCATATATACCCTTTATATAGAAAACCCGGACCGACAGACATTTGCTTATGTAGGCCTACCCATTTCATGGGTCTGGCAATAAGACCACGAAAAGACTAATCGGATAGGAAAAGTCTATAAAAATGTGTTTTAAGACACAATTTAAAAACGGAAAACTTCCCATCCTGATATCTTCAAACAGGAATGCTTTCAGTGTGATACACACACTTTCAGGTTCTGGAATAAGGTTATGTATGGAGTAGTCTAGTCTAGTTTTACAGAGGTTTTGTATTAGGAAAACCTGGTGGAGTGGAGACCGACCGGATTTGACCTGGGGCGAGTCAAGTGTTCTTGTATTGGAAAATGATATTGGCATTGGTTTTGCATGGCCCAGTGAAACCATACAAAATGAAACTGCTCTCTGATAAACAATGCTACCTGCTCTTTCTTAAAACAAATAAGGTTCGGATAGGCATTCTGGTGTTTTCCCCTATGTATAATTATTAGAACTGTGAGAGTGACAGTCAGTACGTGACATGACACAGAGTAGTCATTGGTAATGTTAATAAATAAGTGAATACAAAGAGGCGTTCGTGGACTCCCAGGGGTCCTTGAGGGGGTTCCAGGGGGTCCCCTAAATGAGGAACAGTTTAACTATAATAATTAATAAGCTATTTTATACTTGATAAAATAGCAGATCTACAAGCTCAGTAGCTCACAAACGGTTCCATAGTCTAAGTAACAGTATCGATGTGGGGGTCCAAGGACCCCTTATTTATGTTGTGAGGAAGTTGGCATGCCTGCAAATAGCAGCTATCTATAAACGTGTGATATATTGCAGCACGTACGTTTACATTTTGAGACTGGGCGTTTATTTTAAAATACACCATCCACTATGTTTATAAACTATTGGGATAGGTTATTAGCCATGAGCACTAGCAGCACTCTGGATAGCCACGTGAGTAGATTAGATATAGATTAACAGTCCGAAAACGTACACGAACTATTGTAGCATTAACTTGCCTTAGATTAACGGATTAACTTTGAAGCTTGTAAACATTTTACTTCATACTCACAGGGGGTTCATCTGAGGGTGTTTTAGTGTCTGTACACACGCGGGTTCCTCTCCTGGTGGCTACCATCTTGCTACAGTAACAGCGGCCGCATCACTAGTCTCTTCCGGGAAACGCAAACGCTTGCAAGCCAAGCCTCCGTTAGACAGTGTTGCCAGATTTTGTGATTTTGTGAGAGAAACAAGCAGGAAAACGAAAACAAGTCTAAAAAAATAAGCGATTGGAGATTTGGAAAATATTATTAAAAACTGGAAAAAAAGGGAAATGTTTTGAATGCTTGAAACTTTAATGGGAGGTCCGATGGCAAATAAATGAAATAGAAAAAAGTTGGTTAGGAAATGGAAAATGTTATTGTCGGCTTGAGGCGGACTTGGCAACACTGCCGCTAGACTCAATCAAGCGATCCAAGGGCAATGGATAGAAGCCTAAATTCTTCGTCGTACGACTGTGTCGCACGACACCACCGCGAGCCCTGTCTCCTCTTCAGGGAATATTAATAAAAACCTGGGAATAAATTCCTTACCAAACTTTCTTCACCAATGTGTTCGTAAAGGTGTCTAGTAACATATCTAACAAAGATTGAAATTCAACATCCCTGGGAAAATCTCATTCACTTAATATACACTGACTGTACTATAAGGGAAAGAATTAGTCCCAAAGAATATGCTCCAAGTGGAATGTGAGGCGTCTAACTAGGTGTTTTTAATTATTCTGAACCCATAGGCATTTGTTTTGCACGAAAAACATGCATTGGGCTAAAAACAGCCCATAAAAATGATGGATTAGTGATCACTTTTCACAGTGGTATATGGGGATCCTTTTTTAGCCCAAGGAATGTTTTTCGTGCAAAACAAATGCTTGCAATGGATTCAGAATAATTAAAAACATGGGTTTTTGAGTAACTATTGACATTACTTTTATGTCAGTCTTACTTGTGAGTGACAGTCTCAACTCAACAATTATTGGCCTACAGCTTGCTTGCCATTTGCATCGCTTCCTAGTACAGCTGCCAACTGTGCCAAGTGTAGTGTACAATGTTTTAAAAATAATAATAGGCTAATAAATAAATAGTATCCCACACACAGTTTAAAGCCGTTGTAGTGTACACACAGGACAATAACAGCCGAACAGCAGCATTCATTTAATTTAAATAAAGCCAATTCATTATATACAGATGTCAATGTAGGCCTACACACACAACACACGTATACTTTATGTATAAGAAGAGAGAAGTTATCTTCAATATATTTATTGGACCCTGTCTGGAAATATAGGCATGACATAAAAAAAAACATATTCAAGCACCTCCTAAAAGTATAGTTTTCCAGTGCCATCACATGCAATTCAAGGACTTGCTGTGCATCCATAATGGGCAGTCAGGGAAGCTTTGGGCAACAGGCTTTGGACCGTATTTCAGTGAGAACAATTAAAGAATGACATAATATCACATACACTTAATTTTTTTTTTTTTTACTCTGTAACCAATTTAAAGTGTTTATACAGGGATCATAAAATATAAATATCTTGTCTGTACATTGATTTAAATCATGCCATTTCTTTCTCCAATAAGGAATGCAAATGGTATCGATAAAAGTCACACAAACCACTCAAATGTTTCAAACCAACAAAATAAAAACATTACAACCAAATCGTAACATTAAATATTGCTAGGTCTAATTATTAGGTTGACATTTTTGTCTGGCCTTATTTCAGAAAATATAAAATGAAAAATCTAGATCAGGATTTCCTTGTGTGGTTCCAATTTATACAAACTTCCCAATCATATCCCCAGATGTAAACCTTGATGCACACGGATACAGCAGAAACAAAGCAGATATGAAGGGAGGAGCAGCAGAGAAAAGAGGCACTTAACTTCACATAAAAGTCTAGCTACCGAGATCTCTGTCATTAAAACAACCACGAACTGTGGTGGTGAGTGGTCAGACTGTGATAGCACTGGTCATGAGAGCTGCATCGGAGAAATTCAGTACATAAGGTGACATATCTTCCCTTGAACACACACACACACACAATTCAATTTACTTGAAAAACTGCCACTGAGGTGAATCAAGTTTAAATGTCTACTTGAGAATGGTAATAGCTTCCTACAACAGGAAAAATCATAGTTGGTCAAGATTGGAAAAGTGGCATTATTACTTTGCATGTCATTGCTGTGTGATCAAAAACAGAAGTCTTCTTCATAAGGCTTTGCTAGGGTCTGTCTTTCCTTGCATGGACGAGGTAGCCCTTGGCCTTGATGATGCCCCTGCTCTTGACTATGATGGAGTAGCGAAGGACCCATTCCAGCCTCCAGTTAGCCACATTCAGGTCCTGGGTGCTCTCCTGCAAAGCCTCCTGGAATGTGGCTGCAGACATTAGCTCTGAGAGCAGAAAATATGAGAGGTCAAGGATGTTGGGTTTACAGCTCACAAGAAGCATTCCACACAACTGAACAGGTATGCAAACATACAGTTGGCATTGCACACAACTCTTACAGGTATTGTAGTCACATTAACATAGTAATGTGTGTGCAATCTCCCTACCTCACAATAGGCAAGTCCAGTGGTGTAAAGTTACTAAGTACATTTACTTAAGTAGTACAGTACTTAAGTACAATTTTGAGATACTTTTACTTTACTGGAGTATTTCCAATTTTCTGTACTTTTACTTCTACTCAACTACATCTAAGAGGCAAATATTGTAATTGTACTCCTAGTTACTTTGCAGATATAAATGATTATGAAACATACATTAATCCACTTTTATTTAGCCCTATTTTATACCTAGGCTATTTGAAAATAGCCGATCTACAAGCTCACAACACGTTGCAATGCTTGTAGATTGGCTATTTTCAAACATTCTGTACTTTTACTTTTGGTACTTTAACTATATTTTGATACCAATACTTTCGTACTTTTACTCAAGTACATTTTGTATTTCGGACTTTTACTTGTAACAGTATTTCTATATTGCAGTATTGATACTTTTACTTAAGTAAAACATTTGAGTACTTTTTCCACCAGTGGGCATGTCAGTGTTAGAATTTCACCACCATTAAATTAATGCACCTTTTAATAACCATTTAACTCAGTTTTGGTCTCATTTGGTTTCTGTGTTTTATATCTGTAATATATCTGTATGTCTTAATTGTTGATGTTTGTGTGTGTAATCCCGAGTCGACAGCATGCTCTTTTTGGAGATTAAATAAGCGTATCAATTTGCCTCATAATCATGTTTTATTATGAGCATTTTGTCTTGCTTAAGGTGAACCTGAGTTCTTTCAGTGAAACTCCTTGGAACATAAGACTGAAGCACTACATGTCTGGTCTTGTAAAACAGCTCAGGCAAACTGTTTTCTTTTTAGTGGTACTAACTGCTCCGGCTTTGTGTGTCCCTTGCAGTACCAACGCTACTGTCCCTATGTATGCAGTACCAACGCTACTGTCCCTATGCATGCAGTACCAACGCTACTGTCCCTATGCATGCAGTACCAACGCTACTGTCCCTATGCATGCAGTACCAACGCTACTGTCCCTATGCATGCAGTACCAACGCTACTGTCCCCATGCATGCAGTACCAACGCTACTGTCCCCATGCATGCAGTACCAACGCTACTGTCCCCATGCATGCAGTACCAACGCTACTGTCCCCATGCATGCAGTACCAACGCTACTGTCCCTATGCATGCAGTACCAACGCTACTGTCCCTATGCATGCAGTACCAACACACAAGACAAAGTCATAGAAAGTACGCAGAGACCGACATCACCACAGCTGATGTCACAGACAGAATGCCCCATACAAGGAGATATGCACGTGTGTCGCGTTTGATATCATGGTCCTGAATAGAACATTTTAGTTTTTACCTTTTGGGTCATTGTGTGTCAGTAACTGGATGTCAAACTCCTTTGCAAACGCAGTGAGGTCAGGAGGCATCACACAGCATGATGCAAGGTTCACCTGGTTACTGCTGGGTTTCACCTGGACCACAGAGAAAACAGCTCAATACAGGACAACAAATTCAGACTGTGGTATAAAGTTGACCAATGTTGAACATACTCTGATCTTCCTATCAGCAGCTTGTGAATTTGCAGATGCCGACGCCATTATGTGTGTGTGTGTGTGTGTGTGTGTGTGTGTGTGTGTGTGTGTGTGTGTGTGTGTGTGTATGTGTGTGTGTGTGTGAATGAATGAATAATTAAATATTTATTTACGTGTCATACTGTACATTACATGCAATCAATTTGGCCCATCCCATATGGGATTATATCAACAATCCCTCCCGTTCATATCACATCTTATAACATATTCAATAACTAAATGTGCAGACAGTATACACATGAACAAAATACAAACAAACAAGACAATACTATTTTACATGTAAATGGCCCTCCTTCTCTTTGACCAAGCCTTGTCAAGAAATTAAGCAAAATAATAAATATCATGTTCAAAGAGTCGTTTTAGCTTCTCTGAGTCATCCAACCACACAATTTGCGTGTGTTGGGGGGGTCACCAGCATAGTATAAATTAGGCTTTAGCAGTAATGTTGAGAACACTGCAGTGCATTGTGTGTACAGTTTAGATTATTTGTCACAAAATAATGCTCCCATGTTAGATATTTGCTGTATTTGTTTTGGGTTGGCACTTCTGGCATGGAGATCTGTCCACTACAATGGACAGATCAGCAAGACAGATCTACATGTTCACAACGTTTTTGCAATGCGACACACTAGGAGGATGTAGATCTGTTAGATGCAAGATGATGCACACTGAGCTGCCAAGTGACCTTTCATCCCCCAGCAGTAACACCTAAGTATGCACTCTGGGAGTCAAACATTCAATACACCTGACCTAATTTGGTCCGCAGAAGTACACATGGTCAAACATGCAGTTCCCTCATCCACCACCACACACACTCACTTCAGCCCAATTGTAGAGCTGTTCCAGCAATTCTTTGTCCAGGTCTGAGGTGCCAATGGCAGCAATTTTCTGGCACCTGACCAGAGCCTCCAGCTTCTCCCAGGCTGGCTGCAGGTGTGCCAAGGTTTGGCTGTCTCCCTCCGGGAGCCCAGGCGGTGCTATGATCACAGAATCCAGCTGAGACACCGCCAAAGTTTGGCAGGCTGACAAAGAGAGAAACAGAGGATGAAGCGCTGAAGTTCATTTTCTTAGGGTCAGATAGAAAGGTTTCACTGTGCATGGGGGTGCCTGGTGGCACATGGCCCGGGTAAAGCATAAAATCTAAAAATCTAAAAAAGGTTTCTCTGTGCATAGCACACCAGACAGCAAATGTGTCACTGCCAAAGCTGTGCCCCTTCCCAGGGGCATGCTGTCCATTGTAACCCTAATGGCATACGGTTATAATGGAGAGCATGCCCCCAAGAAGGGGTGCAGCCATTGAAATACCATTTATTTAAGCAGCTGTGATTACAGACACTTACCCATCTCCACTGCATCTCTGATAGAAGATTGATCAGCTTCGCACAGGAACAGCTTCACTGCAAAACAACAATAGCAAGTATTATTTTCTGCTGAATGTCCTCTTGGCATTTTCCTTGAGCAGCTGATCACATATGCATATGCACACATTCAATATTTGGCTTGCAGATGTAGCAGATGACTGTAGTCTGATGACTTAGAAAGTCTAATATCTCATCCAGTCCATAGGGATATTGCTTTGGTCTAGTGGTTATTGGCTTTCCGCACGGGAGACCGAGTACGAATCACGGGCGTTACAATGGTGCAGTGAGCCGAATTGGGTTTCCCTGTGAGAGAAGATCAAAAGGGGGGCAAGTGTAGCAGATTGACTCACTGCCTGATGACTTAAAATGTCTAATATCTCCCCCCAGCCATAGGGATTTGGCCTAGTGGTTAAGGTATTGGCTTTGTCAATCCACAGAACAAGAATATCAACACTAACCAGAAACCTTTAGCTCCTCCCTCTCCTCAGGAGTGATGGCATCTGTTGCCTGAGGGATGGAGCAGTCCAGGGTATCTGGGAGCTCCTACATGACAAAACAAAGCACACTATTCAAAGATGAGTATTACAACAGAACAGAACATCACTGCATTATGACAAGATGATCACAGGTGTAAAAACAAAGGAAAAAAAGGAAGGTAACATTTTTATCCTACAAGCAGCTAGCTACATCATTGTAGTTTCAAGAAAGCTGGAAAGAGAGAGAGAGAGAGAAAGAAACTGATCAGTTAACAAACGATGGGAGCTTATACAGTCTATTTTTTCCCAATCACATTTTTTACTACACTGTATATATGAGTTTTATTATGAATGTTTGACTGAACTAGATGTTCTTTCTTAACCTTGCCATGATTACAGCAACCCTAAGGAGGAGAATCATCTCCATCTTGATCTAATTCGACTGAATGTAATACTCTGCTGTGTGATGAAGCTAAAACACATTAGATCCGATGACACTAGCAGAACAGCCACAACCAGCGTAAAGTAGGGGTGTGCTTAGTTGGTTCTGTCTGGCCATAAAATGCAGACGCCACTGAATCTGATTTCTGATAGTTTTAAGCAATTCTCAAGGGGTGCTGCTGACTTTAACAACACAAAACAGCTGACTACAGCAAACTACTGATCTACAACCTCACGAGTCGTGATGCAATGCGCTGTGAGCTTGTACATCTGCATCTTTTCACAGTGTTTGATATTTATTTTTCACACAAGATGACAAAGACATGCTTGAAATGGGGATGCCAGGTTGAAAGTGGTTACGTGCCTACTGAATGAACAACAAAACCCAGACCAAAGTTTCTGTCCCCCCGCCCTCCCTGCCGGCAGATACACATTTGGAATGGCGCTTTTGGCAGCCAACTCTGCATGAACATTCGCCATGACAGCTCCCTTTCAGCAGATCTAGGGCCACCCTTTGATGTCAACCAACAGAGAGTTATTTTGTTTTCCCAGGCCCTGGAGTCCTGTTGTCTGCTGACGTAGTATTGAGTCTCATTGTATAGCTCATTCGCATACTACTATACTGGCTTTCAACCTAGTGTCCTTATTTGTGTTATTATACTGTAGGTAACATTTTTTTTCATCTCTTTTAAATAAAGACTGCATAAGTAGTTGATCTACAAGCTCTCAACGCATCTTATATCGTCTATTTTCACTGTAGGGTAGGTAAGCTTCTTTGGAAAAAGACAGGGCTATGTTTACTCCAGAGCGCAAAATGAAAATCGAAATCAAATTTTTTTTTACGTCCCCTCACCTCTACAGGTAGTTGTGTTGTGGAAGACCATTCACTCAGTGTGGCCCGAATGCAGTCCTGAAGCTGAAAAGTTAATAAATATGAGACATGAATGGTAAATCAACATCTCAGGACCTTTGTAATAAATCAAACAGATATCTACTGGGCTCATAAAGCCAGGCATATTATATTTCTTATCATTACTAGTCGGTTAAGGTACCACCAAGTGAAGATACTGTTGCGATAAACAAGTGACCAACAACTCATGCCAAACCAGAGTTTGTGTACCAAGAGACTCAAGAGCTTTGAGAATGGAGAATAATGTTATTGCCAGACTCTAGTTATGACTGGCATTAGAGACGTCAGCTAATCCACTCTGAATGTTTTTGTTGTTGTTGTTCTTTATTTACACAGGAAGGTAGCTGAGCACACGTGCTCATTTACAACAACGCCCTGCACATGCATGACACACACACACACACACACACACACACACACACACACACACACACACACACACACACACACACACACACACACACACCTGGGTGCTGACCAGTGCACAGTCTTATACTAATTTATACTAACTTTATACTTATTTAGATGGCCACTGAACAGCTCCACTGGAGCAGTTGGGGGTTCAGTGCCTTGCTCCAGGGCACTTCAGCACCTGTCAAAGCATAATATGGTACTATATGGTAGACTGTAAGCCATACTTGGCAATGAAGTAATTTAAGTGTCTGTAAACCATTCAGTAATCTGAGAACTAATAGCCTACTATTTCAAATTACTCACTCGGATCTGATCTTCTCACGGCCCTGGCCTGTCGTATAACGACGTTATTACTTATGTAAGAGTAACGTAACGTTCAGTAGTTAGAAACGTTGAGCTCGCCAAGCAAATGAGTATGGGGAAGCTAGCGCAACCTGCTAACATCACGCTATGCTAGTAATGCCCACAGCAATGCATTTCATAATGTTGGCAGTTGTCATTGACCATACCTTACCTCTTCACTTGGCGAAGAAGGGCATTTCTTTTTTAGGCGACTTCTATTGACCAGGTTCCCCGTGTGGAGCCTCAGGGTCTTGGCGTGGTTCAGCAGCGTCTTTGCGTTCACATTCACGGCAGTGTTTTGAGACTCCATGTGGGTTTTGGTAGGACTCACTCAACTCGCTGACTGGTTCTTCGATCAATGTCACGAGACGAGACGCCACTCCGTTATCCGCTTCCCTGGCTCAAGTCGTCGTAAACTGGAGCCCCGAGTCACACACACACTACACACCTGCAGAAAACCAAGTAGTCACGATGACTTGCATTCAATGTTTGTATTCAGCAGCGAAGTGTGATGTCACTTCCGTGAAATGGCGTGAAATGTCGCCCTCTACGGGGTTCATGCTGGTATTGTTTTGTATTCAAATCGCCATTGAGGAATTTGCGATCACCGCATATAAGAACTGTGTTAAAAATATAAACACACCATGTGCGCGGACATGCTCTCAGCGACAGTCTGTCCCAGACACGAGTGTCTCTCTGTAGTTTCCAACATTTAGGACAGCGTTGATTACATTTTCTCTGACAACAGGCTATATCAGATATGAATGAATATCATAAACTATGCAGAACCCCCCCGCTGACAGAAACGCGCACATGGTGTGTTTATTTTTTTAACACAGTCCTTATATGCGGCAATCGCAAATTTCCCAATGGCGATTTGAATACAAAACAATACCAGCATGAACCCCCTAGAGGGCGTCATTACGCACAAATGACGACATGGCTTCGTTTCTCTATTGACTTCACTTGTAGGACCGGGTTTCCCTGGAGCGTTATTATTATGGAAGCCGCTCAACTACGCCCACATGGACGTTGGAATGAGTGAGTCATGGCCAAAACCTGCGCTGGAGTTGTGAGTGAGTGGCTTTGGCTGGAAGGGCTTTGGGCAGGAGTGGAGTGGATCATGGAATGGATTCAAATTATTTATGGGAAATTCCTGATTTCCACCACTAGATGGGAGTGTAGGATATTACTTTTTTTTAAGGAATGGAGAGAGACCCTTTTCTCCAGCAGTCAGCAGCACCCCTAAAACAATTACTGAAAACATATCATCATCATCATCATTTAATTAAATAATAATAATAAATAAATAATTAAGACCCTAATAGAGGTATAATATAAGGGGTTTAGACAGGCTTAATATCATTCATGACGCCATAGCAAGGGCTTGGAGCGCAAAGGGCATAGTGACATATTCAGACTTTTACAGGAGAGTATTTAATTGATTGTAAACAATCAATGAAATACAAATATATCTAATACATTCCTAAAATATTATCTAAAAACATATCATCATCATCATCATCATCATCATCATCAACATTTTCTGAAATAATTTAGACCATAATAGAGGTATAATATAAGCAGGGTTGTCAACATTGGACTGTCAGAATCCAGGAGATTAATTTTTTTGGGGGTGCGCGGAACTCCCCAACCAGGGTCTGGGGGGTGCTCTCCCCAAAATGTATTAATAGATATATTTTCCTGTGTTCTGTTGAATTTTGTGCATGTTTGATACATTTATCAGGATTACTTTACTAGCATGTGTACAATTTCAGCCTAAAATGCCAAATGTAGGTGTACAGATTTGATGACTGCAGCAAAGTAAGACATCTTTAATAATGATGTCTCATCTGTAAGTCATTACTTAAGTGAATATCTGTATGATCTTGCATGCATTGCCCCCACCCCTAAAGCGGGGGGTCTGGGGGTCCTCCCCCCGAAATTTTTTAACATAGTAGATTTAATCTCCTGTGTTGTGGTGAATTTTGTGCATGTTTGATACTTTTATCAGGCTTGCTTTACTAGCATGGGTACAATTTCAGCCTAAAATGCCAAATGTAGGTGTACAGATTTGATGACTGAAGCAAAGGACATCTTTAATAATGACTTCTCATCTTTAAGTCATTACTTAAGTGAATATCTGTATGATCTTTCTTGCATGCATTGCCCCCACCCCTAAATCGGGGGGTCTGGGGGTCCTCCCCCAGAAAAAAATAACATAGTAGATGTAATTTCCTGTGTTCTGGTGAATTTTGGGAGTTTGATACAAAATCCAGGAGAAATCCAGGAGATTTGCCAATCCAGGAGCATGCCAGGAGATGGGGTCAAAATCCAGGAGACTCCTGGGAGATCCAGGAGAGTTGACAAGCCTGAATATAAGGGGTTTAGACAGGCTTAATATCATTCATGACGGCATTGCAATACAAGGGCTTGGAGCGAAAAGGGCATGCATTTTCAGACTTTTACAGGAGAGCATTTCATTGATTGTAAACAATTGCGTAATCTTTATAAAAGTAAAGTATAGATTGCTTAAAGGAGTAGTTCGCCCCCAATGAGCTTTTTTCTATTGATTACTCAAGCCATGGAGACTTGAGTTCAATAATATTTATTTTGTTTTTTGTCGCATTCCTAAGACAATAATTTCTTTTTTTTAAAGTACCCTGACGGTTTCCCCATCCACTGCTATTCATGTGGGTCCCCAACCACTGCCATGCATCCGGGTCCCCATCCGGAATCAATGGGGGTACATTTATTTGTAATCAAATTATTGTCTTAGGAATGCGACAAATACAAAAAATATTATTGAACTCAAGTCTCTATGGCATGAGTAATCAATAGCAAAAAAAAGTCATTTTGGGGGTGAACTAGGCCACTCCTTTAAATATGTTGTTTCTAATTAAATAATTATAATCAATTAAAAGCTCTCCTGTAAATTCTGAACATATCACTCAGCCATGCATGGTTAAATGTTGATATGGCATCTTATCTTAAAGTTAACTTAAGGGAAGACTATCTGGCACATAGTCATGTTATGGGGGGGGGGGCCTAAAAAAATGTCGGCCTAAAAAAATGTCGACCCGGGGCCCTCGCGGGGATTAATCCGTCCCTGGGTTTTATATAACGTTTTTAACTGATTAGGTGCTTGGTCTCATAGACACTCCATAAAGAAACACAGATGGCGCTGGATAGGCCACACGTTGCGCAAGCCCCAAGTACCATCATAGGCAAGCCCTAACATGGAACCCGCAGGGAAAGCGGAAAAGGGGTCACCCAAGAAACACCTGCGCAGAGACCTGGAGGCAGTCACCAAGACCATGAAGATGACCTGGAACCAACTGGAGAGAACAGCTCAAGACAGAGATGCATGGAGATCGCTTGTTGACGGCCTATGCCCCAGAAGGGGTAGTAGGCGTAAGACGGATAGGTACAATGGGTACTGGCCGGCCGACACTATGGCCTGATTAAGGCCATTTACACTGCCATTGAAATCTAGCCTGAATCAGATCTGAGTCACATCAAAAGTGTTTTTTTTTTAAATAGTCTAAATCCAGACAGGTCACATGCAGGTCACATGAAATTCGGATCTGAGGACATCTGTCTCAGTCTGAAAGCATTAACCACATCCACCCCATTGAGTTATACGCAAGTCACATGCAAGTCACATCAAACTGTCCAAACGTCACTTGCTGCACGACCCGAGCGCGGCTGTAATGACGTCATTACAGAGCGCAAGTATTTACTATTTGATTACAAATACAATATTTTAACGCGTGTTTGTTTTTGTTGTTGTCCTGAATGTAATCAACTAGCGCCAACGTTGAGACGTAACGTCATGACACTTACGTCGTTACCACGGTAACCAAAGCAGATATGTCGCTGCAGGGCAGCTTTGGGCTGACACTGTTAAAATCAGTCTGAACACACTGATCAGATCTGTGTCACTTGCAAATGCAGTGTGAAAAGTCGGGCCAAAACATCATATTTGGGCTGGATTTGACTGCAGTCTAAATCCGGCCTACACTGCAGCCAAATCCAGCCTGAATCAGATCTGTGTCACTTACGGATTGGAATCTGAATGGTTTCATATGACCATGTGACCATTTAAACCAATCAGATTCCAATCTGGATGTGACACAGATCAGATTAAGCTGGATTTTGTAAATCAGGCCTATGACTCAGACATAGGCCTATTGGTCGAATCGGGGGTGGGATGTAAAGTGATGCATAGTGGCATGAACAAGTAAACAAGCACGCACATCCACTCTATAAAGAGCAGGGCAGAAGTCAAAATCTAACTGATAGATCAAAAGCTACGTTGATACATTAGCTAATAAAATGTGTGAAATAAAATACTCCAATGCAAAACAAAATAAGGTGAGTGACATGCTGCTTAGTGTGCAGTGCACACATGCACAAGTAAGTGCCTAAAAGAAAAATTAAACAGCTACCACATGGTTGTAAATCAGGAGGTCTACAATCACATTCCCCCCTGGATTCCTGGATCATGACACAACTCCACATATGTAGGCCACACTCTTTTCTGTCTGCCAAGACTTTCCAGCATTTTGTTCTTTGTTCTCTCGATTCATGTGATTATATCAGTCAGATTTGTCATAATGCATTCCTTTTGGCTACGATAGGCTTTCAAAGTTTGTGAGAGAGGCCTGTTTTGTATATCACGCACAAACCATGAAAGCTATGCCCAATCTGATCACGTACTTTCAGAGCCAAAAGCAATAAGTAGAAATGTGACTACCCACCAAATTATGAAGAAAATGGTCTCCTGCGTCATGTGACGCAGTTTGTGGGCAGGGCATATTTCTAACAAACAACATCATATGTCATCATGACTTATCAACACAACATCTTATCCCCAAATTGGAATCACATGTTGACAGGCCTCTACACGGAACACCTCCAAAATGACTTTAACCTCTGCCCATATGGGGCACCACAACCACACACAGTTGCACCATCAGTCACAAAAACGAAATCTCCCACGCAACAACTGACTTAGCCCTGGTCTGGTGGAGGTACACTTTGAGAAGCGCACCTTTCTAGTTCATAATTCAGTCCCTATTCTACACACAATTGTTTGCTGTCTCCAGAATTATATTTAGATACATTTGATTAAAGTGATCAGAAATGCACTTTGTGTCAAGCAGTAGCAACGTCAGGATTGTCATTTTGGCTGAGGACGTAAATGTGGGCGAACATCGCTTCCAGGTTATAAAGCTCTGTATACACTTTTAGCACCACAAGGCAAGAACAACAGCATCAGCAAGTTCCATTCTAAGGATTGTACTACGTCCTGACATGAGGCTGATGAACTGCAGCGAGCATCCCTCTCTGCACTGATCCCCCTCTGTCCCCCATACCACATACAAAACTAGAAGCAGTGCTCTTGCAAGCACAGGTCTCCGCCAGGTCAGGTAGGTTATTGCCCTCTTGGCGGCGCTATAAGAGGCTAAAGTGAAGGGCTAGTCCCGCTTGGCCGGTGTAGCGATAGGGCGGTCCTTTCCAACAGACTGTAAAGCAAGCGATCCTCATCCCATTCATGCGTTTATCGTGCGCTTGCCCAGGCCGTAAGGCCTGGGCAAGCGCACAAATATAACGATTGCATTCACCACGGCTTCGTAACTCGCGCGGCCGGCGGCCCTGGCCCGCTCTTCGCGGGCACTCGCGCCTGCAGCGCTCGGGCGTGAAGAGCAGGACCAAGGTCCGCTGGCCTTCGCGCCCCTTGCAATGTCGTGGACAATAACTGTGACATATAACCATTGTATTGCTCATCAGTACGGTAGGAGAGCCCGTTTGTACATTTGCCCCTGTTAGTCCACTTCGCCGTCGCTACACCGCCCTATCGCTACACCGGCCAAGCGGGATTTTCCCAAAGTGAAAAGGTTGCCATTTCTTATTTGGCCTTTCGCGGCAATCGGACGCCGCATTCATGACAGACTGACAGGGTGCAAAACATAGTCAAGTCTCGGGTATGCCTTTTGGCCTGGCGGAGACAAAAATAATTAATAGAAAATAACTAATAAAAAGGAAAATGATTAGACACTGACAGCAACATTGAAACAATCAGAAGATATAGTTAGGGGATTACAAACAATGAAATGAAATGACTTCATACCACTGCTCATCACCTCAAGTTCTCAGGTGCAGCAACATTTTACCCATCCCCCATTTTCCAGAGAATTTTACCACGCTACCATACAGTTTGAAATCTTTCCACATGTAAAATGCTGACCATGCAGCTTTCTCATGCGTGAGTCAAACTGAGGGAATCTGAAACTAATGTCATTACATGCATCGAGGAACAGTTATCCAGTGAAAGGTGAACAAGTCATGGTGTCTGGTTTTGTCTGTTTTTGTTCTGCTGGGAAAATAAGAGTTGCATGTTTCTCAATCCGTGTGCAGCATGCAGACATCCTGTCCTTGTACGGCCATTTTGTTTCCTCAATAACCTTGATACTCTCAAAACTGTGTTCATCAGCATCAGCACTGGCAGTGTGTGGTTGTTACAAGATGACAATGACATGGCATTTTTTAGGATTACTTGTGAAATCGTGAACAAACTAATATACAAAAATGAAAATGTTCCATGACAATGCAATATCATTCAATGCTTATAGCTTAAGGGCTATTAAGCCATATTATAGAGCAGACTAAGAATATTTTAATTCTGAAAATCCAAAGCAAGACTATGAGAGGCAGTGTAGGACTTAAATAATGAAACTCTCTCATAAACACCAATGAGACACCCTGTTGACATACTACTGAACACTCTCACATACAGGCTACTCATATTTTAAAATGGGCACTTTTGCCAGGTGGAAATCTGTATGTATCTTTGTCTTGGGTATTAGGTTGAATTGACAATGAATCATACAGATTACTTTTTAGTGTGTACTGTAGGTATACATTCCAGCTTAAAGCTTAGTAAATGAGAGAGCAGGGAGAGACTCCCCCCAGGAGCAATCTGGCTAGCCATCGTCAGGGAAAAGTTCTCTCGCTCTTTTCCCTTTTGCAGCAATGCAGAAGTCTGTAATCGAGAGACTACCCCAGGAGAAATGTAAAGCCACAGTGTAAAGGGGATACTGCAGTGGGGGTTGGGGTAATAAATGTTGGAATGGTGAGCACAGTGGTGTGTTTTTCGGAGGGATACAATAATCATTCCCTGCATGAAATGTGTGCATGTGGTCGTGCTACGCTAGTGCGTTTTCAATGGATGAAATGGTTATTAGAGGGCTATGCTTTTTTTCAGAAACATAGTTGCTCTGGACTGGGACAGAAACACAACCTTAGCATTTGATGCCTTGACTGGGCCACTTCCAATGTGGAAAGAAGTGGCTCACCTTATGTTATTGTCTGCTCATCAATGACTGACTGTGGTACCAATATGCCTATATTTCAGCATCAATTAATTCATTAACAGGGCTAACAGAACCCTACATTTGCTAAATTTAGCTCTAACAACCAAATGGTCCAAAAAACTAAAAGTGACCAGACTTCTCAGATGCCTATCCTCCGTTTATCCTCTCACACAGCTGATATCGTCCAAGGTTGTAGCTACAATTGAACTTGCCTAGGAAATCAAATATATACAAAACATCCTGACCTAAACCCATATCTAGGTGCTTCAATTAATATAAGAGTCAGGGCTGCACACAGAAATGGCTGGGCCCCTGGAAAGGTAATCATAATTCATAATCTGTGACCTGCCCTCAGGCTCAATGGCCTCTTGTGGTGCATTTTTGAGAAATGACTCATTTCCAGAGAGGATGCAAAAGTGAATGTGTATTCTTGTTGTGGAGTATGAGAGACAAATCAGTGAGCCGAGCTTTCTCCACCTTGTGGGCTGGTCAAACGAGGACTCAAAAACTAACAAATCAACAAAGCCTAGCTTCTCCCGGCCACAGAATTGAACTCCGGTATAAGCACGGTACAAGTATATACTGTTGGCAGTGCATACTTTAATAAACATCTTAATCCTTATTCCTTGGGCAAATAAAATATCACACATGTGATGGAAGCAGTACAATTGCATTGTGGCGAGGGAAGAATGTACTGCCTTGTGTGTTTTGTTCACAACAGATTTGCTGACTAACAGATGTACCAAATAATCTAGTGAGGTTATTTACTTAAATTCAGGATGGAAAATGTTGGTGGTTTTGTCATCTGGATTCTGGAGAGACCATAGAGACTGTTAGTGTTACTATTTCCAACGTGGGAACATTCAACTTAGCTGACCATGACTAAAGCAGGGTGACAGGTTGAGCCTTGCATTCATAGATCATACTTTCTGGGCTGTATAATGGTTCTATGCGAGGAAATATAGCCTAATATCAACCAGCCTATTGTTCTAGTCAGGCCAAAAATTATTACGGCCAACTTAGCCAATCAGGAGGCAGCATTCTCGGTGACGTCACCATTATAGAGGGAGTGTGGTTGAGTTCAACCACACTCGCAATAGAGGCCTATCTGGGCCCGCCCCTTTCCCCCCTCCCCCTGAGCGGCAGCCATGATGGAGTTACTGCTGCAGCAGTGTGTGTCTATGTCTATGTCTATGGAGATGGGACTTTTAATGAAATGAGTCATTACCAGTCCCATCTCCATGATATTTAGATCTAATTCCTTCGCCAGTTCCATCCGCATGATTTGTAGATCTAATTCTATGAGTCCCATCCCCATGATTTGTAGGTCTAATACCATCGCCAGTCCCATCATTATGATTCGTAGATCTAATTCTATCTGTTCCATCTCAATTATGTTTAGGTCTAATTCCATCGCCAGTTCCATCCAAATGATTTGTAAATCTAATTCTATGAGTCCCATCTCCATGATTTGTAGGTCTAATTCCATCGCCAGTCCCATCCTTATGATTTGTAGATCTAATTCTATCTGTTCCATCTCAATTATGTTTAGGTCTAATTCCATCGCCAGTTCTATCCGCATGATGTGTTGATCTAATTTTATCAGATCCATCCCAATGATTTTTAGATCTAATTTCACCACCAGTTCTATCCTTATGATTTGTAGATCTAATTCCATCAGTCCCATCTCAATTATGTGTAGGTATAATTCCATCGCCAGTTCCATCCACATGATTTGTTGATCTAATTCTATATAGTTCCATCCTCATGATTTGTAGATCTAATTCCATCGCCAGTCCCATCCTTATGATTTGTTGATCTAATTCTATCAGTCCCATCTCAATTATGTTTAGGTCTAATTTCATCGCCAGTTCCATCCCCATGATGTGTAGGTCTAATTCGATACATTCCCAACTCCATGTTCTTTAGATCTAATTCGATAGTCACATCCCCATGATTTGTAGATCTAATTCCATCACCAGTCCCATCCCCATAATGTGTAGGTCCAATTCCATCGGCAGTTTCGCCAGTTCCATCTGTATGATTTGTAGATCTAATTCTATGAGTCCCATCCCCATGATTTGTAGGTCTAATACCATCGCCAGTCTCATCCTTAAGATTTGTAGATCTAATTCTATCAGTCCCATCTCAATTATGTTTAGGTCTAATTCCATCGCCAGTTCTATCCGCATGATTTGTAGATCTAATTCTATATAGTTCCATCGTCATGATTTGTAGATCTAATTCCATCACCAGTCCCATCCCCATGATGTGTAGGTCCAATTCTATCGCCAGTTTCATCCGCATGATTTGTAGATCTAATTCTATCAGTCACATCTCAATTATGTTTAGATCTAATTCCATCGCCAGTTCCATCCCCATGATTTGTAGGTCTAATTCGATACAGTCCCATCCACATAATTCATCTGCTTACAATAAATGTGACAAATCTCTGTGAGTATGTATGTATGTATTCCACTTATCTCGAGAAACGTTCATCCTACCGGCTTCAGATTCGGCACATGAATTAGATGGAACTAGCAATAGAATTAGACATACAAATGATAGGGATGGGACTGGTGACGGAATTAGATCTACAAATCATAAGGATGGGACTGGCGATGGAATTAGACCAACAAATCATGGGGATGGGATTCATAGAATTAGATCTACAAATCATGCAGATGGAACTGGTGATGGAATTAGACCTACAGATGATGGGGATGGGACAGATAGAATTAGATCTACAAATCATGCAGATGGAACTGGTGATGGAATTAGACCTACACATTATGGGGATGGAACTGGTGATGGAATTAGATCTACAAATCATGGGGATGTGACTGTATGGAATTAGATCTACAAATCATGCGGATGGAACTTGCTATGGAGTTAGACCTACACAAAAATGAGATGGGACTAATAGAATTAGATCTACAAATCATAAGGATAGAGCTGGCGGTGGAATTAGATCTACAAATCATTGGGAAGGATCTGATATAATTAGATCTACAAATCATGCGGATGAAACTGGCGAAACTGGCGATGGAATTGTACCTACACATTATGGGGATGGAACTGGTGATGGAATTAGATCTACAAATCATGGGAATTAGATCTAAAGAATATGGAGATGGGACTGTATCGAATTAGACTTACAAATCATGGGGATGGAACTGGCTATAGAATTTGACCTTCACATAATTGAGATGGGACTGATAGAATTAGATCTACAAATCATAAGGATGGGACTGGCGATGGATTTAGATCTACAAATCATGAGGATGGAACTGTATAGAATTAGATCTACAAATCATGTGGATGGAACTGGCGATGGAATTATACCTACACATAATTGAGATGGGACTGATGGAATTAGATCTACAAATCATACAGATGGAACTGGCGAAACTGCCGATGGAATTGGACCTACACATTATGGGGATGGGACTGGTGATGGAATTAGATCTACAAATCATGGGGATGTGACTATCGAATTAGATCTAAAGAACATGGAGTTGGGAATGTATCGAATTAGACCTACACATCATGGGGATGGAACTGGCGATGGAATTAGACCTAAACATAATTGAGATGGGACTGATAGAATTAGATCAACAAAATCATAAGGATGGGACTGGCGATGGAATTAGATCTACAAATCATGAGGATGGAACTATATAGAATTAGATCAACAAATCATGTGGATGGAACTGGTGATGGAATTAGACCTACACATAATTGAGATGGGACTGATGGAATTAGATCTACAAATCATAAGGATAGAACTGGTGGTGAAATTAGATCTAAAAATCATTGGGATGGATCTGATAAAATTAGATCAACAAATCATGCGGATAGAACTGGCGATGGAATTAGACCTAAACATAATTGAGATGGAACAGATAGAATTAGATCTACAAATCATAAGGATGTGACTGGCGATGGAATTAGACCTACAAATCATGGAGATGGGACTCATAGAATTAGATCTACAAATCATGCGGATGGAACTGGCGAAGGAATTAGATCTAAATATCATGGAGATGGGACTGGTAATGACTAATTTCATTAAAAGTCCCATCTCCATAGACATAGACATAGACACACACTGCTGCAGCAGTAACTCCATCATGGCTGCCGCTCAGGGGGAGGGGGGAAAGGGGCGGGCCCAGAAAGGCCTCTATTCACCAAATACATGACTACCGGGAGCTCCGCCCCCACCTCTCCGCCGAGACCTCCGACGAGAATCACAGCCGCACCATTCACTTGAATGGATATACAGCGGATTTTACACATTAAATATTAATTCCGTTTTGGACCCAGAGCTTCGAAATCTCGTCCAATCCGTCAACAAAGGCCTGGATATGCATTGGAAAAATATGTAGACCTTTAAACTTTTAAAACAATACGACAAAGGAATATATATAAGGACGCAACAGCAGAATGAGGAAATCGCCTGTCTGCTGGACCTATACAGAGCCGTTTTCACTTTTCACTGATTAGTTTAGAGGCTATTACTCTCCATTACACAAACAACCAACCAGAATAAACTGCTTCAAATGTAGGCTACATGTTTCTTATCATGCCGATTGCTTATAAATCTTATCTATAACATTTGATATCTCTGGCGTGAAATGTTCGCGATTCCTGACAAGTTTAGCTGCCGAGCCGCAGAGGGAGAGGGTGTCGCATCAAATTCTGGGCCCTGGGTACAAGGATTCGCTGTGGGCCCACATGAATGTTCTTCATCGTGGGATTTCAAAAATAGCAAATCTACAAGCTCGCAGCGTGGCACTTAGTGCCGCGCTATGAGCTTGTATATCTGCTATTTTTCAATCGATAAAGTCTAAAATAATTAAGGCCCTTCCACCGTGGGCCCTGGTAAGTCAGTCCCACTTTTCCCCCCCTTGTGACGCCCCTACCCACAGCCTGCAGTCGAAAGCAGAGTTGAAATACAACACTTCGTGTCGCTACCCCTGTTCATTCAGACATTCACAGACGTACATTACATATCAGTTGCTATTTAACATAACAAATAAGGTGTTTGTAGTCATGGGTTATTGTCGTTTAGGCCAATACAGTCCATTCATATTTAAATTGGTTTGAAACGGCTTTCTGTGGTCCAGCAAACATGGACATGTTCCTTATTCCTCTGCTGCGACCTTATATATTCCTATGTCGTATTGTTTTAAAAGTGTAAAGGTCTAAATATTTTTTCCAATGCAGATCCAGGCCTTGTTGATGGATTGGAAGAGATTTCGAAGCTCTGGGTCCAAAACGGAATTAATATTTAATGTGTAAAATGTGTGTACAATCCGCCGTATTTCCCATTGAAGTGAATGAAGCCAATAGCGGCGCGCTGTGATAGTGGCGGAGGCAGCTTTTGGAGGGGGCGGAGCCGGTAGTCGTCCATTGCATCTTTTCTCTTTCTATTTCCTTTTTTAAGGTTAACTCAATTCTGTCCTGTGGTAATCTATCAGCTAAAGGTTTGTAATTTTTACTACATTTTTCCTGTCTATTACCATCTGTTACCTTGCTTAGTGACATCACAGTATCATCAAAGCCACATAAATGTCCTTTAAAATGATTTTCCTGTAAAACAGACATTTATCCCTAAATCTACCTGCCAATCCACTTAATCATTTGTAAATTTGTTGTCAACTCGATGTTACACTGGACCGTGCACCTGAATGGAGGAGCACAAGGATCCTGCCATACTGCTGTGGTGGTGGAGAACAAGGTGTAGGCTACTGCTTTGAAATTGGAAAGGTCAACCAGCGTGATCAGATCGTGGTGCACATCTTCAACTGGACAAGTGGAACCTCCCCTTGAGGTTCCCCCAATGCCACTTGGCCACACAGCTGTGCTTATAGAAGACATTGTTTATGTATGGTATGTTCCCATGGTTCTTTATGCATTTGATGTGGACGCCCACAGATGGTTTCAACCCAATGTTTCAGGGACCAGTCCAGAGGTGAGGCAGGGCAGGCTACTACTACTACTACTCAAACTCAGCCTGTGTCTTTGGCAAGGTCATGTATATTCACTGAGGAATTCTCTACCCCGGCTATATGTTCTATAAGGACGTGTACAAGATAGACACCACCACAATGGTCTGGTCTTTAATTAATACCCTGAGGCTAGGAACCACCTCGTTCATCAATGCACTCTGCCACCATCATCGGGACAAAGATGTTTGTGTTTGGGGGCGAAAGGGAAGGGGCGCTCCGGTTCGAGAACCACAACTACATCAGAGTATTTGACACAGAGACCAACTGATGGTTGGACTCTGACAGGCTCAGAACACACAGACATCACACTTGATGACCTGCACATATTAGACTTAAGTCCTAGTCTGAAGACGGTATGCAAGCTGGCAGTTATTGGGTAGGTCTGGAGAAGTCAGGACTCCCACACAACATCAGGTGGGAACTGGCAGTCTTGACTACCAACAGCAAATGAAAACGTTTTGACTAGGGATGGCCAAATGGAGTTTTTGCCGAATGGTCCACTGTGCCAAACCCAAATCTTTTAAATGATTTAAAATAGAGATCTAACGATCTACAAGCACACAATGCCTCGCATTTTTTTGAGCAGTGCTATAGATGCTCCAATACGTGGCTTTGTGTGAATGTCCATGTGTGTATGTCCATGCAAAAAAGTGTGTGTGTGTGTGTGTGTGTGTGTGTGTGTGTGTGTGTGTGTGTGTGTGTGTGTGTGTGCGTGTGCGCGCGACTGCGTACATGCGTGCGTGCATGTGTGAACAATGGATGTTATTTGGTGTTTGCAGTGGGAGACTGGGAGTGTTTTTGGGCAGCAACTAAATCTTGTTTAGGGCCAGCCAGCGCCCTGCTGGGGTTTGACCCAGTTTTAGTTCTCAGCAGGCTAGGGTTGGCCTACCATCAAACTCTTCAACTACTACAATTTAAAATGCTGTCTCCTGTCCTCCTGTGCTTTGAGTGGCTTCCTTTAAATGTTCAGTTTGGGACTCTGTCAATGATTGTTGTGAGGATATAGTAGTCAGGTTTACTATGTATTTTTGTTGGATTTTTTGGGGGATTAGTAAAACTATACATTTTTGAAATCTTCAGAGCATGGGGAATCCAAAAATCTTTGTTGCCATTTGCTCAGACACCTGCAAAGTCGCCATTTTGGCCGTTCAAAAAGGCCGACATAAAATACATAATTTGTGCCATCTGGCTTCTAGACAACCTAGAAACATAATTAAACATGCCAATCCTATGTTTTCTGGGTCAAGGAATATAATGGGTAAATGATGGGTGTAAAATATTCCGGACCCCCTGGGGGGTCCTCAGAATTACTACAGGGGGCCCGCCATAATGGGATCCTTTTTTTTGCATGTTGTTACTAACCCTAATGTTACTGTCAAGTAGAAGCCTCTTATCTCCAGTAAGAGTAGCAGTAGATCTACAAGCTCAAAAAGTGTTGTGTGCGACACGTTTTGAGCTTGTAGATCTGATATTTTTGCTAATGAGTTTAATTGGAATCCTGAATTGTCTTTTATTATTGTTTAATGGGAATCCTGAAACGTAAGATTTTGATTTAGCTTAAATGCATTTAGTTATACTTATGTTAACTTTATGAACTTAAATACAAATACATTGGAAATGAAAAATAGAATTAAAGCTATACTGTGTAAGTTCAACTAGTGGTCAGTAGCGGTATTGCTTTTTTCGGCCGTTTTTCGGCCGGAGTCGTCGCGGACCACCGCCGCGGACCACCGGAGCGGCGCCGCAAACCACCGCGACCGATAGTAATCCGTGGAGGGGTAGAACGCATGGTAGAACGTAATTTTCTGGCCAGGATTTGTGAATTAAGAGGTTAAAATCCTTCACCATGGTAAACACTGTAGCCAAGCGGAGGCGCTTCCTGGAGACCAGAGCAGATAAGCTGTGATTGGCCGGTAGTGTACCATGTGTGCATGATCGGCGATGTGATTGGGCAACGTATACACAACGTATACAGATGATGCAGATTACGTCATTTTGGCGCGAAATCCGGTCCACGGCCAGGATCATAGAAAACATATAAAGAGAAGGCTTCAGAAGCTGAAAATAACGGAGTGGGTGTTCTACAACTTTAGCGATTTAACAGTTAGGACAATTTTAAGATTTGTTTTATAAAAAAAGTTACATGGTACAACTTTAAAGCGGGTCATGTTTGCATGTTTGAAATTGTAACAGCTGAAATCAATAATATATCAGTATTCCGATATTAACCTGCGGGCCACATTAAGTAAAGGTGGGGGCCGCCAGTTGCCCATGAATGATGTGGGACATGGTGCTCATGACAATAATGAAACAGTGAGGAGCATGATTGCCTGGACACATGCTTGGTTTTTGAATTCTTCAGAATACCGAATCAGAGTGAAAGCATTGTTGTTGCATCATGGGGAACTTATGAAGGTAGAAGTGGAACTGAGAGTTTGGTTTCTACCAGCTTATTGTGGAGCAACACGTTCACCCCAACGCCCTCTCAGGATATGTAATTGTATATGTAGGATATAGGAAACACAACTGCCAGTGTTGCGCAAAGAGGGATATTTTAACAGAGGGCTGTGCAATGAATGAATCAAACTGATCGCAAATCATTTCTTTGAATAGACTCTCATCTTATATAAACAGAATTGACACAAGGAACTCCACACACTATCACTTCTGCTGATTATTTAGGTATTCTAGGTATTATTATTAATTGAATAAGTGGTTGGTTTGATTTTATTTGTAATGCAATTTAAGGCAAAAACAAGCATTAATGAATGATTTAATCACGCAAAGAAACCCGACCCAAATCGCACAAGAAACCCGGTCTGCCCCGAAAGACCTGTACATTTTTTCAGGTCACAGCGGGGTCAGAAAACATCTGTGCCCACCCACATTGTGCCAGGCCTACCCAGTTGTTAAATCCTGGCTACGCCACTGATTTGAGCTCATCAAATGTGGCTGCAAAGCAGGTTGCAAGGAACGGTGCAGGTGCTCAATAACCTGCCTTGCACTCCTCCCTGCAAATGCTATGGTGGAGACTGTCAACACTATTAGGGAGGACGTATGGATGTATTGTAGTGAATCTCTTTGGGCATAATTGACCATGAGCTCTTTAAGAGGATAGGGTGCGGGTTTTTGGTGACGATAACAAAGGTGTGTGTGTGTGTGTGTGTGTGTGTGTGTGTGTGTGTGTGTGTATGTGTGTGCGTGTGCGTCTGCGTGCGTGTGCGTCTGCGTGCGTGTGTGTGTGTGATAAATGGACATGTTAGTCTGCGCGCCCAAAGTGAGAAGTTGCAATACCTTAAATCTTGCAATCCCTGCAGTAACAGCTGTCAACCATAACTGTCTAACACAAACATTTTTTAAATAATACTAAGAATACTATAAACCATCAACGTATACAATAAACCCAAGACACTTAAAAACATTAAAAGTTTCAAATGTACAAAAAAAACGAAAGAAAATGATCCCATCAAGATTTGGCGGGCCCCCTGTAGTAACTCTGAGGACCCCCAGGGGTCCCGGACCCCCCGTGGAAGACCCCTGGTATTTGCTACTACTCTTTGTTTTCAGAGCCCAGCTACAACAACTTTGCTTCAATTATGATCTAATTTAACATTGTTCTCGAGCAGGAGCACAGCGATTACTTAGGCTCCCTGGGGGGTCACAGGTGAGGAAAAACCCCAACCAAAAGTCAGAAAGGTTATTCTGGCTGTTTTAACAGTGTAATAAATGAACTCAGGATGTTTTAAAACCTACAAAACAACTCTAACATTATGAAAATCTGACATTAACTGGCTGGCGTACTGTTCTGGGAGGTCCCAATATAGATAACCCCCAGAAAGGGGGTGGGGGTCCAGAATATTTTACACCCATCATTTACACATTCGATGCCTTGACCCAGAAAACATAGGATTGGCATGTTTAATTACGTTTCTAGGTCGTTTAGAAGCCAAGATGCACAAATTATGTATTTTATGTCGGCCATTTTGAACGTCCAAAATGGAGACTTTGCAGGTGTCTGGGCAAATTACAACAAATATTTTTGGATTCCCCATGCTCTGAATATTTCAAAAATGTATAGTTTTACAAATCCCCACAAAATTCCAACGAATAAACATATCTTAACATAGTGAACCTGACTATAGACCCCAATCTGCTGATTCTGGTTCAATTAGCGAGCATGCTGCATGCATTCTGATGATGAGTTGCTTGATTTTATTTAATTTAAACTGGCTGGGTGACGCTTCAAAACATCTCAAGGGAGTTATAGGTTATTTGAATTTATCACAGCTGGTTTCTGAAACTAGACTAGGCCAAATGTTTATAATGGTTCTAAATCCATAAATCACAGTGATTTACCATTTTTGTCCAACAGGGCTGACACATTTTCTACCTGTGGTGTGTTTGAGCTGGGTGCCAAGATATAGTGACCCCTCTTATTGTTGAGCAAATTACACATATTTTCTATTTCTATTTGACCAAACTAGGTAGAACCTTTTTTGAATTGAGCTCCTTTAGGTTTTCATATGGGAATCCAAAGCCATATTCTGATTTGACATCAAATGCGAGGAAGTAAGCCTTGCCGAGCCATGAGGCCCATAGGGCAGGAGCCTATCTCCTGTGAGGCAGCTTGATGTACAAGTACACCTCCTGGACATGACACTAGTATGTCACAGGGAACCCCAATCCAACTCTTGCTGAGTGCCAAGCAGGAGGCACTGGGACTGGCATTTTTAAGAGTCATTGGTAGGACCCGGCTGGGGATTGAACGCCAACCTCCCAGTCCCAGGGCGGACACTCTAACAATGGGCAGGGTCAGTTTTAGGCCCTATTCCTTTATGCAGACGACGGTTATATGCCTACTGTATATATTGCAGACTTGGTTCAGCTTGCTGTTAAGAATCTGCAACTTGCTTTTTAATGCTATCCAGGATGATCTGGATAATATTAGGTTTATCCTAAAATAAACACAGGTGAAAACAAAATTCAATAGGGCGAGAATCACATACTTTGACAGTGTGTCAACCTCAGTGAGTGGTTCTAGAATTGAGAGGGTTTCTGAATATAAATACCGCTGCACCTGGCTTGATGATTTTTTATTATTTATTTTAAAATGTTAAAAGATTACCTTGTGGCCCAGCCGCCCGGGCAGTTTATGCTCCCCCAAACCTTTCATTAAGCCGGCCCTGAAAGGGACTATTGAACTAAGACAAAAATCTAATTATAACAAAAAGGGCAGAATGTGGCCGAACAGAACATAAGGAGGGGAAGCCAGTTCTTCTCCCTAACCTGAATTTAATTTAAACTCGCCTAACCAAAAAGAAGACCCAAAACTAGGCTACGGGTACCTCAAAATAACAAACAGAACAGAGGAAAAGGTAAACCGATGTGGAGAAACAACAAACACAGTGTAAGAAAACGAAATGTGTCTCCATCTCTCCCTCCCAACTCCCCGCACTCTCCTCTTAAGCCAATCGATAATTGATCACAGGTGTTGCTGTATGATCTGGCAAGAGGAGAGTCAGAGCAAAAAGTTTGTAAAATGGAATGGATTTGGCTCTGTACTTTGACGCTTTCTTCCGTTTACACCAATCTTTGCTGACCCACAGTGGTAAAAAACGGCTTGACAACGTGTATTATAGGTCTACTTCCCTTAAATCAATGGTTCCCAAACTGGGTCAGGAACCATTTGTGGGTCACGGACACATTCTTCTGGGTCCCTTTATTTGTTGTTACCTACGGTACCTTTTGTTTTAACTAATATCTTTTCAAAACATTTCCAAAAAACATCTCCAAAAAAGCCTTTTTTTTTAATTAGAAAACAAATGTCTAAAAAGTAGTGAAAATAGCCAATCTAAAAGCTGGCTATGCTTGAAGATCTGCTGTTTTCCCTAGTTTGGGTGCCAGTGCCTTAGATGGATCACTAGTGATATGGCACCCATCATGGGGCACTTTATGAGAAGGCAGGCTTCTATCCTCTCTGACTGAAAGGTTTGATAACATTACCAGTTTATTTGAATTAATAATGGATTATTAAGTTCATTGGTGGAATGCTCTCTCACTATAGTGTTATCACAGAACTCTAGTCCTCAGACTCACTCAGGTGACTTATTAATGCTTAAGGTCCTCATTCTCAGACAGCTAAGTAAGGCAGCTTTCTCTGTCAATAGAACAGAAGAGATTAGAGAGGAAAGCCCTGTTGAAATGAAACCTTAAAAACATTTATTTTTAACCCAAGCACCATTGCTGACCATTTCAGGGGCATTTTATTTAATTGAATTGTCCATTTAATGGTTTTATTGATTGATTATGTGCTTTAGTTAATCATTTACGTACATGTAGAGCTGCATCACGTTTTGTATAAAAGGTAGTAATAATGTTTATTATAATTGTCTCCACCAGCCGAAGGCATGGGGGAGAGTATGTTTTCCCCTCCGTCCGTCCGTCCGTGCGTCCGTGCGTCCGTCCGTCCGTCCGTCCGTCCGTCCGTGCGTCCGTGCATCCGTGCGTCCTCAAAGTTTGTGTGCACCTAATCTCAGTCGCCGTTGGCCCGGTCGCTGCCAAAGTGAGCACACACATTCCCTGGATGCCAATCTAGAACCTCTGCCCTAATTTTTTCAAATGGGCCTTTTCTAGTGCCACCTAGTGGCCGATGTTCGCAAAACACATTTCTGTGCACTACTCTTACAGATTTTGTCCAAAAATCCTACAAATCGCTAGGCAGTATCTCGACAGTCATGTGATCGACAAGGATCTGTCCGATTTTGCATATTCCATCCTGATTGGCTAAGATTGGCTTCCAAAGTTTGTAGGATTGAGCCGTTTTGAACAAAATGCCTCAAATCACAAACGCAAAGTGCAATTATCATGAAATCGCGCACACACGTTCCCACTAGGTCGAGGAAGAAATGCCACTTCAAATTTTTGAAATCAGCCTCATGGTGGCGCTATAACAGGCCGATTTGTGGTTTTACCTATAACTCCACCGATCAGTTTCAAACTTTGTAAGCGCACTCCCTAGAGGCCAAGGAAAAACCCTTTCTCTGCATTTTTCACATCAGCCTTTTATAGCGCCACCTTTGAGCCGACTTGTGTAAAACACATTTTAGGATATTACGCCTTCAGATTTTCTCCAAAAATAACACAAATCAGTACACAGTATCTCTATAGTCATATGATCAAGTCTGATCCGTCTGATATTTCATATTCAATCCTGATTGGCTAATATTGGCTTCCAAAGTTTGCAGGATTGCTCAGTTTTTGAACAAAATGCCTCAAATCATCAATGCAGCTTGCAATTACCGTGAAATTTGCCACACATATTCCCAATATGTGAAGGAACAAATGCTACCCTTTTCACATTGGCCTGTTATAGCGCCAATAGCAGGTAGACTTTAGCAAAACACACACATTTTTGGAACACAATGCTTCAAATCATGCATGCAGCGTCCAATTGCCATGAAAGCTCTAAGGTGAAGAACATATGCCACCCTTTTTACATTGGCCTATTATACAGTAGCACCACCAGGACGCCTTGCCTGGTGGAGACCTGTGCTCGGAAGAGCACTGCTTCTAGTTTAGCAATGGTTTCGTAATTTGTAACACTAGACCTTACCCGTTCGAATATATGTGCTGCAAAATATGTGCAGAGTGTGGGTTATGGGGAAAGTAACTGTAACTGCATAGTGCGTGCGTGAGAATATGTGGGAGCATCATAATGTAAGGAGCAGCCCATGGAGGAGTGTATATTTATGATGGATACAAATAATTTAACAGCAAAATTAGTAGAATAGAAGTATGAGGATGTATTTGCTCCACATCATTTTTCTATACCCGTTGGAAGATGAGACACACATCACCCGTTGCATGCGTGACCCATGCAGAGAGAGAGAGAGAGAGAGAGAGAGAGAGAGAGAGAGAGAGAGAGAGAGAGAGACTGCAACATTCCTAACTGTGAGAGAGGTGTGTGTGGGCCCGGGGCTACAGATCCCATGGCCTGGAGGAACGGACCGTAACCCTGACAACAGGCTGTAGAGCTGTAGAGTGAAGAAACGCTAATAAATAGCTAGAATTTGGGAAAAATGAAATTCGGGCTCCGTCACCGTGTGTATAATGCTAATGGCCAATGCCATGTTAAATTTGAGATCAGTCGCTGAAGCGAGTGAATAGATAATGCATTTTGTGACCTACTGACTGACTGACTGACTGACTGACCTCTCTCTCTAATTATTGCGACCGTCAGGGAGCAGTTTACTATGAAAACCTCCACCGGCCGTCCGTCCGTCCGTCCGTCCGTCCGTCCGTCCGTCACACGTCACACGTGACCATCAACAAACGTCACACCTTTGTTGATGTTTAAATCGAAGAGTCTTGGTCAAATACTTCTGTTGGTTTCTGCACTGATCATTTATACAATTCAGCTGTGTTTGCTCGTGTCATCATGATGAGGTCATAAATCAGCCATGCCCAAATATAGATTTTACGGGTTTACATGCTTACTCAGTTATTCGTTATGTGAAAGTCCTATGACGTCTATGATATCTGACATCATCATACATACATTCCCTTTTATGCCCATAAATGGAGATCCCCTCTGTAGAACCAGCCACTGACATCACTGTAATGTCAGGGGAACCAAATCCCTTTTATGCCCATATATGGAGATCCCTGTGATGCCAGGGGAACCAAATCCCTTTTATGCCCATATATGGAGATATGGAGATCCCCGTGTTGCCAGGGTAACCAAATCCATTTTATGCCCATATATGGAGATCCCTGTGATGCCAGGGGAACCAAATCCCTTTTACGCCCATATATGGAGATCCCTTATGTCATCAATATTAAGCCCATATCTGTGAATATCTTTGGGTACCAGATGTCTCCATATATGGTTAAATGGTCCGATATACATCACTGGCCAGAAGACCAAGAAATGGTGCAACCTCGCCCTTTGCTTTTCTCCCTTAGGCATCTTACTGGTAGGTAGTTTAATGAGGAATGCAGTATGGTGGTAGGTAGGTAGTTATGGCCTTTGATGTAAGATTTTCACTTTCTAGGATAACTATATTTGCTATTCCCAGATGATGCCCTTTTAGGGTACCCCTCATGCCCATATATGGAGATCCCCAGGCTTTACTAATTAACATAAGTTTTATGCCCATATATGGAGATCATTGTCCCAATGTCATCAGATATATGGGCATAAATGGACACAGGCAAACTAGATGGGCTGTATGGATATCCAGATGTGTGATGTAAGTGTTTTATTCCAAATGTGGCACCCCACAGACATATTTCCAGAAACAAAATCCCTTTCATGCCCATATATGGAGATTTCTGATGTCATCAATCCCAGGCCCTGTAAAAAACATGGTTGCTATGGTAAACAGTTGGTTGCTAGGGTAAACAGTTGGTTGCTAGGGTAAGAAAACATGGTTGCTATGGTAAACAATTGGTTGCTAGGGTAAACAGTTGGTTGCTAGGGTAAAAAAAACATGGTTGCTGTGGTAAAAAGTTGGTTGCTAGGGTAAACAGTTGGTTGCTAAGGTAAAAAACATGGTTGCTATGGTAAACAGTTGGTTAGTAGGGTAAACCTTCAATGATTTTGACATCTTGTTACTAATCTGTCGGTAGATAATGCCGGTCTTATATAAGGGTCATTTGTGTACGGTGTGATGTCATACTGATGTCAGCAGTGTGACAGGAGATAAGCGACCAACGGTCGCTTATCTCCCGATTAGGGAGTCTTACTGGTAGTATGGATTGCCATACACAGCCTTTTGAGTGGTTTAGTATCTCAAATGATTGTTTAAAGAACAACTAAATATTGGACACGTGGCAAACTAGAAATAGGTGAAATCAGTTACAAATGTACTGAATAGAGAAAGCAGGGATTGGGAGTTGACTAGAGAGGGAAGGGGGGGTTGGATGATTTGCCCCTCCAAGAATCAAGAAGGATCGAGATAAGTTGTTTGTCACGTCTGCTGCTTATACTGTATGTGTAAGCAGCAAAGGAAATGCTAACGTGGCAAGATCCACAGTTTACAGTATGTGCAATTTGTCAATCATCATAGCTCTCGCTTGAAGTGTGCCAAGATTAAACAGTCACTCTTGTATGGTTCACTGATCGAATTACACCTCTTCCCAGTATTGCGAAATGTGGGTTCTGCTGAGAGGAGGAGTGGTGAGAACCATGGATGAAGGGGGCCAGGCTTCACATATACAGTACTATAAGAATACAGAGCCACAAGAAAGACTAGTGAAAGCTGCACTGCTGGAACATCTTGTGAAATACAGAATGTGAGTATTTGTGATTACAAAGCTCTGCATATTTATGTAGCGATGTCATTAGTGTTTCTTGTTTACTTGATTTTGCAAGCAATTTGTTTACTTTTCTGACGTTTTGATGGAAAAAGTCTACTGCGGCTGCCCCAAAGGGACTTATTTGTGTTTTGTTTTTCCAGTTCTTTTACCAGAAATTCAATTGGCATCAAACAGTCCTTGAACCTCTTGCTAAATAGAGATAACATTTGTGTTAATAAGTTGAAACAGCTGCACACTGCTTGAAAACAAGAGTGTTTGACAAGGGTCAAAGCCATGGCACTTTCCTCTGCAAAAGTGCAGAGGGAGGGGACTTCTGAAAAATACAGGCCCGGAAACTGCCTGTATTAAAAAGAGAGAGAAGAGGAGCAAGCATTCACAATATACTTTGTTTTGTTCTGTGCATTTTTTTCCTGTAGTTGATCAGAAAGCAGCACCAACAGCCATGAAGTCACAACTTCTGTTCTTATTAATCATCCTGGCCTGCATGTACCTGAGCCTGGCACAAGGTAGGTACATTATAGACCACATTATACCTTTAGCTAGTTCACATCAGTCATGCATTAGCAATACTATGTACTTTAATTTGTACTGATTTACAAAAACCTGTATTGTTCATGTGGAAATGAATCCTATAATGGATTACATGTTGTTATTGTTAACGTAATAGGTACCCAGTATTCTTTAAAAAGTTTTTATTTTATTTGAATCTGGTGCTATCGCTGTTGATTTGATCAAATCAGCGTATGTAAAACCAATATAGTAAAATACATTTGGGGGTCCAAATATATAATAAATAGTTTTTTCTCTATATAGCTGAAGCAGGGACAAGTAGAATGTATCTGTATGCATACCTTTTATGTTGCAACTCTGCTAAACTTGGTGAATTTGGATGTTCAAAACCATTCACAGCAGGACTTCAAACTGATGTGTCTAGACTTGCAGCTTATGAGAAAAAAATAAAAATAAAAAAAGAAGTGGGTGTAAAATTATTACTTATTACTTTTTCATGTTTGGCATATGAAAAAGCTACCCACCATGTGCTTAAATTAATCATTTAATTACTTACAAGCAATAACTGGATTAATTAGATTACAATTTTAAATGTAGGCATTTAGACATTCTCTCGAGGCAGAGTCAATGATGGCGGAGCGACAGACCGGAGAGACAGACCGAGTGGGCGTCGCCCTTTCTTTGATGATGGGTTCCCAGATTGGCATTTAGATGCTCTTTTCCAGAACAACTTACATACTTTTGCTAAGATCAGTGTAAATAGTATGAACCCTATAATAGTCAACAAAAAGTCATGGTACGGTATGGTATCAAACACTAAACATCAAACTTAGCATTTGTCTAGTCTAAATCAATATGCTATCAAAATAACATTCTTAGCATTTGAGGTCTATCTAAATTGTGTAACATAATATGTGAACAAGTAACAAATATTTAAAAAGAGAGTTCACAAGAATCGATAAAAGAAAAGAGGAGTGCTAGGGGAATGGTGAAGTATGAAGAGGTGCGTTTAAAGACTGCACTGTAAAATGGGGATTGCGTCTGCAGTCCTGAGAGGGAGCTCACACATTTCAGAAATATTAAAGAGTTACCCTGACCTGCGTCCTCTAATGCATTGGTTCTCAAAGTGGGGTCCAGGGACTGCCATGGGGGTCCTTGAGCCCAGACAAATGATTGATAGTTAGGAAACAATTGGACTCTTATGGGTCTGTGACCCAGAAATAAAACCAAATTGGACTCTTATGGGTCTGTGACCCAGGCCAGAAATTAATCCAAAGTGACCCGTGGTTGCATTTGTCCACTCTCAGAGTGGACAAAGATACAGTAAGATACAGTTTAGATTGTGGTCTGAGAGATAGAAATCTTATCAAATGGGGGTCTGTGTGGTCTAATCTAATGCATATCAAACTGGGCTGGGAAATTAAAGTGTTTGAGAATCACTGCTATAGCCAAAAAAAATCTTCTCTTATGGGGGTCCCTCGGCTAATATGTGTCTCTAATGCTTCACATTTTATTGCTAGATATTACAATATCTTTTTTTCTTCTTCTTTTTTTCCCTCTCTTCCAAGATGTCAACATCTTGTGCTTATGCCAAATGAAATAACAATGTCTAGAGTCTAGACTGTGGTACATCCAAACACCTTAGCTCAGTTAAGCACCAATAACTGCCCCTCCCACTTCACTTCTTGCTCAAATGATACTGTTAAGGTAACAACCTAGTCAAATACCTGTTCTTAACTAATATAGTGCTTTGAATGTAATATACAGTACCTATTTGGTGCTTGAGGGAACAAAGGGAACATGTTTCAGAATGATCATGGTCAGCTGAAATTTGTTCGTGAACAAACTGTTCATATAAACAAACTGTTTTGTTTCATTATTGTGTCTCTCTCGTCTCCAGGCTCCTATAACAATTGCTGCCTGGGCCATGTTAAGGCCTTGAAAAAGAATGTGAGGAAAAACGTGGTGAGCTTCAGGATGCAGGAAACCGATGGCGCGTGCAACATCAGAGCTGTTGTGTGAGTTTAAGACATCAGTTCACTCACCTTTCAAATGTGTCGGTTCACCTTCGGGCTCTCTGGGAGATTTCCCTCTCTTCCAAACAACACACACATTGTCCAATTGTCCTCATGCTACTGTAATTTGGCACTGACACATGGATATGAATCTTGTTTACTAAACTGTAGAACATTTGGAATGACTCCCTGAGGGCTTTATAGAAAACTTGGCCCGTATTAAAGCTGCTGTGATCACATGTCATTCTTGTGATGTGATAAAAGGTTAATACTTATTTACAAAAATAATTATGTTTCTATAGCAACAATAACCCCAAAAGGGGTTCCCAGATTGAAAGTTACGTAAAAGGGTACTGGGAGTTCTTGTTTGTAATCTAATGTGTTACAAACAGTGTCTAATAAACTTGGAAATGTGTGCCTTGGTTAATGATGTTATGAATATGTTTAGGTTTGAGATGAAGAGGAAGGATGAGTGGGGGAATCCACGCACAATCTGTGCCAATCCCGACCTCCATTGGGTGCAGACTGTGATGGCCTCAGTGCAGCGCCCTCAAATCTAGGTACTTACTTATAGTTACCAGTGGTGGAAAAAGTACTCAAATATTCTACTTAAGTAAAAGTATGAATACTGCAATATAGAAATACTCTGTTACAAGTCCGGAATTTAACATTTATTTGAGAAAAGGTGAAAGAAAAAAAAGTATTGTTATCAAAATGTAGTTAAAGTACCAGAAGTAAAAGTACTCATAATGCAGAATGTCCAATTTCACACGTTTTCAAATAAATAGATATTATCTTTTGAAAATAACAGATCTACAAACTCACAATGCATCGAGTTGCGACGCATTGTGAGCTTGTACACCTGTTATTTTCAAATGTATATAGGGCTGAAGTGATTTGTAATTATAATAAAAAAAATTAACTTTTAACTAAAGTTTTCAGATAAATGTAGTGGAGTAAAAGTAACATATTTGCCTCTGAGATGTTGCGGAGTAGAAGTAAAAGTATTGAAAATTGGAAATACTCCAGTAAAGTACAAATTCAGTATAGTACTTAAGTAAATGTACCGAGTTACTTTACTGATGGTTACACACTGTCTGTGGAGTCGGACAAAGTGGATCATGCGTTTTAAGACTTTCTGCTCATAGGCAGGCTAGTTGCGTAATCATGCACATAGCACATTGATTCTCAAATGCACATAATTCTGAAATATGTTTCATCATCGCTAACCTTTTTTACATTTTTTTACAGACCCCCAAGAAGAATGGGACAGGGGAGAGTATCAGGTTCTTGTCCACGTTGGTGTTGTCATCATAAATCACCCTTTCCCACATGGACAAGCTCTAGTATCTCTGGGGTATTTCCTGTTGCTGAGGAAGAACATAAATCATGCCAATAGGTCACTGCAACATCACATTATCATGGGAGAATAGTCCGACTGGGTTCAGTGTAGATGGAATGTAAATATTTGTATATAAATAATACAGACTAGGTTCATTGTTGTTTATTTGGATCCCCGTACCATGGCAGCAACTACTCTTCCTCGATCGGGTCCATTAGGTCCTAACAAAAACACTCACAAAAAAGGCACAGAAAAGCGTGTGTTATCTTCAGTTCCAATTAGGTAAACCTATCATTTACACTCTGTTGAATGACTATGTCGCTTGCCAAATATGAGTGATTTTCAAGTATACATTATTAGGGTGTTCTTTGGAGGTCTATATGTTACAGGCAATATAAAAGGTATACATTGTTATGCTACTGTTGAATTTGTCGATTTTACAGAATTTCTATCTGCTAGGAATGAGCCTCTAGTCTACATGGCAGCTTTTCATTGTATTGCTTAGAAGATGGAGACCAGAGGGCTGAGAGTTTTTTATACCACAGATCCATATATTTTTCTATTTTTTTCGATGTGTAGTTAACCTTCATATATCCAATAAAGGACAAGTGTGAACAAAATGCTCTTATCTTGAATTCTTTGTCAAGCACAGACATTGGAAGAAGCTACTGTGGTGTTGCACAATATCCATCTGTTTGGTTTGAGCTTGAACAGTTATTAAGATAAAGAAAACAAAGTGCAGCCATTGGATTACGCAACAGTCAAGTTTACATTCATCCACAATGAGATGATCCTTTTTCAAACAAAATGCACCCATATTTGCACAGTTCACTGCACACTTAACAGAAACAAATCCAGCTTCCCTATGATCTGCAGATTTCTTTTTTATTGTTGAAGTTTTTATGTCAGTTCTGGATTTTGCAATTTAATTTATAGAAATGCTGCCCCTACTACTCTTTTACCCTTAGACACAGTTTATCACTCAGCACTTTATTTATTACTAGATTAAAGCTATGGTACTTATTATTCTATCCTCTATGACAAAGTCGGTTGGTCTTCTCTTCTCTCTCTCAGAGAGGAAAAATAGGCAATAGCTTCAATTTATTTTTATGGCAATTGGTTGGAACCACAGCACTCAGACCAGCTATACTGGGTCATTCACACATCCCAGAGAGAGACAGCCAGAGAATCCCAGAATTCAGGGGTATAGATTACATTTTGTTCCCAGCGGTTATTTTCATATCAAAGGTGGCCCAGATTAACCTTTTATTAATGTTGGGGCGCCCGCTGGCCTACTGGTCCAGGTGCATAGTACCACAGGCTTTGCCACATAGGCATGGATGCCCGGCGGCGTCGCCGGTTTGATTCCCGATCTGGACAACCTTAGCCGTGTGTCACTCCCCATCTCTCCTGTCAGTATACTGTACATGTCCCTCCGACATGGTCATAGCAGATGGCCACCCTCCCTGTAGAGCCTGGGCTGGGTCTGCCTGACGTTTTTTGGTACCACTGTTAGAAAGAATTGCTTGCACAGGGTGGGACAATGTCAGGTGAGGGTCTCTCTAAATGTAAAGTGTCTTGGGACAACTGTTGTTGTAAATGGTAAATGGTGCATTAATATATCGCCTTTATCCAAGGCGCTTTACAGAGATTGTGCATACATTCACCCATTCATGCACTGACGCACACATTCATACACGGTGAAACACCGATGGCAGAGGAAACCATGCAAGGCACCAATCTGCTCATCGGGAGCAACTAGGGGTTCGGAGTTTTGCTCAAGGACTCTTTGACACTATAACTCAGGGGGAGCCCGGGATCAAACTGGGAACCCTTCAGGAACCCTCTAGCCTCCGTGTTCTAAGGCAGTTTCTCTACCCCTGAGCCACTGCCGCTCTGTTGTGATTTGACACTTTGATAAAATTGAATTGAATTGAACATTTCCCAAACTGTGAATCACGTGCCATATATGAACGTTATATTTGTGATTGATTTATTGCAAGATTGAACAAGCATTAGAAGCAAGTGATCGGCAAAGAGTGTCTGGAGACAAAGAGACTACCTCTGAGTCGTAAAAGTATGTGCTAGTATAACCAGAGAGCAGAGGACCCAAACACGTGACTCGAGGCAGGCAGGATAAACTTAAAGTATTTACTGTATTAAACAAACAGAAGAACAGGTAAACACATGTAGATCAAACAGTCTCTCCAATAGGTCAATCTATACTATAATTTTGCGAATTACCCAGGGGGCAAACCAGCCTTTTTTTAGGAAACCTGCATTTGCCCCGACATACAAAGTTGTCCACCAGAAATATTATCTATGACCCAGTAGGATCACAACCTATATGGACAACCCGGTCAATTTGTACAACAAAGTCCAATATGGCCGCCTCAATATTAGCCCCTATTAGTTTTAATGGGGGGTGAATAGGGCAAAATTTTAAACTGAGGGATATTTCCACGAAACTTCACAGGTTGATCAATGGTATACATATGAACATTTTTTGTATTGCAAGTTTCCATGAAATCCAATATGGCCGCCACAATATGGCCGCCATAATGTAAGGACCCAGAAAATAGGTTTTGCCTATTAACTTCTGAACCAGATGAGCTAGAAACGCAAACTTGGTGTCTATTTCATGGTGTCTGACCATGGGAGACTCAATGGAATAGCTAATTTTATTATTGGGTGTGTCTGGACCTTTATTGTGCATATTTGCAAGATGGTGGACTCCCAAAATAGAGCTTTAACATAATTTCTACCATGATTGTTGACTGCTTTTGCAAATACAAGCAATATGAATCCATTTGCTAAGATTTATGGCATAGAAGGGACTTATACCTGTATTATTCTTGAGTTTGCATGTTGTCAAAATGGCTGTAAACGAGATATTATATTTCCTGTCCGATTCTACTGTATGTAGTTGTAGCAATGACTTCAGATAAAATCAGAGACCAAAACAATGTATCTTAGAAATTATTTTTTAATTTAAAAAAAAGAAAAAAAGAGAGAGATTATCTCAATGAAATGAATGCAACTGCCTTTTTGGGTCATTCACACATAGACATGCACATGCTTTCCAACAACTTCAGCTTCAGGGAAATTATAATGTAACACATGATTAAAACAGGCTGCATTATAATGCAAATAATTGCTAGTCACTATCACTGTCATGTGTACCTATCCTGCTGCATCATGTCTCCAGTCCTTGGCAACGACACCCCAAGTAGCATGCAATTCCCTTCTTCGCACATGAACTTTTTTTCTAGCAGCCTTTGATACAGCTACATGATATTGCCTTGTCCATTGATATAGGCCAGGCTGGCTCTGTAGATGGACAGGGGACTGCCTTCCCATCACTGAGAGACCACCCATATTCAGTGAAGCAAGGGATGTCTGGCTTTGCGATGTGTGCAGTTTTATCTATTATGGCTGCTAGAGCAGCTCTTTTCAGGTGCAAGCCAAAGGCATTTTCTGTAGGTGGCAGCAGCTTCAACAGGGTTGATCGGTTATTTAGGAACTTGTACACTCTCAGCTTTGCCAGGTCAAAGTCCTCCGAATGGTCAGCTTTTGATGCATATACAGCTATTGTGAGGTCTCTAGCCTGATTCTTGACATCCTCTGAGAGGGAATAAGAGGAATTTTCACCAAACTCCTGAAGTGCAGGGAGATCTAGACCCATGCTGGTCTTGAACCATGCCTTCTTTCCAGTGAAAAAGGGATAGCTGGTATCTCTGCCACTCAGGCTGTGAATAAAGGGCAGGGCGAGTCCAAGGGCTGAGACCATGTGATGGATAGGAAGATTGGTACAACCCATCTTTACCTGAGTGGAGGATTTAAAGAAGAGACAAGGAGTGTGGTGATCAAGGAGGGGTGTGTTGTTGATGTCCCTGCACTAGAGGCAACACAACAGGAGGCCGACACAAGGGTAATTCTACACACCATTTACAGTGTCCAGTCTCACAAAGTTGACAGAGTTGTCATCCATGCTAATGACACATCATCATCATGTGCCTATATCATGCTGCCACCCACCTCCTAGACCTTCCAGAGCTGTGGGTGAGAACAGAGCAGGATGCATATCTTCCTATCCATCACATGGTCTCAGCCCTTGGACTCGCACAGTGTCGTGCCCTGCCCTTTATTCACAGCCTGAGTGGCAGAGATACCACCAGCTATCCCTTTTTCACTGGAAAGAAGGCATGGTTCAAGACCAGCATGGGTCTAGATCTCCCTGCACTTCAGGAGTTTGGTGAAAATTCCTCTTATTCCCTCTCAGAGGATGTCAAGAATCAGGCTAGAGACCTCACAATAGCTGTATATGCATCAAAAGCTGACCATTCGGAGGACTTTGACCTGGCAAAGCTGAGAGTGTACAAGTTCCTAAATAACCGATCAACCCTGTTGAAGCTGCTGCCACCTACAGAAAATGCCTTTGGCCTGCACCTGAAAAGAGCTGCTCTAGCAGCCATAATAGATAAAACTGCACACATCGCAAAGCCAGACATCCCTTGCTTCACTGAATATGGATGGTCTCTCAGTGATGGGAAGGCAGTCCCCTGTCCATCTACAGAGCCAGCCTGGCCTATATCAATGGACAAGGCAATATCATGTAGCTGTATCAAAGGCTGCCAGAAAAAACGTTCATGTGCGAAGAAGGGAATTGCATGCTACTTGGGGTGTCGTTGCCAAGGACTAGAGACAAGATGCAGCAGGATAGGTACACATGACAGTGATAGTGACTAGCAATTATTTGCATTATAATGCAGCCTGTTTTAATCATGTGTTCATTATAATTTCCCTGAAGCTGAAGTTGTTGGAAAGCATGTGCATGTCTATGTGTGAAAGACCCAAAAAGGCAGTTGCATTCATTTCATTGAGATAATCTCTATTTTTTTATTTTTTTTTAAATTAAAAAATAATTTCTAAGATACATTGTTTTGGTCTCTGATTTTATCTGAAGTCATTGCTACAACTACATACAGTAGAATCGGACAGGAAATATAATATCTCGTTTACAGCCATTTTGACAACATGCAAACTCAAGAATAATACAGGTATAAGTCCCTTCTGTGCCATAAATCTTAGCAAATGGATTCATATTGCTTGTATTTGCAAAAGCAGCCAACAATCATGGTAGAAATTATGTTAAAGCTCTATTTTGGGAGTCCACCATCTTGCAAATATGCACAATAAAGGTGCAGACACACCCAAAAATAAAATTAGCTATTCCATTGAGTCTCCCATGGTCAGACACCATGAAATAGACACCAAGTTTGCGTTTCTAGCTCATCTGGTTCAGAAGTTAGAGGCAAAACCTATTTTCTGGGTCCTTACATTATGGCGGCCATATTGTGGTGGCCATATTGGATTTCATGGAAACTTGCAATACAAAAAATGTTCATATGTATACCATTGATCAACCTGTGAAGTTTCGTGGAAATATCCCTCAGTTTAAAATTTTGCCCTATTCACCTCCCATTAAAACTAATAGGGGCTATTGAGGCGGCCATATTGGACTTTGTTGTACAAATTGACCGGGTTGTCCATATAGGTTGTGATCCTACTGGGTCATAGATAATATTTCTGGTGGACAACTTTGTATGTCGGGGCAAATGCAGCACACCTTCCTTTGCCCCCTGGGTAAATGTCTGACTGAGTGAGTGAGTGAGTGAGTGTCTGTCTGTCTCAGCGTTTCTCCTCGGTGGCTGGAGCAATTGATCTGAAATCGCATCACCATCAGCATATGAACACACCTGACATAACTGTGAAGCCCGTTTGTCACTTTCACAAATCGTATGCTGTATAATAGCATTTTTATGGTGTATCTATATCTATTTAGCCTACAGTACCTTTTGTGACCACACATGTTAAGGGAGGGGCGCTGTTGTTCAGGCCATGCACAATCACACACAAACCCACACACACACACACACACACACACACACACACACACACGGGGGGGGGAAGTGTGGTGTGTGCAGGCGGGCAGGCGGGCGGGCGGGCGGGCGGGCGGGCGGGGGGGGGGTTCTGGCCCTGTTACAGATGTTGTCCAAAAAACATGCAGATCGGTACACAGTATCTCTGTAGCCGTTAAATGGAACGGGTATTTCTTACATTGATGCTCCTACATATTAGCATGCAAGCACCAGTTAAAGTTACTTTCCATCCCTCATATACTGTGTGCACAGTGCACATCCCATAACCCACACACTGCACATCATTTCGGAGCTCATATCTTTGAACGGGTAAGGGCTAGTAGACTCAAAAGCACTCAAACACAGGGCTTAGGAACGCCCACACATTAGGCTTGTTATGATTGGAATGCCTACATCGTCATAAGACCATTTCCGTTTTGTTTCCCCTTATTTTATCAAAACTAGTACTAGCCCTTACCCGTTCAAAGATATGAGCTCCAAAATGATGTGCAGTGTGTGGGTTATGGGATGTGCACTGTGCATACAGTATATGAGGGATGGAAAGTAACTTTAACTGGTGCTTGCATGATAATATGTAGGAGCATCAATGTAAGAAATACCCGTTTCGTTTAATGGCTAACCCCCTCCCCCCCGCCCGTCCGCCCGCCTGCCCGCCTGCACACACACACACACTCCCCCCCCCCCCCCCCCCGTGTGTGTGTGTGTGTGTGTGTGTGTGTGTGTGTGTGTGTGTGGGTTTGTGTGTGATTGTGCATGGCCTGAACAACAGCGCCCCTCCCTTAACATGTGTGGTCACAAAAGGTACTGTAGGCTAAATAGATATAGATACACCATAAAAATGCTATTATACAGCATACGATTTGTGAAAGTGACAAACGGGCTTCACAGTTATGTCAGGTGTGTTCATATGCTGATGGTGATGCGATTTCAGATCAATTGCTCCAGCCACCGAGGAGAAACGCTGTTTCATACAGACAGACAGACACTCACTCACTCACTCAGACAGACAGACATTCGCAAAATTATAGTATAGATGTCAAAGTCCAAAATTTGAAATCCAGATTAGATACAGATTATTATGAACATATATAAATAAAATATAAATACAATGTTTTATATGAAATGTAAAACTGTAATACATTGTATGGCATATTTTCTATTAGTCGACTAATTAATGCTGCACAGTTTCTTTATACTACAACTAGTCCTGTGGCCAGGGGGTGCCTCTTGGGCAGATCTTTATGCCCATATATGGTGTTCCATGTTGGAGTGCCTGTTGGGCAGATCTTGTCCTGGCCAGACTGTGATGTCAGTAATATGACATCAGAGTATGACATGATGTCAGCATGCAGACAGACAGTACCATGGCAGCAAAACTGAGTAGTATCAGTGATGTGTAGTCAGCATGCAGATGGTCAGACGGACGGACAGACATTCGCTAAATTAATAGTTATACAGTAGATGGTGCTACAATTGGTTCATAATTATTTTCAATCATGGTAGCGATCACGTTTTAGTTACTCATAGTTAATAAGTGACAGATCAGCAGGCCTATTATTGAATCCCACTTGTGCTGCCTCTGTGGAATCATCTCATTTCCAACATGGCATTTTCCAGCAACTGGCATTGGTTTACTGCACTTGTTTTATGTCTTCAGCTTATGGGTGAGCTTGTGATCTTTTTGATCAAAACTATTGTTGAGAATAATTCATATTTTTCCAAGACTTTCAAAAAGAAAATATGACACGTGACATGTGTTGTGATACTAAAGCCACTAGGCAAATATTATCTATAATATCACAGTTTGAATGCTGACTCCTTGCTAAGATTTGGAAAAGTTGGGTGTATACAAGTTGGAAAAATTTGCATTTGGTTCTTATAAAGCCCTTTGCAAGGCACCAATTTGTAGCAATAGGCTACTGTACATTTTGTTAATACTGAGTGAGTGAGTAAAGTAGACTATTGAAAAATACTATGTATATTTATTTGTATTTAAGTACAATTTTGAAAGTATGGTACTAATAACAGAGTAGGCTATATTCTACATTGTGCTATTGTATACTTTTAATCAAGAAGGCTAAAAATAATTAAAGTGGTGGTAAAAGTATTCACATGTTTTACTTGAGTAAAAGTATCAATACTGCAATGCAGACACAAGTAAAAGTCCAAAATTCAAAATTTACTTGAGTAAAAGTACCAAGAGTATTGGTATCAAAATGTACATAAAGTACTCATTATGCAGAATGTCCCATTTCACAAATGTTTTCAAATGTATAAAATGTATTTTAAAAATCTCTTGTAGATTGGCTAATTTTAAATGACTGAAATGTATAGGGCTGGAAGTGGTGAATGTATTTTGTTATAATGTGTAAAAGTGTAAAAGTATAATATTTGCCTCTGAGATGTTGTGGAGTAGAAGTAAAAGTAGAGAAAATGTGAAATACTCCAGTAAAGTAAAAAATACCTAATAAGTGTACTTAAGTACAGAACTTGAGTAAATGTACTTAGTTAATTGCGACAGAAGTTTGCAGTTTACTATGAGAAATGTCACAGCTTGTCCGCGTCCGTCCGTGTAGACGTGTACACATTTTTACAGTCTATGGGTTTGGTGCTCTGATGCTCTGATGTCACTGTGATGTCAGGGGAACCACTCTAACAGAATGGGTTTGCCGCTCTGACATCACGCTCTGGCTTCACTGTGATGTCACACTAACAGAATCCCTTTTTATGCCCATATATGGAGTTCCCTGATGTCATCAATATTAATGATGCCCTGTAAGAGAGATCCCTGTGATGCCAGGGGGAACAAATCCCTTTTATGCCCATATATGTAGATATGGAGATCCCTGTGATGCCATAGGAACAAATCACTTTTATGCCCATATATGGAGATACCTGATGTCCACATCACTGTGGCGTGACCTCTCCCTTTAGGGCGAGGTCGCTTGTCGCCCTGAGGCGTCTTACTAGTAGTTACTTTACACCACTGTCATAAATGAGAAATGTCTGACAAGACTATACTCAAAAGAAATATAGTCCATACCTGTTCGGCCATATGAGCACCCATAGTAGGCTATGTGAAGAGTTTGGGTGCACAGTATATCAGGCATGGAAGGTATTGTGTAGGCCTGACCTACATGGTCAACACACACACACACACACACACACACACACACACACACACACACACACACACACACACACACACACACACACACACACACACACACACACACACACATGTCACACGCACACACGTGCGTCCCTCATGTTGTGGTCGCTCCTAGTGGGAAGACCGTTCGGTTGTTGACACTTTATGTATATATATTATTCGTTCCCTTTCCTGTTGTACCTTGCTCTTACTGTACTTACTGTACTCTGTACTCTGTTCTTGTTTTTTCTTTTTATCTTTTTCATACTTCTCTGTAACTTTGTAAATAACCTTATACTGCTGTGCTGCCTCTGGGCAACTAATTTTCCCCCTTGGGATAATAAAGGTATCTATCTATCTATCATCTATCCTTTGGCACGTTGTGGACCCACAGCAAACACACACGCACAAACATGATATCCAAAGCGCCCTCTTGCTCATACAGTTCCAACACACACACATGCGACCTCGTCGCCATGTTGGTAGCACGCACACAAACACAGAAACACAAATGTGTACTTTTCAGAAATTGCCTTGAAATAAAGTTATTTGGTCTGTAAAAAGAAATAGACTCAAACAAACACCCATTTATTATGTTTTTTTTGTATATCGTCATTGATATAACACAAGGTCATTGATGTAATATGTTGACATCAAAACCCATGCACCAGGTAGATTAATGTTTATTTTCCCTCTACCATGTCTTACAGGCTATGTCAATGTATTAGCAGTGACACTCAAGTCAAACAACCAGGCACCATGGACCAACGAGTTTGAATGTAAGAGCAAATTTCCTGCCAAATGCTAATTTGACAATTACAGTTTTGTCACATGATGCTTTAAATGAAATCATGAAGTCAGTCTTCTCTCAGATGTATCCTGACTGAATCTCTTGCCATGATCTAACTTCCTCCTTCTCTTGCAGCGATCGAATTATCCTGTCTGATCGAGTCCACTACCACACGCAGTCCCAGAATTGAATGGAAGAAGATACAGAATGGGGATTACCATTTTGTGTACTTTGATGGGAAGGTTTCAGGTAATGTATAACAATGAACACATTTTAGAGTTAAATGAAACCCCATTCTACCATGGAAATGAACTATTAATTGTAAATGTGTTATTTCTTTTTTTTAATGATTATATATTGTTTACTCCTGCAGGTGATTTGGAGAATAGAGCAATGATCAAAGAGCCTGCAACATTAGTGATAACTAATGCCACAAGATCAGATACTGCAGACTATCGTTGTGAGGTCACAGCTCCCAATGATATCAAGCCCTTTGATGAAATTCTGATCAGCCTGGTTGTAAGAGGTATTCTTTCAAACAACAAACAAACCCTTTCAACATCCACCAAACAATTTCTACCAATATTATGACATCCACCTGTGCTGCCAGGACAGGATCGAAGGCCATCAAATAAAACACGATTTTAGTCCATTGAAATACTAAATTATTTAATGTAATTTAAGGTTTAAGGATTTTAAATGAAATATGTAGACTATCTGCAGTGAAATAAATAAATTATGGTATTTACAAACTGATCCATGCTCAGCCCATGCAGCACCAATCACTAGATTAGTCACTGGATTGGAAGTCACTGGATTGGTTTAAAGATGGTGACTCAGGGAGTTAAGAATTCTGAATCTCAACTAAAGACACTGCATTACGACAAGAAAGAAACACTGGTCTACATATTGACAAGAAAGAGACAGAGGAGAAAGTGGTACAGTCAGCTGTGGCATTAAGGCCACTGTGGCCTCAGGGCATGCCATTTTGAGGAGCACAAGGCCAAACTGAGGGGCAACGACAGCCATGACCTTCGTTACCTCGCTGAAATTCCTGCCCTGCTCAAGACAGATTCAGAGCTCAGCAAATTCATATTTGCTGATGGCTTCCCAGATTGGTCATGGATAAATTACACATAGGACCTGAATAACATACAATACATGAATAATAATTCCCATTATGCCATCTAATCATATCACATCCGCAGTCGTAACACCACACACACGCACGCATGCACACACACACGCACACACGCGCACGCACACACACACACACACACACACACACACACACACACACACACACACACACACACACACACACACACACACACACACACACACACACACACACACACACACACACACACACACATTGTCCGGTGTTGCCCTACAATCTAAAGGGCATCTGCGGACATTGTCCCGACCTGACAGAACAATGTAATTTGTTTGTCGGCTGTGTTTTCTTAATCTTGATTTTGCAAGCATTTTGTTTAGTTTTCAGAATCTCTGATAAAAACAGTAGACCCTAAGGGGGGGCTTTCATATGAATATACTGAAAGTTCAGTTGCATAACATCAAACAATCTTTGAACTCAAACTGTAGCAGCAGCTGCTCACTGCTGGAAAGCAAGTATTTGCTTTGCAGTACACTACAGTAGGCCTACTTTACTCTATAAAAGTGGAGAGAAAGCAGACTCAGTTTATTCTGATCAGAAAGCAGCACCAACAGCCATGAACCGACTCATGTTCTTCTTATTGCTGCTCGCCTGCATGTACCTGAGCCTGGCTCAAGGTAGGAAGGCTTTGAACAGACCATATTATACCTGGAGCAAGTTCACTTTAGAGAGTTTTAAACTCACTCAGCAGAGAATGAGGCCTTGTGCTTCACTAGCAATGCTGCAATCGCCGTCGTGTTTGTGCTTCCTTCGTGTCTTCCTTCCATTGGAGGACCTTTTTTAAATGCTGATACTCAATATGTTAATTGTCTCTGTTCTGTTATGTTCGAGTTGTACCGTTGAAGTTTTAGATTGATTAAGATTGTGGGAGCGAGGAGGCACGTGACTATTGCTGGTGTCAACCTGAAGGCAGACTGATGTGTGTTTTCATTCTTTCCTGTCCAGGTGTACCAGTGAGTGCTAAGACCCACTGTGAGCGTCATAGAGATAGCATTCCGAGCAAGACTCCAGGAGGTCATCCTGTACTTGGAGCCTTCGTACCTCAATGTGACACTGATGGAACATACACACATCAACAGGTAAAAATAGATCGATACACAGACAGACAGACAGACAGACAGACAGACAGACAGACAGACAGACAGACAGACAGACAGATAGACAGATTATATATTACTCTGTTATGTTGTGTATCCCAGTGCCACGGCTCCACTGGACATTGCTGGTGTGTGGACGATCTGGGACGGGAGAGACTGGGAACCAGGACATCACCTGGTACACCACCCAAAGACTGTGACAACCCAGGTGAGAATGTTGATTTATTTTCTCCCCAACATCCCCTGACATTTAAAATCACCTTAAAATCACCTTTCCTAGCAGAAATACGCTGATGAGCAGGTTGGTTACTTGCATGGTTGCCTCTGCTGTTAGTCTGTGAATGCTGTAATGCACAGAATATAAGTATAGTAGGTCACAGTCTACACAAAGAGGCCTGTAAGTGGCATTGGTTCCACCCACAAGTTTGTATGACAAACGGTTGATGAGCAAAGCCAAATAAAGTTTCGGACAATCAGAGGAGGGGACGGGGCAAAGTTACAGTAAACCAATTAAGGTGAAGGACTCTTAATGAAGTTAATTGACACCACCCACAAGTGTGTACGACAAACAGTTAATGAGTAAAGCCAAATAAAGTTTGGGATAATCAGAGGAGGGGGCGGGGCAAAGTTAAACCAATGAAGGTGAAGGACTGTTGGAGCAGCAGGAGTCGGTGGTCCCCGGGAATTCCCCGTGAGCAGCCCAGTTGGGGTGTTGATTTGGTGTTGGTGGCAGGGGGTCCCTGGGGGTCCGTGGAGGTCCAGGGGTCCTGAAGGTTGTGGTTTGGCAGGCAAGGAGTGTGTGTGGAAAATTTCACATGGATAGGGGCAACGATGGCGGAGATATGAGTAGGGCAAAAGTGTGACAGACAGACTGACAGACGGACGGACAGACAGCCGGTGGAGGTTTGGATAGTAAATGCGACCTGACGGTCGCAATAATCCTTGTATACACTCAAGAAGCAAAAGGGCTCTGATCAACTTGTTTTGATTCTTTCCTGTCAAGTTGAACGTCCTAAGACCCACTGTGAGCACCATAGAGACAGCATTCCGACCACCACTTCAGAAGGTCATCCTATACTTGGAGCTTTCATACCTGAATGTGATGCTGATGGAACATACACACATCAACAGGTAAAAGTGTGGTTAATTTCACTAGCTGAATAAATATAATTGCTGTTATCTTTGCCAGGCCGTGAAGACCGAGGGTGGAGATGATGTTTTCAATTAAGTTTCCCACCCCAATAAAGCCTCTTTGAATTGAATTGATTTGAGAGAAAGAGAGCAACAGACAGACAGACAGACAGACAGACAGACAGACAGACAGACAGACAGACAGAGGGATAACTAACACAATATCAGCAAAAGCAACACCTCTGTAACTTGCAAAAAGAGAATGCTCTTCAATATTATAGAAAGTTAACGCATTGAATCAGTAAAGAACAGTTAATTTACAAACTTGTTTTAAAATCACCAGCTGGCTGAGATCCGCGCTCTATGGAGTGCACCTTTCTATGTGTTTACCGTATGTTATGTGGTGTGTATCGCAGTGCCACGGCTCCACTGGACGTTGTTGGTGTGTGGACAGTCTGGGAAAGGAGAAGGCAGGAACCAGGACATCACCTGGTACACCACCCAAAGACTGTGAAAAACTAGGTGAGAAAGAATTGTATTTGTTCTTTTCTTGAGATTATTACTTGCTCCAGCAGAGCCCGCAATTAGGGTGATAGATGTCTGTACTCTGTAGGTATGAGGGTATGTACTGTATGTGGCCACAGCCAATGAGGCCCAGCCTCATTGGCTGGGTGTTCTCTGTGATGTTTGCGGTGACATCACCACCAACTAACAACATATAGCCACTGACAGCTATCATCACCCTACTTGCAATCTCTGCTGGTCATACTTGTTTTTTCTACGGAAAGTGACACGAATTACCAGACATATTTGGCTATGAGTGCACAAGTTGCAAGTTGGCACCTCGACAGAGTGTAGTCTAGTTTATGTAATGAATTGTGTACTTAAGATGATGCATCATAGTCAGCACTACGAGACATTTTTGTAGATATGCAAACTTTTGCAAATCACAATGCTGTTATTTATTTCATCTAAAATTACTGCATTGCTCTAATACAGCCATTAATATGGCTTTTAATAACACTGTTAGTTTTAGCTAATGACAAAAAATACATGAATGTTTATTTAATATGAACAAAACATAAACATATTTAAAAAATAAAGCAATTTTTATGGAAATGGTTGAAATGTTATCTATGGTGGCGATGTTGACAATGGAAAATTACATGGTCGTACTCCTTCAACAATGATGCATAAAGGCCTATACATTTACAGTAATATGTCTATGGTCCATTGCTACACTCTAACCCTTTACCTGACGACTGCTTCCCCTCTGGTAACCTTCCACACACCGTTTCAAAATGAATAGCAGTGAATGGCATTTAAAACTATGCACTGTCTTTTTATAATGGAATTCTTTTGCTTAACATTTTGTATAAAAGCACATTGAATTTTATTTGTTTATTTGTTTATTTAAGGCGTCATGTAATGGGGATCTACCCATTACATGACTCCTTAACGTCAGCTAGTCTTCCTGGGGTCCAAGGAACAATTGACTTGCATAATAAACTTGTTATGGTCCAGTTTGATACAAGCAGCCGCGGGCACCTTCTCAAGGATGTACATGAAATGCCTTGTTCACATACCTTAATTGGCAATATGGGAATTGTTAGTGAATCATTACTAATCAATTCTATCCTCTATCCTCTAATCCTTTCCTCTCCATATGATCCAGTGAGTCCGAAGCCCTGTCAGCATCATAGAGACAATGCTCCAGTTATGCCTGGATCCTTTGTACCTCAATGTGATGCTGATGGAGAGTATTCACCTCTACAGGTAAAACTATGGCTTAACCTTAATAATGGATGGATGGATGGATAAGTTATTATATCATAGTATTTTATGTTGTGTATTGCAGTGCCATGGCTCGACAGGACATTGCTGGTGTGTGGACAGTCTAGGAAAGGAGAAATCGGGGACCAGGACAGGGCCTGGTATGTCACGCACAGGCTGTACAGGTGAGAATGTAGTGTTTAGCCATAATCAGTAATCACCTGTCATTTCCAATCACCTGACTATATTTCCTAGCAGAAACTGGCAACTTTTGCGTTAGTTTATGCAGGACACAAGAGTCTCTCCCACCCAGCTGTAATCGGCTGTCAGTCAGCTCCTTTCCTATTCCTCATTCACAGATCTGCTGGTCATTACGTCACATTGCCATACAATCAGAGCTCACGCTCAGTAAGGGAGGCTTGCATTTGGCTTGCATTCACTATAGCTCTGCTTGTCTTGGATCCGAAGCTTCGGATCCGTTGCCGCTTAGCTGCCTCCTCCACCCCAGCCTCCACCTTTGATCAGCATAGGATGAAATACTTGTGTCACGGTCACAGACTTTTGTCATTGTCTAGGTGTTGTATTTCTATGTGTGTTCCCTGGTCTAGTTGTCATGTTTCTATGTTCTACCCAGCTGTATCTCATGTGTAATCAGTCCTCATGTGTATATCAGTCTTGTTCCCCAGTTAGTCTTTGTTGAGTCATTGTCTAGTGTCACCTGGCTGTCAAGAGCTTCATGTTTGTTTGTTTCCTGTATTAAAACACCCTACAATGGGTTTTGCACTCTACTTTGCCTGGCTGTCTGCATTTGGGTCCTCACCACACCACCAGATCCTGACAACTTGTGATTTACGTCTGTTGATTCAAGCTTATATGTCAATGTATTACTATTGTACTGCTATTGTATCCTTATGGGGGGTTTGCTTAACATTCCCTGATTTTGCATATCAAGCTGCTTGAACAACATCCATTTGTTGCAATAAATGTTAAGTGTTCCTGACTAAACATGTCTTTCTTAAAATATTCTTAAAATCAGGATAAAGAAATATCCTTGAAGGCACAAAGCCAAGATTTTACAGCAAAACATCTTTAAGTCTGCATTTAGGAGTGATAGGGGCCTGGAGTGATTTCTAAGAAAGAAATTAAGTGTTAACATCTCTCAAGAAAGTGCTTTGCCCATGAGATGCCTATTTGATACCTTATTATGGGATTTTTTTTATCATCACCATCGGTTATGTTATTATTTAAAGAGAATATGCCCTGCTAGTGTTACATGTTTGTTAATCCTTTCCTCTCCAGTTGAACCAGAGCCTCTTAAGACCCTCTGTGAGCATCATAGAGACAGCCTTCCAGTGAGTTATCCTGGATCCTTCGCTCCTCAATGTGATGCTAAAGGAGAGTACGCACCTCGACAGGTAAAACTATGCTTTTAGATAGATAGATAGACAGATCTAGACAAACAAACACACACAGACACACACAGACACACACAGACACAGACACAGACACAGACAGACAGACAGACAGACAGACAGACAGACAGACAGACAGACAGACAGACAGACAGACAGACAGACAGACAGACAGACAGACAGACAATATTATTATAATATTATATTATACAATTTTTCTATTGTGTATTGCAGTGCCATGGCTCCACTGGTCATTGCTGGTGTGTGGACACACTAGGAAGGGAGAAATCGGGAACCAGGACACTACCTGGTATGCCACAAAATGACTGTGAAAAAACAGGTGAGAATGTTTTAGTTTTTTCCCGCAGCATAATCACTTAACATTTACTATCACTTGAATATGTTTTCTCCGCAACTTGTCTTTCTTGAGTCAAGAGAAAAATGAAAGCAAACACTTACTGTAATAGAAAAGAAAAAAAAACTCTGAGTGAAAGGTAACTGGCAGTCTGTTAGTCTTTTAGAAGGAAATTAAAACGTCAAGATTTCTCAAGACTGAACCCTCCATAATTGCAAATGTAGCAACAGTCTTAAAAATCTTAAGATGTATTTGAAACAAACATATTAGAGCCCGGTTGCTCCCAAACTGTTCACACACACTCCCTTGGATGCTTTGTAAAGCGTTGTATGCACACTCCTTAGAGGCAAAAGAAAATCTTTTCCCTGCTTATCTGCTTATTATAGCGCCACCAGGAGGCTGACTTTACTATTACTCTATCGGATGCCACCCTTTTCACATTGGCCTGTTATAGCACCACCAGAAGAATGACTTTTGCTAAGCATTTTTGGAGAAAAATGCCTCCAATTATGCATGCAGCGTCCATGGCATCATTTTCACATTGGGCTATTATAGCACCAGGAGGTCACAATAACATACCTGATCTGTGCTTCGAAGAACACCGCTTCTAGTTGACTTCTGAATTGTGCCTTGAGTACGTTTTTTTCTTATCCCACTTGTACCTTTGCCTGGAATTTTTTAAACACCCTTGAAACCTGCGCCTGCATTCAAGAATGTTGTTAAACCATGTATACACTACGAGGCTCTGAATGATGTGTATGAATTCTTTCCTGTCCAGATGAGCTAGAGCGAAATAAGACCCACTGTGAGCATCATCGAGACAGCATTCCGAGCCTGACTTCAGAAGGTCACCCTGTACTTGGAGCCTTCATACCTCAGTGTGATGCTAATGGATCATACACACCTAAACAGGTAAAACGATGGTTTATAGATAGAGGGTAAAACTATGGTTTATAGATAGACAGACGAATAGACAGAGGAGTTATTAATGATCAATGTTTCATGTGCATGCTGCTGCATGCCAATGAACTAAACAATACTTTTCCCATCAGTCACCAAAAACAATGTTATATTTGTGGATTCACTATCCCTCCTTGCTATGGGATACGTGTCTGTTATGGAATGCATTCACTTCAGCCAATCACTCATACATACTGTATGAGTGATTGGCTGAATACTGGATGAGTGTGTTATCCAACACCACCTTTTTCCAATTCATCAAAAAGACAGAAGGAGAGAGAGACAGGGTTGATGCGCCACGTGCACTGTGCATGCATGTGCACGAGCATGTATCATAGGTGCACAAGTCATGCAGTTTGATGTTACTGCAGACACTGTTTCTCAAACATTTTCATGGCTGTGGGCCACTATCTGAACACCTTATTTGCCATGGACCCCCATTAGAGAAGATCTGCGTCCTAAATATCTTTCAAAATCAGAAAACAGAGCAGAGCTTGTAGATCGGCTATTTTCAAATGCACAGAGAGGTAGACAGAGGCAGAGAGTGACAGACAGACAAACAGACAGACAGACAGACAGACAGACAGACAGACAGACAGACAGACAGACAGACAGACAGACAGACAGACAGACAGACAGACAGACAGACAGACAGACAGACAGACAGACAGACAGACAGAGAGTATGGTGAGAGAGACAAATAGACAGACAGACAGACAGACTGACAGAGACCACACACTGATGCTATTTTCAAATACCCAGTGTAAAATAGGGTTAACATGTTCCTCATTTTGCTGGAGACCCCATGGAACCCCCTCAAGGATCCCTGGGGGTCCCTGGACCCTATTATGAGAACCAGTGGTGTTTTTATTTTTATTATTATTGGGGCATCCCCTCTATCCTTGCAGAGATTTGCTTTTTTTTTTTTTTTTTTTTATACTCTTTTTATTTGTGTGTTGGGCATACCAAGGAATAATTTCACAGTTATAAACAACAAAATATAAGAAAGGCAGCGATATGGTACAATGAATAATACATATAAGTACAAATATAACATGAAAGAAAAACAGAAACAAACAACAAACAACATAAAAAACAGACAAAAAAACTAACAGAACAGTAAATAGACACTCTTGCTCTCAGTCTTCCAGCACGGATCGTGCCCTTTCTGTTATTCTCTCTGTCTCTTTAATCGATAGTGGTCTTGGGCGTGTTACACATGGATGTATTTCACTTGTAAAATGAAACAAAGGGATATGGAATAATAAAAAATGGAAACACTCTAGTCCTTTTTGTCTTTCTCATTCTTCTCCATCTTTTCCACATAGATTTTTATTATTATTATTTTCAATAATTAGGCTACTATGTTGGAGGGGTCAGCTTACTTTTATTGAAGTGGTTGATGAAAGGTTGCTGCATAACATCTTTCATAAGAGCAGTATGTGTCGGTACATACACTTGTTTCCAATTTAACAGTATCAGCCTACGAGCCAGTGAGATTTGCCTTTTCTAGCTTCTTTGTTGTCTATTGCAGTGCCATGGCTCCACAGGACATTGCTGGTGTGTGGACAGTCAAGGAAAGGAAAGGTTGGGAACCAAGACACCACCTGGTACCACCGTAGACTGTGACAATCCAGGTGAGAATGTGGAAATAGGCGGCATCGTCTTGGAAGACACTGTATAATTTGTCTTTCTGAAAATATTACTAAAATCAGGAGTGTGGGTCGGGGGGAATTCTCCATATGCATAAATTCTTATTCAATATCTGATTTGCAAATCCTAAAGGCTTTGTATGTTACTAAACAGGATGTGAGTAAAATAAGAGCAGATTAGTTCATGTTGGGCACAATAACTACGGTTGCTATGGACTCGCTTTAAGTTCTGGATATACACAAAGCCTTTGAACTGAAAAATACCACATTCATTGTATTTGGAGGTTTTGGAAGTCACCTCTCATTAGGTTCATGTAATACTGGAAAAGCATCTTCAATTCATAAACATATAAATAAAATAGGTTAATTGGGATTATTATTTTTTTTTTTTGCATCGAAAGAAAAACAATTCCTTGGAGTTTTCAAATTCTATGTACGACTAATCAAACATGTCCTGTGGTCATTGGGCCATAAGATGGGGAGCCAGTGTTTCTATGCAACCAACCCAAAGCATTATGTTTAGAGTGGCGTCTTCAATTATTCACCCATTATGTCATCTCTAGCATTGCATGTGCCAATTTGTGCCATTTACTTTCTTGAAAAAATGCCTGTGGCCTCTTGTTTGAAACTTTGTTTTCATTATCTTTTGTTCAAGCTCTTGTGCAACACTCCAGTAGCCTCTTTTATTGGCTGCGCTTGAAAGAGAGTATTTTGTTCACTCTTGTCCTTTAATGGATGGTTAACTTTCAATAATGTCTCTTTCTAGAAGTTTCTACTATGTTTTATCTCTTCTCATTGGTCTGTAAAAGACAAAAAGGGAGACTCGAAGCAGTGCTCTTCCGAGCACAGGTCTCCGCTAAGTCTTTTAGGTTATTGTGGCCTTCTGGTGGCGCTATAATAGGCCAATATGAAAAGGGTGCCATGTCTTCTTTGGCCTTTCACAGCCATCTGATGCTGCATTCATGATTTCAGGCATTTTGTTCCAAATCTTTTTACCCAAACATAGCCAGTTTAAAATCCAAAAGTCAGTTATTTATAGTATAGTTTGAAAACATATGGGAAGGTTACCTCAGGGTGGGCCAATGGAGATTAAAGCAATTTGTAATGTAATTCTTTCCTCTCCAGCTGAACGTCCTGAGACCCACTGTGAGCATCATAGAGACAGCGTTCCGACCACCACTTCAGAAGGTTATCCTATACTTGGAGCTTTCATACCTCAATGTGAAGCTGATGGAACATACACACCTAAACAGGTAAGACTGTGGTTGATTTAGCTAGCTAGTTGAATAAACACAGTTGTTGTTGTTGTTGTTGTTGTAGATAATACTGTATAATTTTGTGTGTATCACAGTGCCACGGCTCCATTGGACATTGTTGGTGTGTGGACAGTCTGGGACAGGAGAAAGCAGGAACCAGGACATCACCTGGTACACCACGTATAGACTGTGACAAACTATGTGAGAATTTTTATTTTCATGAGATTATCTTTGTAGTGAATTGCTGTACTTAAAGGACAACTTTCGTTTTTTACAACAATGGTTCATATTTTAGATTGTAATTAAAGAATATAAAAGATGAGTGTTAAAATTATTTCATTTACTTCTTTCTATTGTTTTAGAGATTCTTATTTCAGTGGTTGGGGGCATGCGTACAAGTGGCTAAATATGTCATTTTACACAGAATAAGCCCATTCCCAAGGCTTATTCTGTGTAAAACGCAACCTTTCATGGTTGAATGTGACTTATGGGGGCTAGAAGTGTTACTGTAAATAGCAATAAAGAAACTGCTGGCTTATTGTGTCTAAAAAGACATTTAGCCAATTGTATGCATGCCCCACATTTTAGCATGGTAAACGCGATAAAACAATAGAACGGAGAAAATGAAAACATTTTAACGCACACTTTTTCTTTTCTCTAATTACAATCTAAAATATGAACCCTTGTTGTAAAAAAACAAAGTTGTCCTTTAAGCAAGCTGATGTTGGGTGGAGGCAGCGACCAGGTCACCAAAGCCACACTACTCCTCCGCACTACTCCTCCCACATTTTTGGTGGCACGCACTTAGGCCATATGTCAAATGACCGGCTTCATCGGTTAATTTTGCGAATGTCTGTCTGTCCGTCCGTCTGCCATCCGCCGTCTGACCATCTGTCTGTATGCCGACATCACTGATACTAAACGGTGTCGCCACCGCATGCTGAAACAATGCCCAAATTTGGAGATGAATGCCCAAATTTGGAGATGAGCATGCTGACATCACTGATTATAAACAGTGTTGCCAACATGGCTGTCTGTCTGCATGCTGACGTCATACTCTGACTGACATCATAGTACTGACATCACAGATGGATACAACGGTTATTGCACAACTGGACGTCAATGGTGACTGTTAGCCCCTGATACACGTAGCAATTTCTTTCATTAATATTAACCAGCAACGACCAGAGGCATCAATTGGGTATGGCCATTGGCAGCGTCATTGGATTAATCTTTTTGTGGCTTCACGCGTGCAAGACACCAGTCATGTTGACATACCCTATCAACAGGCATGAATTTATTTTAGGAAATACATTTAATTTTTTCCCCTTTAGCCAAGGTATGGCAACTGCCATACCTAACCATACCCAATTGACGCCTCTGGTCGTTACTGGTTTATATTGATGAAGGAATTGCTACGTGTAGGCCTTCTGACATCATAGATGTATGACATCATAGACCACATGAGACTGACACACTATGTCCATATATGTGCATTCCAAGATATGGGCTTAATATTGATGACATCAGGGATCTCCATATATGGGCATAAAAGGGACAAGGACAGAATGGTTAGCGCCGCTCAAATAGGGACAAGGACAGATACAGAGATTTGCAAGTGTCACAGCAACCACACTTGCAATTTCCAATTGCATCTTTCTAGTCATTGCTGAACAGCCAACCGAGAGCTCTCTCCCTCACAGCCTCACCTAACCTCACATAACCTCAGTAGAGCTCTCTCCCTCACCTAACCTCACATAACCTCAGTAGAGCTCTCTCCCTCACCTAACCTCACATTACCTCAGTAGCAGCCTTTCCGCATGGGGGCCGCTAGCCTAGCTCAGCTAGACATCCCCAGCCATGTTAAAACATACTGCAGTTAGTTAGCTGCATTAGTATATAGGCTGGGGCTGCCACTGGAGCCACTGGTCATGGCTATTTGGGGTCTTTTATTGACATGGAGACGTTTGGAAACACTGGGGTTAGGGTGTAGCAAATAATGGACCATAGACATGGATGCATTAGCCTTTCTGCTTCATTGTTAACGATTTCTCTTTGATACAACTAACCACAGCTAGTCTGCGTGAAGCGAAGTGAGAAAAAGAATTCCAGGCTAGCCACAGACAGATTTTTAAGAAAGCACATGGCACATGAAATGCCTGTGGTGAAATGTGTCATCGTCGAAAGTTAATAATTGAAGGCGCCTGAATAAGCACACACTCACAGCATATGCACTAGGATAAGATGAGTAATATGATATTAGTATGACATGGCTGCATACTTATTACTTTTCTGTTTGGCAATTGAAAAAGCTACCCACCCACATGCTTAAATTAATCTTTTGTGTTCTCTTTCTCTCTTTTTTGTCTTTTACAGACCAATGAGAAGAGATAAACCATAGAAGAAAGAGACATAATGGAAAATTTCCTTCCTTATCCAATAAAGGAGAGTGAACTAAATGCTCTTTTGTTGAATTCTTTGTCAAGCACAGCCATTAAAAGAGGCTAATAGTGTGTTGCACAATATGTCTAGTGTTTGGTATGAGCTTGAACTGTTTGTAAGATTATGAAAACAAACTGCAGCCAAATTATGCAATAATCAAGTTTAAGTTCTTCCACAATTATATGATCCATTTTCAAAATCATAACTACCAAAAGGGCTGTCCAGTTAGCAGATTCGCCTAGTGCACTGCATGTCAACTGAATTCTGAGAGTATAAAAATGTAGCAAGGTCAAATGTTTATGATTGAAATTGACAGGACTGCAGAATCTTACAATTTAGCCGTTATCCAGCGTGACTTTCAATCGCAAAATTGCCGTAAGAGAGGTAAGAACTGTAGTCAATAAATGACAAAGACATCTATTAAATGCTACAAAGTAACTGTCTAATATGCTATATCTAAGTAACATACGTAGCATTTGTGGACAAGCAAACAATTTATGTCTATTTAAACTACATAGCTATGTGAACAAGTAACCAACATACAGTACTGTACAGCACACCCTGCATAACTATCATCTATCAAAAATAAGCAACAAGAAGTGATACAAGGAATGACTAGGAGTCTAGGGGTTGACGTAGTAGGGGTTGAGGTGAAGAGGTGAGTTTGTGGTCGAAAATGGGCAGTGAGCCAGCAGTCCTGACTGGGGGAAGGTAATTCCCTGAAATATTAGTTTTGGAATTGAGCAATGATTCAAAGATAGTTTCGATTTACCAGAAATACAGTTTGGCCATGAATGAACCGACATCCATATTCTAGGGGGAACATTAGCCAAAAATAGCAGATCTACAAGCTCAAAACACATGCTCATTGTGATGTCATTCCACCTGGGAGCTAGGATGGAGAAGAGTCTAGAACGCTTGGAGGCCAGGGTTTTAGTATGTGTGGCATGCCTTTGGTTTTGCATTGTACACATACAGTAATACACATTGTTGTTGTTTTTAAACTCTTTATTTCTCAATTTTCCAGAAAACGTTTTGTTAGGCTAACATATATAGAAGTAGACAAAAAACGAAATAAAAAAAGCAAATAAACTGGGCTTTACAATGAGAAATGCTTGTCAAAGGACTGGTGCCAGACATAATAACTGCATTTATTATTTCCAACCAAGATTATTTTACATCATCTGCTCTTAATGGTGCTGTAGATTTGTTGTTTGACGACTCTGCATCTCCCGCACAAGGAAATCAGTTTGCTCTGTATGCTACTGTCTGAGCACAGTAGGCTGCTTTTAAGCAGACACAATCAAACATACAGTACAAAGCAAAAGAGGTCATGGGACGTCCAGCACAGATAGCAGGGGCAAATGTTTACAGGTTTGAGATATAACATGGATGCTACCAACATTCACAAGAAGTCAGAACTGTTATTTAAATGGTCTAGCCATTTCTCCCATCTCCTTTCCCCCAAATATTTGTATTATTATAATTATGATCATTTTAAGTCTCAATAGGTCATCTGCTTTAGAAGATTCAACTGTTTCATGATATTGACAAATAGGATTTTCTTTTCTGTAACCAGTTATTTTTGATAGCTTTTTTGCTTGCCGCATGTAGGATCATGAGCAAATAAGAATCGTTCTCACAAACCACTGTTTAGTTAAGTGTCAGATTTAGTTGTTTATATAAAATAATGAAGAAAACATACTGCTGTTATCAGGTGCCCTGGGGCTTTCCATCCTCAACAATGCGGTGATGCTGTTTTACCCTTTGAAGCATGACTGTCTGCAGGTGTCACGCTCTAAATACCTGGCATCTAATTCATTGCAGGTACTGAATGAGAGTGTGAATTGACTTCTCGTTCCACCCTGTTATTTCTCTCTCTCTCTGGATCTGATTCCTTTTTGTGCAGTCATTTGTATATTATTTATTTGACACATTCCCAGCAGCACCATAACTCTTTATTAAACATGTTTGTACATATTGACAAATAACACTAATCTATATACATTTAATACACTGAAAACTACATGCAATTTGCACAAATTGAAACTACAACAAGAAATTGGCTTTTCTCACCTGGAAAAGAAAATAGGATTAAATAATATTTGATAATTTGTGGATCCAAGGCAGTATTTTATACAGTACTTAGGCACACTTTGTTGTTTCTACTGTAATATAAACTATGGCTGAGCCAGCCTAAGTTCTGATGAAATGATGACTAAAATAGTCATCATTAGTCTAAGCAAGTGCCTTGTTAACCACAATATGTCAGTTCCCATGAGTTCTCTCCAATGAGTGTTATCATTGTAACATCTGTCCATTTGTATGAAGTTAAAGTTTTAGCCTGTATTTTGTTTTTAATTGACTGTCTCAGACCAAAGACCACAATGGAAATAAGTCTCACAACTTTGTTGGGTTTACTGTATATCCTTGACATTTCTCTGATATTTTTCTTTTATGACGTCTAATCAAATCAAAGAATGTCCACAAAATAAGCTTCTACTTTCCTGTTTTTCACCTAAAAGGCTATAAAATAATTATGTTGAGTTCCTTATAGTCCCATTTAGTTCCTGGAAAGTGTCCACATTAGGAAAGGCAGTTAATCGTTTCATCAAGTTTTATGACCTGAACACATGTAGTTGCCAAATGCACTTATGTAGAGGGATATGGACATGTTTTCACTGGAGCTTTGGAGTTAATGCCCGGCCATGAATGTGAAAGTGTGATTATGCCAAAATGAATCAGGGGTGAAATATTAGTTTTGGGATTGAGCAATGATTCAAAGACATTTTCGGTTTACCAGAAATACAGTTTGGCCAGAATTAACCACTTGAACCCCGACATTCATATTCTGGAGGGAACATTAGCCAGAAATAGCAGATCTACAAGCTCAAAACACAGCTCAATGTGACACACAAAAAAACAACAACACACGTCTAGAAGGTTTGTAAGCATTGGCCTTTTGATGGATTCATAATAGAAATGGTCTTTCTATATTGCTATATTCAAATGAAATGGAGGCTGCTTCTGTTTGTTTTAGTTAGTTATTAGTTATTGACTGTAGGTCGGATCAAGCATTTGGTGTAACGATCAAAGCAGATTCTTTTCCCTGTCTTGCTCCAAAAAATACCAATCAAAGGTCTTGCAGATATTAAAACTGTCATTCTGATTAAAAACCAAAAGCTGAAATGAACTGTGTAATTGTGTAGTTGACTGTGTAATTGAATGTGCAGAAACAGACCTCCTTTTTATTTCAACTTCACCTAAAGGCATGCTTTTTCTTCTCTCCTATTCATATAAGAATTTTAAGGAAGGTTTGTGGGTGACTGCTCAGCTATGATATCAACCACTCTGGACCCTGAAATATAAGTGTAGATATTATAATAGTCTAGACTCTAGAGTAGACCAAGAATCCAATCCATCCGTCCATCCATCTTCAACCGCTTATCCGGAATCGGGTCGCAGGGGTAACAGTTCCAACTGGGATTTCCAGAGTTCCCTATCCTGAGCTACTTCCTCCACTCCTTCCGGCCGGGAGTATACCAAGGCGTTCCCAGGCCAGTGTGGAGATACAGTATTATCCTTCCATCTGCCACGGGGTCTCCTCCCAGTGGGACGTGCATCTTGGACCTTCCTAGGAGGCAAATTCTTCACTTTGGTATATTATTTTTTAATTTGAATTAACTTTCAAAACCTTTCTTCTGAGAAGGCTTAATTGTTTTCCTTGTGTCTCAGTGACGCAAGGAAACCCTTGTGCAATTGGTAAGAAATGGCAATTGCTTTCTTTCTTCATTATTCTATAGGCTAATCAGTTGAAATATTTAAATATTTCCGCAAGTTAAAATGAAACAACTGCCAGAGAGATTTACACAGCAGTGTGTTATTGAGTCAAAACAGGCCCAATATATTCATTAACAGTACTTAAAGTCAAGTTAGAACTCATTCTTGAATCTTTTGTTGACGGTAACAACAAAGTCCTCCCATATAAACTTGTTAGGCTATCTATTTCTCTGTATTTCCCTCACCCCAGCTTCCCTTGTTTCTTGCCCACACAGGGCACATGAGGTGTGTCCACATTCCTGTTTTAAATGGTTATAGATATAACGGCGGGTACAGCACAGTAATACAGAATGAAACAGGAGCGTGCATGTGGAAACAGGCATAGTGTCGGCATCAGAAATTGGCACCAAAGGGGAAAGTGATCGTAAATGGCACCTGTGATCACAGGCTGTTTACTCCTGAGGGAATCACATTTATAATAAGATAAGTGCATTTGGATACAGTATATTCAGGTGTGGTCACAGCCACTCAATCTATACCAGCTCATTGCACAAGACAAAATAATCAAAGAAACTATAAAAATACCCTACAGTATATAAATGCCTTACAGTCTTATATCATGAAACTCATCATTCACCATTAAAGTGGTTAAATAAACTGATTTTGATGCTATATAATTTTTCATTTCATTTTCATATAATCATTTTGCTGGGGACGCCCTGGAACCGTGTAACCGTGTGCCCTGGAACCGTGTCATCAGTGCCCATACCCTACACAGTAGGGGGGTTGGCAAAAGGATCTTTCTGTGTGGAGTTTGCATGTTCTCCCCGTGTCTCCGAGGTTAGGTACCCTGGCCAGCCGGGGCACCTGATGGAGGGGAAAGGAACTGGTTGGAATAATGTGTTCCTTCCACATGCTACGTCCAACTGGGGAAACTCCCTCCTGTCAGGTGAAAAGAAGCGACTTGGACTCCTCGTGTATAAAAGGAAGCATGAGGTCAGTCCGTCTCACCAGGTTGGCAGAGGGAGTGTATATAGCGCCCGCAGGATTAGATAATAATAATTAGATAATTGACATCGGGTGAAAAATGGGTTGCACAATCGTGGGATAAAAACATTTAAAAAGAAAGAAAGAAGGGGGGAGTCAAGAAAAAACAATGAGAAAATACACAGCATAGAGCCCTGAGGGAACCAAATGGGGTTTAAAAGAAAAAGATGACCTGTGGCCTGAAACATGTTTTTCTCTATTATATCTTTGCTGCCAATAAAATACGGTAGTATCATGTAAGTTCACCCTTGCCGTTTCTCAACCCAGTACCTTTTCAAGATGTGGGGGCTGTTGATGTAGCCTGACAACGTGTCGCGGGATCGACTCCCGATCCCCCCCCATCTCTCTCTCCCTGTTTCCTGTCAGTCCACTGCAATCTATCAATAAAGCCCAAAACAATCTTAACAAAGAAAAGAAAAGATGTGGGAGTGACTATAGTAATAGCTTGTTACATAACATCCGAGAATTATCCATGAACTGTGGTGCCTTTTCCACATTCCACCAAACTGACCTACTGTACAGGGGATGTTCTGTGGAAAACATTTTGAGTTGGTTGACACGCAACTCTAATACAATATAAATCATGTTCCTTCCAAGCCTGTAAAAGATCTGGCTCTGCTTTCTGCTCTGGCTTGGAGCCAGTGTTGGACAGCAAAGTACATTTGTAGTAATGCAGTTAAGTGAATTCTTTGAGTATCTGTAGTCTATTTGTATTTTAGATGACTTGTTTCACTTCACTATATTTCAAAGACAAATATTGAAGGCCTACTTTTGACTCGACTACATTTCTAGGAATGGAAAAAGTACATTAAGAATTAACCACTTAAGCCTATTTTAAAAATAGAGAAAAAAGTCTACAAACTAATCTACAAATCTACTAATCTACAAACTAACAATTTGTTGCATCTGCTATTTACACTATTTTTGTTTTTGGAGAACTCAACATTTCAGCTTGGAACAGAGGTCATCATTCAAATCCTATGACACCACGCCTCCTGCTGGAAGAATGCAAAACTGCCTGTGCTAATAAGACTATGATCAGAGAAATTAGAAACATTGATAGTCTGAAAACATGTTTTTATTACGGTATTTCAGGTAAGAATATGTCATTCAACAATGTAATGCTACTGAGTGCACAAGGGTTATTTTCTTCTGACCTAATAGCCTATGAGGAAGACCCTGCATGTGTGGATTGAACAATCTGTGTTATATAACACAACTGGACTGGAATTATAAAGTACACAACAGTTTTACTTACTGCATTGCCTAAAGAAAATACAGTTTACTCTTATGTACAAAAGACATAACAATAAAGTACAACCTTGAATCTTGAACCTACTTGTTATTCAATTAGGCTATTCAATTAAGGCATTTTTGTAAATGGTGCATTTATATAGCGCTTTTATCCAAGGCGCTTTACATAGATTGTGCATTACATTCACCCATTCTCGCACTCATTCATACACAGGTGGCAGAGGAAACCATGCAAGGCACCAACCTACTCACCGGGAGCAATTAGGGGTTCAGAGTCTTGCTCAAGGACTCTTCGACATTAACTCAGGGGGAGCCCGGATTCGAACTGGGAACCCTTCGTGCTCTAATAACGGTTTCTCTACCCCTGAGCTATGCCGCTCAGGGGTATGCCGCTAAAGCCATCTCCACAAACAGGCCTCACACAGGTAATTCCTTACACCCAGGACACCCGTTGAGCTACTGAACTCATAACGCCCCTCCCCTCCCCTCCCCTCCCAAACAAATACCCCATCCCCAAATGCAATATATATAACTGCTGTTAATACACTGTGCACTGAATGTTTACGGTATTTTATGTTATAGTTAAGTAGTTGTGGGTTTTTCTTAATGCTTGAATGAATTGCTGACTCAAGTATTCAGCTAAGTTCGGTAACTGGAATGACTCGAATGACTAAGGAGTATCAGTAAACAAAATCTAAATCCATTAACAGAAAACTGTATACATGGCTGAAGCCATGAATGCACAATATCCACAGCGGATATGGTCCTTTTAACATGATTGCATTTGGGTTTTCCCAATTTAACCCACTGCATTTCAACCCATCCATCAATCAATCAGAAGGCTTACTCAAATGTACTTTTGCACAATGCCTTACTTTCTAGGAACCATTTTCACATGGCCTTCCATATATTCATTTATATATGATCAAAAAGATTCCTCAGCATATCAGTTATAGATATTATCCACCTGTGGAGCAAGTGTGCGATAGAAGTATGTTCTGACAAAGCAGTACAGGGAGAAGCAGAGAAAGATATTGATCCTTTGCATCAGTTAAGGTCATTTTGCTGAGTTAAAGCAGGTGATGTAATCAGCCCAACAAACCACAGCAGCTAATTACAGAGATCAGCCCAGTCCTCCAAGATGAGACAGACTTAAAGGATAGAGAAGAAACGAACTAACCCTGACCCCAACCTTTTACTCCACTTTCAGAGCCAAAATTATTTCAGTTCGTCTCTGTCTAAACTACACTATGACGTCATTCAGAGGTTCGGGGACGGTAGGTACCGTCATTAATTCGGCTGTTCGGTGCTGCCAAGATTTTGTGACTCCCCGAACCGAAATAAATTCGGCTCTAAAAGTGGAGTACGTATCGGCCCTTTCTCTCATGTCCACCAGTACAGCTCCATATTGCACAACAGCCTGTCCTCAGCACAGGATGGCGCTATGCACCATCCTTTTATAAATAATGAGCTGACTGGGGATTCACTTGCTCACTCCAGCTCCTTGAGTGAATGCAGAATGTATTGACCATTCAAAGTGTGTGTAAAATAGGTGTGTGTGTGTGTGTGTGTGTGTGTGTGTGTGTGTGTGTGTGTGTGTGTGTGTGTGTGTGTGTGTGTGTGTGTGTGTGTGTGTGTGTGTGTGTGTGTGTGTTTATTACAGGAGCTACCGTAAGTAAGCACATTTCTATAGTATAACACAAACAGCAGTGGGGTTGTGGTTGTCCAAAGCGGCAGAACAGCTACTCTGTGTTCCATATTCTTCAGGGTCAAGGGCTGAGAAACCTACCAACTCCCCTGACCTCCTCCTCTGGGCCCGGTGGAGGAATATTCGGTAGGTCCCTGTCAGCGGGCTCCGGCAGTCCCAACAAGTGTTATTTTGTAAATGGGCCGCAGAGACGCCAACATTTGACAGGGAAAGCTTCGCCTCCTGCTCCTCCAAACACAGAGTCTGGGATGTCTGGATTAAGTGGGCTGGGGACTGTGGCAGGGAGGCATAAGGCAGCGGGTAATCGATCCCTTTGAGCCAACTACTACTTATAATCTGGGAAAGAGAAGCACGCTCAGCAGGCATGAGATGCAGCATGCCTTTAATCAGCAGCTGGCACTGCTCAGGCACATAGGGAGGGATACTGTAGGTCCCTTGGAGAATGCAGCGCTTCAGCCTACCCATGCTATCTTCATGGAAAGGCAAGGTAGCTGTCACCGTGAAGAAGAGGAGAATGCCCAAGGCCCAGATGTCTGAGTAACGGCCAATGTAGCCATTGTTCTTAAAGAGTTCTGGGGCAGAGTAGGGTGGCGAGCCGCGGAAGGAATGGAGGACCTCAGTGGGGCTGCTCTCTGTGCTGAAACCGAAGTCTCCCACCTTGACGCAGTGGCAAGTGGTATAGAAGACATTCTCTGCCTTTAGGTCTCGGTGGACGATGTTATTGTCATGCTAGAACAAAAAATTGGAAGATGCTTGATTAAGATTTGATACTGTATACCGGTAACTATGAGCAAATGACTACTAAGTAATAATAGGTATCTGGAGGTAAATACGTTTATAATGAAATGTAATAGTTATTGACAAGAACTGTTGCTAGAGCATCTTGCTCACAGAAATAGAGTGCAAAAGTCACTTTCATTCACAGCAATGACAAAATGTATCAAACTTCCCAAATCAAAGCCTAATTGGTAAAGTGAAGTGTTGTGAAAGTGTTGTGAAAGGGGTCAACTGAAGGTGTTGTCAGCATTTGATCAGAACTCACCATGTACTTAACAGCAGCGATGACCTGGGCAAAGATCTTTTTGGCCTCCATGTCAGTGAGCTTCCCCCCAACCTTGACACGTGAGTATAAGTCCCCACCATTTCCATACTCCATCACCAAGTACAACTTTGTGCTAGTCTCAATGACCTCATAGAGCCGCACCACATTGGGGTGACACAGCTTTTCCATGCAGCTGATCTCTGAGGCGAACAAGGACTGGCACTTCTTGTCCAGGCGCATCTTGTCCATGACCTTGACGGCTACCCTCTCTGACAAAGGAGACAAGAAGAGGATTAAGCTGAGCGTCAGTGAGAGGTTAAACAGGTAAAAATGTTCAGAGGTCAAGATCGGGTTACAGGGACTCACTATGAGAGAGAGAGAGAGAGAGAGAGAGAGAGAGAGAGAGAGAGAGAGAGAGAGAGAGAGAGAGAGAGAGAGAGAAGGCAGTAAACCATCACACATAACATCTGGCATAATCTTGAGAAGGTCTGCAGCAGTATTATTTAAGGCATGTTAAAAATGTGCCTAAAAGAAGAATATCCCCCCGGCATGTGAGCACAAACACGAACGAACACACACACACACACACACGCACGCATGCACTCACGCACACACGCACACACACAGGCACACGCTCATACATCTACGCACAGACACGTACATAAACTCCCTGTCCAGGGTGTTGTTTTCCAAAGAGTATCTCAACAGAAATTAAAGTGAACACCAAGAAACATGACATTAATTCAATGCTGGGGGTGGGGAGGATCTGCGCTGATCAGCAGGGCTTATCTAGGCGACCACCCCATATCCACTGGCATGTGTATTCACCTAGACCTAATATCCCCCTGGAGTCACTTATTGTGTGGCAGAGGAGACTATTGAGGAATGCCAAGTATGAATATTTTAGATAGCTAGATGCAGAATATGGGTAAACTATCCAAAATGAATCAGTTTCAGGATGAATTAATGGATGAATGGATGAAAGAAGGATACATTGCACTATGTGTGAATTAAAAACTTTTTGAGTTGTGTAAATGTATCCATTTATAATCAAATGGTTTCCAAATGTAACCAAATGGACCTGGAAGGGTCCATTATTTGGTTCTATTTGCGCACTCTCAGGGTTAAATTAACACAGATTTTACTGCACAGGACCTCACCTTTAGTCAACGTGTGAACACCCAGTCTGACATGAGAAAAGTTGCCTTGTCCTATCTCCCCTCGTAACTCATAGAAGCTGATCCTCCGGCCCAGTGTTAAGTCGTTGATGACCCTCTGGTTGTGGGCCATGTCATAGACAACCTTCTCAAGCGGTGACTGTTTCATTCTCTCCGAGTACACCAGCTGTGGGACAGTGCAGGCAACAGCCAGGGATGGCAGGGATTTGGTAGACTCGTCCACTGGCAGAGTCTTAGGCTTCGATTTTAGGTTCTCTTCGCATTCTGGCCATAGACGTTTTTTGATGACTTGAAAGAAACAAGTTAAAATGGTTAAAATAATGACATTGTTAAACAAATATTCCAATCTTATGTAAATCCATTAATGAAAATAAATGTTAAATAATACAATATATCAATGATTTTATTTACCTACTTTCCTAAGTATAACGGTTTCTTTGAAGATTGTACAAAATATACAGTAGTAATGTATGTGTGCCCTTTCCAGCCTTTAGAGAAAAAGTAACGCACATCCTCCTGTTCTTGGTGCTGAGCTAAAAACTGACAGTGCAGTAGTACTAGAAAGAAACAAAATAGCTCGCACTCACTTTCTCTGTAGCTCCAATTATTTTATTTAGCAAACAGCAAGAAGATATACGTTTCGACCCCTAAGGTCTTCTTCAGCTGCCCTTTCCAGCCTACCATGGAAAGGCATGGTAGCTGTCACCGTGAAGAAGAGGAAAGGCCCAGATGTCTGAACAATGTAGCCACTGTTCTTAAAGAGTTCAGGGGCAGAGTAGGGTGGCATAACCCTAACCCTAACCCCTAATGATTAGAAGCAGCTAAATTGGAATGCTGGCAAGGCATCAGTGTAAAATAGCGTCTTGTCTGTCTTCATCATAAAATGCCAAATAAATACTACTGTCATGGAAAGAAAGGTCAGTTATGGTCCATTATTTTATTGTTACAAATACATGTGTTGCTTTACTATTCAGTAATGAATCAGTGGATGTAAACAAGGACTCTTGAACTAGGTTAGTGGTGCCGGTGCTGACGGCAGGGTGTCTACTCTGACTACAAGACAGTGGTAATGAGATTAGACTCCATTAGTAATCCTATTGACTTTCACTGCCTATTGACTTAAGAATGCCTTAGTGTGGGCTAGTATGACCCATACTATGAGGGAAAACATGGACAAGTGATTAATTAGTTAAGCAAGGCAACACAACACGACTCAATGTTGAATTTCTGTGTAGTGTCTATTGTAAGTTTGCTATTTTTCTTCCTTCAGAATGGGTTACCGATAGCACCTGTTAGACCTTGGGCAGATGATTTAAGCCACAAATCTTTGTCAGTCAATACCGGTAAGGATTATGGCTCTGCTTTTAGACATTACTGGGTTAGTTCAGGATGCTAATTATAGAACTCTGATGATTTGCTAACTAGGTTACTGACATAACATGATAAAAAGAACCGCCTGATGATGTGTTAAACAAATATAAACTGCATTTGACTATAGACTATATTGTAAGATGCATATATGAGATAGGTCAATAATACATTGGAACCAGGCCTGCAATTTCATCATTTTAGGGGCAAGGCCACTTGGCCTTTGGTGTTGTCCATTTTTTGAGGGCACGAATGCCAAATGCCAGGGCAGGAAGGCCATCAAATAAAACAAGATTTTCATCCATTGAAAGAATTAATTGAATTTATGGGTTAAGGATGATTTATTGGTATTTACAATCTGATCAGCCCTGCACAAATCAAATATACTGGATTGGTTTAAAAATGGGGACTTACACTGGTGTCTACATGACAAGAAGGAGACAGGTGTCTACATACAGTATTGACAAGACAGAGACAGGAGAAAGTATTACAGTCAGCTGGGGCATTAAGGCCAGTGGCCTCAGGGCATGCCATTTTTTGGAGTGGCACAAGGCCAAACTGAGGGGTGGCCATGGCCTTCATGGCCTCCCTGAAATTCCTGCCCTGATTGGAACTAAAGAAACAAACGAGGAGGTACGCTACATGAAAATACAAACTTATCATCATCAATAAATAAAAACAAGTTGGTGCACCAACACATATAATTGTGATTATGCATACACACTTACACAGTTGATTAAAGATCAATACATTATAAGGAGAGTGCAACAGGTGAGCCAGTAAGATACAGTAACAGTAGAGCAGCAATGTGTATGACTGAGTAGGAACTATTAAATTGGCAGTGACTAAATTGGAGAGAAAAACGTGTAAAAAGCAACAGAAACAATAACAACAAAAGGAGAGCAGTTGGAATGTTAAACACACACACGCACGCACGCACGGTACGCACACACACACACACACACACACACACACACACACACACACACACACACACACACACACACACACACACACACATTTCTAATATGCAATAAGTTTCTGCCCTGTGTCAAAAGTGTGTAGCTTACATGAGAGCAGGGGATTCTTCATGTCTCTCCCTCTGGCAGCTATAGATGACTGGAGACACTGAAATGAGCTTCTGGAGTCTAAACAGCTCACCTCCTCCTGGTAATCCTATTAACACAATGTATTAATAAGCATCTTATGAGAGTGAAACCCATCCTGGTTCCATTCAAGGCTGATATACAGGTAAGCATCAACATAGACAAAAACTAAAACAGAAATGCTATAATACCAGAATTAATATAAAATTGCACTAATTTGGAGGATTCAAAATAAAATATATAGGCCGCTAGTTGTTTTAAAACTATGGCCAGGGTAGCCCCCGGCCCAGGGTCTTTTATGGGTTCCAGCCAGGGGGGTTTGGCTAAATTAGTGTAACCAATATTCTATTACCATAATGTAAAAGTGCAGAAATGTAGACATTCAATATCATGCTTAATATAAAACATAAGAAATTATACTTGAAAACCCCTGGCATATAAAATATCTACTGGTGTAACTGAACTGAGGTATTAAAAGTATGGGTTTCCGAGGATACTGGGGTATATTGATGATATGTATTCATTATCATACAGGTGGTGCTGTGTGAGTCTAATTCTAATTTCTTAACACTTTTAGCAACATTGAGATGTCTTGAACATGCACTAGTGACAGCAACACTGCCAAATGAACCTTGATTGGCTTTAGACCAGAGCCAATCGCGAGCTCTTACTTTCTTATTTGACCAACCGCCGACGAGGTCTAGTTGGCGGGAGAGGAAGAGGCGGGACAATGTGGTCCTCCATTGACGAATCAGAGTAGTACATTCCTTCCATTGCGCGAAAACAACAACACGCTGGCCGAGCCGAGCAGCAAACGTGATGATATGTAGACAAAAACAACAACCTTCTTGATCCTAAAGTTCTAAACACATCTCGTTTGTAGAACCAGAGAATGGCAGCTACAGTGGCGACCCCCGTCACCCCCACAGAGGCCGAGCCGGAGCGGTGCGTGAGTGAGGAGGAGAGCCGAGGAGCAGGAGGGCATGAGGCGGAGGAGGAGAGCGGCCAGCAGACCGGGCCCAGTCCGCCCAGCCGCCTCTCCAAGCTGCCGCTGGCCCGCATCAAGGCGCTGATGAAGGCCGACCCGGACGTGTCGCTGGCCAGCCAGGAGTCTGTGTTCATCATCGCTAAAGCCACGGTACGTTTGTTGCACACGTTGCAGGACACAGAGACGCATGTTCACATGTGCTGACAGACACATTAGCGTAGCTGTGTGCGTGCTTGCTTGCTTGCTTCAAGTTGCTTGCTTGCGTGCGTGCGTGCGTGCTTGTGTGTGTGTGTGTGTGTGTGTGTGTGTGTGTGTGTGTGTGTGTGTCTCGTGCGTGTGTGTTGTCCTTGGCCAAATTAACTGGATGATTGATTGATTGAAGAATGTATTAGAAGGTTGCATAAGAAAAAGTACAGTTTAATGACAGTACAGTTCACTGGTACACGGTCAACTAGATTAGAAGGATATTTCTATTTTTTTTTTCTATTTACACAGGATCCCTTTATGTATCTCATATAACATTGAAAGACAGTCAGATAGAATACAGTTACAGTACTATATGCATAGGATATCATCAATAACAAAAAATAAAGAAGCAGTTAGATAAGCGACCCCAATATATATTGTAAAATCAATGTTAATTTAACAGGTCCATTTGGTTCCATTTACCCCCCACCCCCCCTGGAACTCCCTCAAGGACCCCTGGGGGTCCCCGGACACCACTTTTAGAACCAATGCCATAAACTGCTAGAGCAATTAATATTGCATAAATTGAACACTTTTACTGTGTAAAAAGTCCACTCGGATACATTACATTTAGCATTGTTGTGCTCCCAACAGGAGTTATTTGTTGAGATGATTGCCAAGGATGCTCTGGTATATGCCCAGCAAGGAAAGAGGAAAACGTTGCAGAGAAAGGATTTGGGTAAGTTTTGTAAAACAGCTAATATTCTCTCCTGATTACTACTGGGCTGGGAATGGGCATTGGGGTCAGGTTTGGTTTTGCCATGGCCTTACAGAAATCTAAATTATTGTACACCAACATTGATATAATGTTAAACTTGAGTGCATCTCTCGTTCTCTCCACTCCGACATGTCTCCTTTCCGACATGTCTCCATTCCGACACTAACCCTATCTCAGTATCTCTAACCCTAACCCTAAACCTTAGGCCCATGGGAGTGTCGCCACTCCGACAATAAGAAGTCAATTTCGGAGTGGCGACATGTCGGAATGGAGAGAGCCTCCCGTTAAACTTATGGGACAGTGAGACCATATTGTTGTATTAAAAGTCCTAACATTTTGACACTCAACCTACTGTACTGCAGGGGTTGACACTAAGGTCTCAGAGGCACTTGCCCGTCGGGCAAGTACCGTTCATGTTCTACTTGCCCAAAGGTCATGCCCACTTGCCCGAAAAGTAAATCGTCCATTATAAAATGATAGGTAGGATTTGAATTACTGCTCAATTTAACACTCTTTCTTTACTTTCTGGGGCTGTGTGATAAAACAAATGTCATACCTCAATACCTCCATATCCAAATACCTCCATCGCTGTGATTGAATATGTCTATGATTTCACACTTGTTACATTCCACAGACCAGAAAACAGAGCACGCTAGCCACGTTCAGGTGTTTAGACAGATATCTGGTGTTGTGTTTAGGCGGTTGCGTCCCCTCTCAAATGAGCACTTGCCCTGTCGGGCAACCAGAAAGCAAACTTCACCTGCCCGAAAGTTTTATTTACCTGCTGGGGGCAGGTGGGCAAGCCTTAGTGTCAATGCCTGGTACTGTCATCAATTTTAACTTAATTCTTAAGATTTGTAATGTTTTCCTCTCTTCTGCTTGACAGACAATGCAATAGAGGCCATAGATGAGTTTGCTTTTCTAGAAGGTAAGCAATATATCAAGCATTATCTGCCTACTATTGCTCTAAGATAATTCCATCTTGTATTGTTTCCTGCAGATATTATATTAAGTACAAATGTTCAGTGACAGTCATTTGATACCATGGTGCAGCATTAGCTGCAACTTGCAACTCTAGATTTATTTTTTAATAATTGTTGAATCTAGAGTTGCAATATCAACCATTGACAGCCCATACATGCAAACAAAGTCCTATCTGATTGTATTAAAAATAAATGTTAAACTCACCAACATTGGAGCTATATGGAAAACTTGAATTATCCTCTTTCTATCTGCAAAGTGTTTGTTTCATAAACATCCACCGCAGCGCAGACATGTGACATGTATGAACTATTTAATGATATGCACGCTCCACTCTGCTCCACTTTCTTTTTATGTATTCATCCAAGAAGAATGGCTTCTATTTTGTTGTGCTAACTTTCCAGTTTGAGAAAGGCTGTAGTTTCTGTTAGCTTGGAATACCCATCTGAACTGTCCATCCTCATGTTCATAATGCAAATTGGTACTATCACGCTCACACACACGCACGCACGCACGCGCGCACACACTGTAACACTATGCTATATATTATACACAGGGCCAGGGGTATGTGCCTTTAAGTATGCCTTTAAGAGTTAAAAGAAATGAAGAGGACTTTGGTTATAACACACACAACAATAATTAGGAAGGCATAACAGCAGAGTTATTATGGCATGCAAACAAATCCATGTCAGTTAGCAATAAATGAATAACATTCTCATCCTCTCTGTCTAGGTACACTGGACTAAATGCCACGTAAGGACAGGACTGAGCATCTGTTACATCAGAGATGTTTTACCGTGCATTTACTGCGGAGAACTGGAACCTTATTTTGTCAGATTAATCATTTGGACATTTGTAAATGCTTTTTAGAATACTGTATGTATATACAAAATGTGCCATGAAGATTTTTGTTTCTTTCATGCTAAACTGCTGATACATCAGTGGTATCAGTAGTGGTCAGTCTTTTACTATGCATGGAGTTTGCTCTTTTGTAAATATTTGTTAAATAGTACGATAAAATAAATCCATTTGAAATTAATAATTTGAGACATTGTTTCATTAATTTCAGAAAGGTCCACCTGATACTGATATTACAATTTATTAATCAAGAGGGACATTTTACCAGAATCATTATAGAAATTGAATTTCAGTTGGGTCTTGTCTCAACCCAATTTTCTGAATGTTTGCTGCCCTCACAGGATAAGACATAAATGGGACTCAAAAGAATTACATTTCAATATGCTAGATGACTTATCTGTATGTGCTGTAGTTCAATTGGGACACAGACAATTCCAAGCTTTGACAGTCATGTAGTGTCATGTGTTTATTGTAGATTTTTGTTTATTTCAGTGCTTTACGTCAGACTTAAAATAATTTGGCTGAGCCTGCTATTTTATTTTTATGAATAGCAGATTGATCCGTTAAGGAAATCACTTGGAACAATGGGCCGCTTTGGATGGATGAGGTCAATTTGGGCTCCTGCTGCAAAACCAATTGAAGCACACTGCTGTCAGCAGGTTTGGTTAAATTAGAAATATATCTTCCAATCAGATCATTGTGTTTTTATTTTTGACCTTTCTACAGACAATCAGTGATGGTTTGGCATGCCATTTTCAAGAAAACATAGCAAGAGATTTGTAATAGATCAGAGTAGCTCAGGCTTGGCAGACATGCCAGTGAGATTATCTGTGCTGGTGGTCCGCTCTGCTATGGAAAATTAAAATGATCTGGAGCAAATCAAGGGTGGGTTTAAAAGGCACTGCAGTACTTTGTCAATATTCTCTTTTCTTCTGGGGGTGCATTCCTTCAGTCACCATGCACACCTTTGCTGAATAGATAGTCAGCCATGTGGTTAATAGTGCTGTTGAAGTTAACCATTTTAGACAATGCATGGGATTATCCCAGAGGCTATGTCAATTATTCGCTGTAGATTGACAGTACATATTTATATTATCTTCTAGTATATTCCCACTGTGTAGACAAAACTACATATAACGGCCTCACATACTGTATCCACTATATCCATTCATGTACCGATTAGGGGTGTAACGATACATTTTAATAGCAATTCGATACGTATCACAATACATGGTTGACAATGCGATACATGGACGATATTGGTTCATTCATGGCGATACGATACGATTCAATGATTTAATTGATATAGTAACTATTTAGCAAAGAAATTAAATCTGAAAGGTGTGGATAGTGCAGTTTTTTAATTATTATGGATATAAATAAGTACACAGTGATTATCTGCCAAATACATGGACATTATATATTGACAAACCTGCACCTTGACATGAACAGAGAGATATTACACACATTTATCGATAGACCAAGAGTAGCTATATGGAATGGAAAGTAATTAAACCCCTCCTTTTCATTTTTTCTTCTTAAAAATGCTAAATGCAATGCACAAGAAGGTAGTATCGATACAATCGATTCTTTACACTGCCGATTCGATACGATACAAAATAAAACGATACGATTCGATTTTAGCTGTTTTCATTTCGATGCCTGTTATAGCGCCACCATGAGGCTGATTTGAACATTGTCAAGTGGCATTTCTTCCTCTACCTAGTGGGAATGTGTGTGCACAGTTTCACTGCATTCGGACGCTGCGTTCATGATTTGCAACATTTTGTTAACAACAAGCCACCCCTGCAAACTTTAGATTCTAGGATGGAATATGAAAAATCGAGCAGATCTATCTATATTGATCTCATTATTATAGAGAGATCATGAGTACCGGTTTGCGTGCAATTTTGATAAGTTTTACACAGATCATTGTAAAAATGAATCAACCTGTTAATGGTATAGCACCACCGTGAGGCTAATTAGAACAATTTCAGGTGGTATTTCTTCCTTGCCTAGTGGGAATGTGTGTAAAACTTGACAGAAATCACACACTGTGTTCATGATTTAAGGCATTTTGTTCAAAACGGAGCACTCCTGCAAACTTTGGAAGTCAATCTTAGCCAATCAGGATGTAATATGAAAAATCTGAAAGACCTGTTTCTTTTAATGACCATATATTGATGATTCCTGGTGGCGCTTTAACAGGCCCATGTGAACATTTGGGGCAGAGTTTCTGCTCTGGCACCCAGGGAGAGTGTGTGGACAGTTTCGCTGCCATCGTGCCAATGGTTTAGTTCACACACGGACGGACGGACGGACGGACGGACGGACAGACAGACAGACAGACAGGGTGCAAAACATAGTCTCGGTTCGGCCTGGTGGAGACAAATATGTCATAGTGCACAATCTAAGGCAAACAACCTGCAGAGAGCACCAGAGGCCAGACCACTGTTGAACAGTGCTGTCTTTCACATTTTGCTCCAACCCAGGTACTTCAAGCTTTCCCAGTGTGACTTTTCTGTATCATTGAGAAAATCAATTGATGTTTTGAGTTCACATCAGAGATGTATGAGAATCTCCCTAGACAGAAATATGTGTTGTACTTTCTGGCAGCATTTGTTAAACATATCCATTCCTGACAAGTGTTCAGTTTCACACTCGCAGCACAGTCGAGACCTCTTTAGTTTTTGTGACTGGGTTTTTCAAAATAAATGCTTTAGTGTGTTTAAGCAAACACTTTCCCGGGTTTAGTGTTTCGGTGGGTAATGAAACAGGCCTGTGAGAAGCACAGATGTTAGGTTTCAGAGGAGAGGAGGTCCAGTCAACTCCCTCCTGAAGAATGCTTGACTGGCAGAGGGGAACATGGAGTCCTGCTCTTTTCTAATAAACTGTAATCACAACATGTTGCGGACATGGACATAATTTTAGTTCCACAGTCAATAAAGGCATTCCATTAAGGAACTCACATGTGAAGTAAGTTAAAGTTCAGATCCCTCCTGTCCTCAGGAGAACATGAAGAAATGAATCAGGGATTAGATTTGCTGGATTGATTGTCGTCATTTGGACCAGTGGAAAAAATGTATACTGTAAACTGTTTTCTGAATTGCATTCCATACAGCTTACCAAGTGTCTTATATGATCTTACATAGTGTCTTAACTTTTTGAAGCAAGAATTTAACCCCTGCACAAGATCGCCTGAAAATCTTTCAGCTAAGCTCCTATAGTCTCCCTTAGCCTTGTCCTATAACCTCTCCAGGAGGCCATGATATCCCACCGTACACCTCTGGCTTTCCACACTTTCAGAGAGGGTGAAGATAAAGGCATTACTCTGAATATTGAGACCTGGCACTCCCTGCACCCTATTTTTATTTTTGTCCAACTTCTAGGATGTTTGTGTGTCTGTATACTTCAACAAGAGATTTGTTAATCGTTGCAAAGATATGCAGGAAATGTGTTTGGCCTTACAAGCAGACCTGAAGTCATGTGAAAGGTATGTTTTTGCAGCTGAGAGATTCCAACCTGATTTCTTGAGGGTCAAATTCTTGAACACCTAACCCCCTGCCACCCCCATCTCTCTCTCTCTCTCTCTCTCTCTCTCTCTCTCTCTCTCTCTCTCTCTCTCTCTCTCTCTCTCTCTCTCTCACACACACACACACACATGCTCACACGCGCACTGTCGCGCACACACACACACACACACACACACACACACACACACACACACAGTCTTCCCTCGCCCCTTCAGAACAGCATATTTTCACTGCCAAGGCTCACGCAGTATGTACACAGATATGGGAATATGCTGTGGCCATGTCGACTGAATATCTTCTCAGCCCTCCCACCAAGGCTAATTTTCTCAAAGATAAACTATTGTACCATAGGAACTTAAAGCCAGGCACAGAGTTATATTACTTGACCTCTGCGAAATGTACACTACATGCCAATTCAGCACATTTGTGATGACCCTTAATTACACTTTTCCAGTGAAGCAACGCATTGAGAGGTTCTATGAGGTGAGGTGAGTCATATTTCAACCAACTCAATGCCAATATGCTTAGAATTCATCTACTCTTATGGGTATTTCCTGAGGCATGTCCAAAGTATTTAGCCTAATGAAGTATGATGTGTTATACTTTATTTCATTTTGCTTTAGAATTTATGTAACCAGTCAAACATTTTATAGTGTTTTTCCCCACATCATTTCTGCTGGCTGGATTTAACAGAATACCAGCAGGTGAAGGGAGGCTGTTTTGGGAGTGGGAGTGGTGAAAAGTGGAGATTTTTCATACAATGTAAATGATCAACGCTCCAAGGAACATGCAAAGCACTGTCTGGAAAATGGGGTCAAAAGTCTATTCAATTGTTTCCTTTCCACAAGATGTTCCCACATGATTAAAGCAATAAGGCAAGATATTGACTTTCAGAGTGCTCCCATATTGCTTCCCTTTACTGATAAGGGGATAGTAGCCAAACACTATACTTTGATATGACAGCATGTGTTACCTTATCAGGCTTATTACCAGATATTGGCATGTGTTTGACATTTCTCAACAAAAGCAAAAGGTTATTTCAAAGGAAGAGAATTCTGAAAGAGATAAACTTCAATTCATCCTGAATCTCTGGGTAATCAGGTCCTGCTGCTGTCTCGGTCAAAGCCTCTATTTAATGGGTTGTTGATGCTTAACTTTCAGGAACTGCCTCACAGCGTATTCCTGTGGTGTTCAGTTATGGAAGCAAGCACGCATCTTTATCTACGATTTATGGTCAGCGCAACTCTGTATGCAAATTAAGAACATATTTCGTGATCACCACTTTAAACACCAAATAACAAACGCCAAATGGGCCTTGTTCCAGTCATTCAAAAACGACATCTTAAGGTTAAGGACTTACATTAAATCACAGAATATTCATGTTGGGAATGCATCTTTAGGGATGGGGGTTGATGAATGTCATACAGTACAGGTTATACATTATTATTATATTGCGTGTCCAAGCTGAAACATATATTTTTTGTTGATTTCATCTGTTCAAATGATTTAAATCATAATGATGCAGTAGGCAAATCAGAGAAGTTAGACGAAAGGCTGACTTTCAAGCATTGTGTTAGAAATCGATTAAATGTATTCAGAGTTCAGAGGCAGAGAGGAACCAGAGAGTGCCATCAAGGGAACAAGGTGGGATGAGAGGTGGAGGGAGAAATGACAGTACTGTTGAGTGTGAAGGAAGAGGAGAGAACGAGTGAGACGCACCAGGGAGGGAGGGAGGGCCAGAGCAGCAACTGAAGTGGATAGATGGGGGTGTGGGGGCGGGGGTTAGGGAGGGAGTAAGGCTGATAGATAGATAGAAAAAGAGAGCTAGAGTGGAAATGAGTGACTGGGTGAGTGAGTGAGTGAGTGAGTGAGTGTGGTGGGGAGGGAGGCATAGAAAGAGGGAGGGAGTAATATAATAGAGGCAGCCATAGAGGGAGAGGTGACAGAGAAGATTGTCCTCCTCTCCTCTCCTCTCATCTCCTCTCTGCCAGGCTAACCATGTTTGTGCTGCAGACGCTGACTGTTATTTCTTTGACTGTTATTCTTCTGTCATCTGTGGAAGGTAGGACACAACCGCACCTCAAGTGTCTCAAGTGTGTGTGTGTGTGTGTGTGTGTGTGTGTGTGTGTGTGTGTGTGTGTGTGTGTGGGTTGCATGCACCCGGCAGGTGGGCAGCATAGCAGGGGGGGAGTGATGGCGAGGAAAACAAAAGCGAGAGGAGGGGAACAGGGATGTACTGTGTATGCTACGCAGCAGCAGGGCAAAAGGCATGGATGTAAAGGCGAGGGGAGCCACCATAGGAGCTGTCACATATCAACAACACTGTGCATGCAAGCAAGCCACCGACCTGAGGGTCGGGCTGCGTTTGACGAGTCCACAGCCATTGCCTGTCTGCCTGAACACAGTGCTGTTGACAGAGAGCTGAAGGGGCAGTGGTTCCCAGCCATCTGTGGTGTAACAGAGCAGTGCTGCCCTACTGCTCATGCTGCTTCCACTTTGTTTTGTTTACACGATTGCCTCGGATGAAAAGCTCTGATGGCTGGCTGGCTGGCAGGCAGGCAGGCAGGCAGGCACATGCACGCACGCACACACACATGTGTTGGTGCGTGCGTGTGTGTGTATGTGTGTGTGTCAAGGGGGTGTGTACAGTAGTCTACAGATAACACTTTGCTGTCAGCAAAAGCTGCCAAAACATTCCGTTTCAACCTGTAATAACAAAACAGAGCACTGGCCTCAGTATAAAGCATGGGAGATAACACTTTGGTCTCAGTGTTTCTGTGTTTTCTGTCTAAGCCACACTAACAGCATAACATGTGATGCTGCATTTATGTCATCTTCTTTTCTATTCTGTTTTAGCGTGTGGCCGTACGTACAGTATACAATTACTTTGCAATGAAATTGTGTGTTTGTTAACAACCTGCGTTCTTGGTCAGGTCTCGTAAAAAGTTTCACCCAAGTGCTTAGGGTCTTCTGCCTGAATAAAAGTAAAATAAAATACAGTTTGAAATGGACAAGGACAAGGAATTAAAAACACTGAGTTTCATTCTTCCCCCTACCAGGCTCTTCTAATTTTGCACATGTGTTTTTCTGTCTCTCACACACAACAATTCTTGTTTTTTTCTTCTTCCCCTTCCCTTCCCTCTCCACATTTAGGGAAAGGGGTGCAGATGCAGAGGGACGTCCAGTGCTGCATGCTGTACTCTCAGGGCAAGGTGCGCACCAAAGACGTGCTGAGGTTCGAGGTGCAGACGAAGGGGCCCGACTGCAGCATACAAGCCATCATGCAAGTATTTCAACTATCTCATCCCGGAGCGAAAGAACACCAGCCATCTGCAGACATGGAAAATATGCCTCTCGTTAGCACAGGGCAGAGCCGGGGCGGAGAGGCATTGTCGTCTTTCCAGGTCATGTTGTTATGGCAGGGATCTGAGCTGTAATTGCCAGGGAGGCGAGGAAGGAAATATGTGGGAATAACACGCCATCAGAAAATACCTTCTGAGCCTGCTGAACCCTGCTGCAGTCACAGTCACTCAGTTAGTTGTCAGTTAGTTGTCAGTCAGTCAGTCAGTCAGTCAGTCAGTCAGTCAGTCAGTCAGTCAGTCAGTCATCCTGTCAGTCAGTCATCCTGTCTGTCAGTCAGTCGGTTAGCCAGTTAATCATCACAGTCAGCCAGCATGTCAGTTATTACAGTCAGTCAGGGTAGCAGGGATAACGTAGCTCACTAAACCATGCTGTAAAAAACAATCCTAATACTTTAGAAGCAGATCTAATTTGAACAGGCTCAAGGAGCTTGTCGTCTCATGCGGCTTAGTCATTCCGTATAAGGAATGGTTGTGTATAATTACATATTCCTTTGGTATCCCATGCTGGCAGTGCCCATACATTTTTAGCTGAAGGTCCACTGATCTCACCTCTGCATGAATGTTTTCCCCTGCACCACTCACCACCACCACCACCACCACCTCTTGTGCTTTTGTACTGTAGCACCAAATTGTTCCAAACATAGATTTAACTTCACCTTTGTGGGGTCTGCATTCGGTAAAACTGCGCAGTAAAACCCTCAGCGTTTATCTACCCATTTGGCACGCGCCGAGTTGAATTAACACTGAGGATATGTGTGTGTTGTGTGTTGTTGGTGGATAGCCTGTACACTAAGAAGGCAGTGAAGTGCGCAGATCCCCGGGACAGGAAGGTGAAGAGGTTACTGAGGAAGCTCCTGCAGAGACAGAGAACCAAATCCCACAGGACCATGTGGCTTCTTCCTCATGACAACCTCCCTGTCATGTCAGAGGTACACTATACTATGGAAACTATCGAGGGCCAACCTGACATTATTTTCATAGCCATTATTCTATCGATTACTTTTTGAGCGGTGGTCACACCGTCTCCATAGCGTGGCCGTGTGTGTATCCGTCTATGTGGGTGGGTGGGTGGGTGGGTCCGTATGTAGCCGTATGTAGCCTAAGTACCTCTGATGACCAGAGAGGTGCTGTTGAGTCTAGTCTGCCCTGAGCATCAACTGCAATGACATGGAGTGACATGGATGGATGGATGGCTCTCTCTCTCACACACAAGCAAGCACCCCCCCCCCCCCCCCCCCCCCATATATATTTTTTTATAATTTTTTTTTAAATATTTTTAAAATATTTTTTATTATAATTATTATTATTATTATATATTAGTTTTGCTGTTGCGCAGCCTCCACGACCACCGCTCAGTTCACACGGGTGTGATTTTTGATTACCGGTAATCAGATAATGGAGAAGTGCTTTTTTAATAATTGGTTTTATATATCAACAAATTGACACCTTTTTTTTTTACCAAGATTGGCGTGCAAAAATAACATTGTATGCCCATATATGGGCATACACCCTTTTGTGCCCATATATGGAGCTGACCGTTTTTTTTGCTGCTGTCATGAGGACACATTGAGGTTAGACAACACACTCCATATGTAGGCGTATGGTTATGGCTGAAAAGATGCAATTTATTCTCCCCAAAAAGATTTTATTCAAATCTATTATTTGTTCTAATTTATTGAATTAAATAGTGTGATTACTGTTTCACGCCCTCTTACACATGACATGAGATATTATGGACTTTTGTATCTTTATCAGGACAAGAAAGATAACTGGGCAGCCCTCCACGTGGAATGAGAAAAGACTATAAAAGGAGCAATATTCATAGTCATAGGTAAGATACAATTGTGAAATGAGTAGTTTATAAAGGTGTGTAACTGTTAAATGGTACTATACCGGTATTCCAATAGTTTATCCTGAATACTTCAAAATGGAGGATAAACATGTCAAATTGGAAGTGATGCAACAAAACTCATTTAAAACTAGAAGCAGTGCTCTTCCGAGCACAGGTCTCCGCCAGGTCAGGTAGTTTATTGTGGCCTCCTGGTGGCGCTATAATAGGCAAATGTGAAAAGGGTGCCATGTCATCTGCTGCCTGTCATGATTTGAGACATTTCGTTCCAAAAATGTGTTTAGCAAAAACTGAGCTGCTGGTGGTGCTATAACAGGCCAATGTGAAGAGGGTGGCATCTGTTCCTTGACCTATTGGGAATGTGCGTGCAAAATTGCATGGAAATCGCAAGCTGCGTTTATGATTTGAGGCATTTTGTTCAAAACGGACCAATCCTGCAAACTTTGGAAGCCAATGTAAGAAATATCGGACAGATCAGTCTTGATCACATACATTACTAGAGATACTGTGTACTGATTTGCGTGATTTTTTGAACAAATCTGAAGGAGTAATATCAAAAAATGTGTTGTCAGTCAACTGTGATGTCAGTCGTCAACAGTGGTTCCTTGAAGGGATTCTAGGGGGTCCCCAGCAAAATAACTTAATATAGCATCAAAATCAGTTTAATCACTTGTATATCCAAAAGTTTCCAATGTCCCGTGAGGCCTTGCGTGAATTATGGACATTACTTCCTGATGTCAGTCATTCAATTCATTTGAGTGATCCGTGTCAATAAGGTGGGAACACAACCCAAATCAAAAAAGGGTCACATCACATTAGTCTGCTAGGGCCAACTCAGCCTACAGGATCTCCCTCCACACATCTGATTCAAATGTCAATGCTCGGCTCTTGACACTTGCTCTTAGCTGTAGCCTATAGCGTTAGTCCAGAGTTACTGGACCAGCTAGCAGTAGCCTAACTCCTGTCCTGTGCGCCATTCTTACTGGCTGCTGTTATACAAGGTGCCAATAAGAATGACACACAGGACAGGAGTTAGTTCTACCAATGCCTTCTAAATCAGTAGTTCTCAACTTTAAAGATTGTATATACTGTATATATGTTATAGCAGATGTAAGCATAGCCATTTTTGAATAGCCAACGTATAAAATCTATGACGACACAGATGCTTTTCCAGATCAGATAACTGATCCACAAGCTCACCGTGAGCTAGCAGATCTGCACTTTAAAAGCATGTTAAAACAAATGTGTTTTTGAGACATTTTAACAAATATTGTATGGAGGTCCTTGGCACAAAATATTTACCTAAATTAAACCTAATTATTTCAAAAAGTATAAAACAGTACTTCTGTGGCCTGCTGGCGTGCAGCGTGCACAAGAGAAGAGATAAGACAGAAATGCAGATGACATATTGTAGACAAACAGATGCACATGCACATGCGCGTGCACACACACACACACACACACACACACACACACACACACACACACACACACACACATAGTGGTCAGGGGTCTCCCCGTATCACGTATCGCGTATACTGTGTAGCCTATGGAGCCGTAGGCAACCTCCAGCTCATTATGAACAGAAAATACACTTTCAGGTGGGTCACCAATTTCATCCAACCAGGAGAGAACCCATTTATCAGCTTCAATTACCAGTGTTCCAATTCAAACATTTTATGCTAATTGTTTTTGTTTCATCACTTCCAGTTTCACTTATTTATCCTGATATCCTGTGTGAGTTCTCTCGTATCCCGACTTCAAAATGTTTTCTGTTTACTAAATAGCTTTAGACTGTTACTGAACAGACACGTTAATTGCTATCATAATATAGAGCTATATTTAACACTTATTTTAACAAACAAACATCACAAGTTACAGCAATTTTAACTAAGCGACAATAACAATCGTTATGTGTGTGTGTGTGTGTGTGTGTGTGTGTGTGTGTGTGTGTGTGTGTGTGTGTGTGTGTGTGTGTGTGTGTGTGTGTGTGTGTGTGTGTGTGTGTGTGTGTGTGTGTGTGTGTGTGTGTTTTCATTTATGCATTTGTAACCCAGTAATAACCCTGCCTTCTCATTCCCAGGCCAAGTATATTTCAGCAGCCTGTCATCCTTATTTGGTGGAGCGAGCTGAACCTCCAGTCACCTTGTGTCTCTTTGTACCCTGGGACAAGACCTGGGCAGCAGCACATACTGATTCAATTTCATTATATTTAATGCTTAAACACTTATTTAAACACTAAACCCTCTAGTCTTAGTAAAACGGACTTGAGCTGCAACTGTACTTAGAGCGCATTTTCCCTATACACCAAATGTATTTTACAAAAATAGCCGACACGTTGTGAGCTTGTATATTGGCTATTATTGGTAAATGTTGAGAGTTGTAAAATCAAGTCCTAATGTGTTTTTCTTGGCCAATTTGAAGTTTATTTTGCCCAGGTCTCCCTATAAGTGTCTTCTGCTACTGCTACTGCTATTACTACTACTACTACTACTACTACTACTTCTACTACTGCTACTAATGCTACTACTGCTACTGGTGGTTTAACTATGAACTCTACTATTATTGGGTCAAGCCCACAGCAGGTCATCAAGGGCATCAAAATGGTCCAAGTAGCCTATTATGTTGTGTCAATGGCGATTGTGATTCACAAAAAATTAGCAGTTTTCAGTGGTATGAATACTGTATATCTGTGAGATATATACTTATTTGTGACTTGTATACTTCAATAATATGTACTGTACAGTAAGGACGCCTTGAACAGTACAGCACAGCACCGGATTTTGTCAAGGACTGTTAAGGGCAACAATAGAAGTTGCATTTATTTTTACACAACCCATGTCTAAGGGTTTGGGTTAGAAAGAAAGGTCAAACGTTTCCTTAGTTACCATGTATTCATTTACAGTAAAAATTCCATAGCTTTCATCATGATTCACTTGGTCACCTACTAATAATGTGTGTTACTAACATTTTGTATTCTCAGTGTAGGCTATATGGGGTGTTTGTATGCTTGTATGCATACAAATTGTGTACTGGAAAAAAGAAAATCTGCCTTTTTGAAAGAGACCATTGGAGGTTTTGATATGTATCAACATAAAAATCACCTTTTATTCTGACTGTCACAAAACTATGCCAAAGTATTTATCAAACATTTCTGATGACATTCACAACAACTTATGGCTGTTACCAAGTTAGAGGGCTTGATATTGTCGAAACATAAATGTAATGTAGAAGAATGCACTGTATGTTCAAGGAGTATTGCAAGTAAATTCTTTTATAAATTCTAAAATTATGACTTCAACTGACTGTTGATTTCCTCACAGCTGTGTGTTTTAAGCAATAAAACGTTGTGTGTATGTGTGTGTGCTTGTGTGTATAAAGTATACATAGTTGTATTTTTTGCACTGCAACGCTTGTTCCAGTAACTCGCACGCACGCGCACAGCCGCACACACACAATTATGTGGCTTGAACAAAACTTCATTCCTGAGACATTTATTTGTTGAATTTAAACAAATTGTCCATTACAACACTGAGTTAAACATTTTGTGAAATATCAAAACATCAAAAACAAACCCTTAAACTGGAACTAAAGTCAAGTAATAAGCTCTCTGTTAAATATGTTTTCACTTTTATGTGCCTTATACTGCCTTTAAAACAACACTCTTCACTTAACACCAGAAATAATAACCGCACTTTTTTCCTTATTTCTTTTTTAAACTGCCTTCCCAAAATCTTTTCACAGTACCTATTCACAGAACTAGGAAATAAACCAATTTGAGAAGCATAAAACTACAAAAACTAATATTCAAGCCAAGACATGAAATAAACTGAAATAAAACTTTTAGTTGATAGCATAAATTAAAATACACACATATACATATATATATATATATAATGGTGAGCTAATGATATTATACAACAACTTTCTCCTGTGTCTAACTGATGTAGGCCGTATCAAAGGTTGAAGAGTCTACATGGATTTTTGTGAACCTTTTAAAACAAATAAGTCCGGTGTAAGCTGAAACAATCCTTTAAAATGTAAAAAAATAAATAACATTAAAGCACAATTAAGTAGAAATGAACATTAGAAAAAGTTCATACTTGTAATGGAATAAACAAATATTACACAATGACAGAAAAACCAAAAAAATATTTTCAAATAATGTATTGTCTTCCATCCATAAGTGGGAAGGCATTCAGCCTCGTGTCCATGAAAAAGAACTAGCACCAAAGACTGCTCAATAAAGGAACACTATAAATACACAGAAATACAATATAGAATGCAGTGATTGAAAACCATTCAACCAAAACCATTAAAATATCAATAACTGGTATAGAAATTAAACCCAGTATAGAACAGTCTGTTACATTCAAGTAATGCAATGACAATGGGCAAGCAAACTTTAAAAATGTAGGGTACATTTTCAATCATATTGAAATTGATACAGGATCAAGGTAGGACTATTTACAATTCAATATGTCCTGTTTGATAATCTTTATCTTTAAAGAGGAACAGTATCATAGTAACATTAGAGGTAGTCAAAATTAAGCGAGCCATAAGATTGTATGTGAATATTAAGCATGCAAAAAAAAAAAAAAGCCAAATAATGTGAATTTACTGTGAAATTTTGAAATATCTCCTAATCTCCTGTTTTTAATAGAGATAGATATCTTCATATTTTTATAGAGATGGATATCTCCATTTTTATTTGTAATACTGCATATTCAAACACTTGTCTTTAAAAAAAATCTTTTTTTTAACTAGTTTGGCTGTGCGAGTGTGCGTACAACCATTAAAAAATGTATGTGAAAACCTGTTAAACTTGAAGACTCTTTAAAACATATTTACCTTGAGATATACCTTGAGAGTTTGCTTCGTTATAGATAGAATTGTCTCAATAAAATGTAATGTACACGCACCTATCTGGCATTACAGGCAGAGACTCCAATGAATGAATATCAACTACTATTTCCCCCATGACCTGCTTATCCACATTAAGGAAATAGGACACTTTTGTAGAGGTTTGAGTTGTGCAGTTACCTTGCCTTGATGTAACTCCAATGGTGAGTGAGATATCAAAAATAGTTGCTACATTGATTAGACATTGATCATTCAAAATATGCTCCTCATTGATTTACATTGTATGGTCAAACAAAGTCACTCTTTTAGTATTCAAACGAATGCAAACAAAGCTCATTCTGCCAATATAAATTAGACATCACAAAACCCTGTTCTGGATTTGTTGATTTAAGTATTTTATATTAGAAGTTCACCACAAAATTACTTATTTTCTGTCAATTACACATCCCATGAAGTCTTGAATTCATGGAGATTTGTTTGTTTTTGTCGCATTCCTAAGACAATCATTTGATGACGGTACGAGTTATCAAATGATTGACTCTTTGAGTCTCCTAACTGACAGAGTGACCGATCATCAAATTATTGGCTCAGGAATACGATAAAAGAAAATATCCATGAATTCAAGGCTTCATGCATATTATGGGGTGTGTAATTGATAGAAAATAAGAATGTTTTGGGGTTAACTACTCCTTTAATCAAAAATCAACACTATTATAGCCGATAAAAAAAAAAAACGTATATATTGGCAGAATTAGTTTAGTTTGCATTTATTTTGTGCTAGAATGACGTTCCTGGTTGCAATGAAATGAAAAACACATTTTGAATTATCAATTACTAATCAAGCAACTATTTTTGATATCTCACCCACCTTTGGAGTTCCATCATGGCAAGTTCACAACCCAAACTTCAACCAAAGTGTGCTATGCTATTGTTTTAACCCCCAATTTTGGGCATTTGATTAAATGTGGAAACATTCCAAACATTTCAAAGATTTTCAACAATTCAACAAACCCCAAGTATAAAATAGGGCTTAAAGGAGTAGTTCACCCCCAAAATGTTTTTTTTTTCTATTGATTACTCATGCCATGGAGAGTAGAGTTCAATAATATTTTTTGTTTTTTGTCACATTCCTAAGACAAAAATTTGATTTGAGTAAATTTACCCCCATTCATTCCGGATGGTGACCCGTTTCGAAACGGGTCACCATCCGGAATGAATGGGGGTAAATTTATTGTTATCACATTTGTGTCTTAGGAATGTGACAAAAACCTAAAAATATTATTGAACTCTACTCTCCATGGCATGAGTAATCAATAGAAAAAAAGTCATTTTGGGGTGAACTACTCCTTTAAGTGGTTAATTATGTACCGTATTCATACATTAGCATACTATCAAGCAGCCCGGCTTCGCCCACCAAACCAATACAATCTTCGTGTGAAAATGCTATTCGAGAAGCAAAGGCCTTTGGGTCTCACATGGTGGTCTCACTGTTGCGGTGTTTGTGCGAGTCATTTTCCTGGCAGATGAGTTGGTAGGGTTTCTCATTCTCCTCAATGACAGAGTTTCCCAGTTCAGCATCTTGGTTTTGTAGTTCTGCGCGGGACAAATGCTCTACAATACCTGCGCCAAGAGAGTCGCCCAGGACATTGGTGGTGGTCCGCAGGCGGTCTCTGAGGTAGATATGAAAAGGAGAGAGAAAGATAAGCTAAGTGTGTCAGTTACAGTAACCACATCACACAGTATATTAAATGTGGCAGTACATCCGCTTAAACACAAAACATATCGTCATTGTCGGGTGGAAACCTTGTATGTCCAAGACCGTTCGTTTTGTATTTATCATTTTAAAAACGAACTAAACTAGTGAAAACAGCAGATCTACAAGCACACAACGCCTCGCACCGCGAGGCGTTGTGTGCTTGTAGATCAGCTGTTTGCACTACTTTTGTGCGACAGCCTTGTGTGATGAAGCAGGGCTTTGCTTGGTGAAAAAAACGTACAAACCTGAAACTTGAAGATACGAGGTTTCTGCCCGACAGTGACGATATCTACATTATTTCAAAAACATTGTTAGCTGTTTTAGAAAATATTTTGTTTTTTAACGCCATGTCCAAAATGGGGACATCAGGGTGAAAATGGATAATTCAGGATCTTCAATAGCCTAGCAATCTGCATTATGCATCGATAACCTTTGCAGTGGAGGGACCTCTGAAGCCCCACTATGACATTTAGCCCTGCAGACCCATAGAACACAACACAGACCAATCCCCATCAAGCCTTGACATTTAGGGGGAACTCAACTCACAGGAACCAATCCACTGCGATGATCAGCGTTATGCCGTCTGTGGGCAGTCCCACCGATGTCAATACGATCACCATGGTAACCAGGCCAGCCTGAGGGATGCCTGCTGCTCCGATGCTGGCAGCGGTAGCTGTGATACTGAGGAGGCAGTGGGAGGGATCAGGGGTGTCACAAGAGGGGGGGAAAGTGGGACTGAGTTACCAGGGCCCAAGGTGGAGGGGCCTTAATTATTTCATACTTTAGCTATTGAAAAATAGCAGATATACAAGCTCACAGCAGATCTGTTATTTTTGAAAAGTCGTGAAAATGTGTGCAAATCTTCGAATATATGTATTTTTAAGCGAACATTTGTACTGTAACTCAAATATTGCGTCTGGACTGGAGGGGTAGGGTTAGGGTTAGAACTAAATATTTAGTTCTATTTATCTGGAACTAAATATTTTGAGATGGGGGTCCGTGGCCAAATGCATATCATTTTGGGGGTCCTTGACATAGAAAATGTTTGAGCACCACTGACACTGACACTGAAGGATTTGAAATAAATTCAAAGACTTGCACACATTTCAAGATTTTTCAAAAATAGAAGATCTACAAGCTTGCAGCGTGGAACTCGGTGCCGTGCTGTGAGATTGTATATCTGCTATTTTTCAATAGTTAAAAAAAAAATCATGGGGGCCCGCAGTGAATCCTTGTACCCAGGGCCCAGAATTTGTTGCGACACCCCTGGGAGGGATGTTTAATACAGTGAAACAAACACACAGTCAGTGCTGGAAAGTAACCAAGTGCATTAACTCAAGAACTGTACTTGATTACAATTTAGAGGTACTTTAACTTTACTGGAGTACTTAATTGTTTTTCTTACCTTACCGTACTTATACTCCACAGCATCTCAGAGGTAAATATTGTACTTTTTACTCCACTACAACATTTAACAGCTTTAGTTACTAGTTACTAGTTACTTATGATTAGTCCTGTTCCTGGCCTTTGAAATCCAACACATTTCTATCAATATTGGCTACAGTATAATATGTAAATACGTTTTTTCTTTAGTTATTACAAATGGAGATGAAAGTGAAAGTTATCATTCAATGTTTACAGAGAATAGTACGCACATACAGTAAGCTTTTTGTTCCATAATAGACATACAGTACATAGCTTTGCGGCATTACATGTCATCTACGCCTCAAGCTTGAGAGCTTTAAATGTCAAGTTTGACTCATAGCAGCGGATTCACTACAGCTGGCACTAAATTTACTGTAATGATTGGCCTAATGAAAAAGGTCTGGTTGGCTCTCAAAAAAAGAGGAAAAGGGACATTTGCCAGTCAGATACAGTATAATGGCTGCCATCAGTCAAACCGTGTACATTGTCAGCAGAATATGCTTGACACACCCACATGAGGAACGCCACATCCATGGCAGCGGTTTACACTCATACTTTTGATGCAGACAGGATGATTTATTATAGTATAAAATGGTTAAGACATTTATGTGTAATGATAATTGGGGAGAATAAACCAGTGAAAGAATATATAAAAAATAGTTACACAGTATGACTTTAAATCAAAATAAACTAAATCGTTACAACAAATACCTGATGGTGAGAATCTGGCCAAAGTTGAGGTCCATGTTATTGACCTGAGCAATAAAAATGGCCGCCACAGCCTCATAGAGGGCAGTACCATCCATGTTTATGGTGGCCCCCACAGGGAGGACGAAGCGTGTCACTCGCTTATCCACGTGGTTGTTTTCTTCCAGACAGCGGAAGGTGATTGGCAGGGTGGCAGAACTGGGGTGAAATTAATCGGACAGAGTGAGGCAATACAGAATCATACTGAAAGTACAGATTCATACTGAAATCAGAACCTGAATAAGATGCATGCAGGGCATTCCACGGGGTGTTTGAGAGCCACTGAGTCAGTGAATGCGACCCACCTGGAGGAGGTGCCCAGGGCAGTGATGAGTGCCTGAAGCAGTCCTCCGATGAAGCTGTATGGGTTCTTCTTAGTCACCAGGAAGTACAGTAGTGGCAGGACAAACAGGCCATGGATGAGAAGGCCCACGATGACAGTCACAGTGTACATCCCAAGCTGACCTCCCACCTGTACAAGGTCCTTCATCTCCACAATCTTCCCTGCAATCAGGAACAGGATTCCCACAGGTGCATACCTGGATAGGGATGGGAGCGGCAAGCGAGATATCGTTGGAGGAATGACAGTGATGCGACAGGAGAGATAGCGGAGACTGAGAGAGAGAGTGGAAAAGAAAATGCTACTGGCTGACGCCAAAGAAGCCTTCATGTGAAATAGCATAAGCTTATCATCTTTTTTGTTTCCTCTCTTTTTTTTTCAAACAGTTAAAATTATTTTAGCTGAACACATCAAATTGACTCTTCCTGACTTGTGACTACTACATATTAAGGTTGTTTGATCTGTTAGGTCAAACATAGGTCAGACGTGGAGTGTACTGTGTGCACACAGCACAGACGGTCGGCTGATGGCACTGTTGTGCGCATGCATGAGAGGAGGACGACTGGCAAGAGGTGGCAGTAGTCTGCAGGAATCTGACAAATGGAAGGCTGTCAGAGCTATTTGAGAAACAAAAACAGACAGACCTTTACACTACTCCTCTCAGTTCTCTGAAACCTGTTTGTGATTTTGTGTGCTCTCACACATAACACTGTCTTGCTCTTGAAATGAAACATGAATTTGTTTGTGTCTCTCTCTCTCTCTCTCTCTCTCTCTTGCTTTCTCTGTCACTCACACTAGTCACAAGTCAAAACACCTGGGGTGCAGGAGTTCTGAGAAAAAGTTCTGATACTGCCCATCAGTAGTTCTGACTGATCAGCTACGTGTCTTCAGAAGAAGCATGTAGTAAAGTTTGATTGCATACTGTACATACCTTCTAAAATAATTCAGCCTCTAATGGCTTTGTCTTTGCCTGGAGAGGTCAAGACATGAAATGCCAACAGTATTATTTAATAATAATAATTATTATCTTACTTTGGGTCTCTATTAGTGTGACAATTTTCACCATGCCAACAACACTTCGTCCGAATGATAAACAACAAGAATTGCAATGGTGAAGGACTTGCCGTAAAACATTTTTTGAATTAGCTCAACACTAGACTAGACTGATATTGCGGTAGCAATAAATCAGAATGATTGGAACTCTCCCAAGCACGTTTTGTCTATAAATATACACCCCAAATCATAGTCTTCAGATAACATTCAACATTTGGTAACGTTATCTGAGGTTTTTGGAAAAAAAACAATGAAGTGCATTCTGACCAGATGATGATGGCAACAAGTCTCATGATGGCTTCGTTGAGGCAGTCAAAGAAGTCCTTGAGTGCCTGTCCCTGCTGCTTCATGTTGCCGACGACCAGTCCAAAGCATAGTGAGAATACCACCAGACCCAGAGCGTTCACACCATTAGAGGAACCTGCTACAGGAACCGTCTCCTCCACTGTCTCCTAAGGCATAACATATATTTTTAAAAGTTGTTCATATTACACTAGAAAATATGAAAAGTCCGCACATATCCTTTTCTTACTGACAGTAGACATTCATCAGAGATCTGCATGCAGGACACCACCCCTTCCCTCGCACCTTCATTTTTCAGTGTGTGGTAAATCCCCAATATTTATAGTCTAAAAGGCGTTATGGTACTTTACTTATAAATACAATACACTATAATTACAAAACACTATAAAACAATCGTAAAAGTCATTAAAACAATGCAGACATGATATCTTGTCCTTAGAGGAGCCATCTGTGGAGTGACTGTGGTGTCATTACCTGTATGGTGTACAGCAACCTGCTGAGGTTCATGCTTAAGGAAGACAATGACGATGATGACAATGTTGACGTGATGTTGGGAGAGTCCGTAAGGTTGACGGCCACGGTCACATTCCTGGTGGTGGTGATCGTCTTGTACACAGTTTTGTACTGCAAGAGACCAGTGTACGGAGCAATCATAATATCATTGTTTGGGACAAGATCTACATAAAAGTATGTACGCTAGTCAAAACTGTGGACTGCAATCAGATTTTTTGGAAAACTATGAGATGAAAACCATGTTATTGAGGGTTGGGGAAAGATAGTAAACCCACCTGCTTGAAGCAAGCCTCCACCAGATTAGGAGGGAACATGTTCCTGAGAGAAAGTATTAAACTGTTATGCTAATGTGTGTTTTAGTACAATATACAAAATAAGGCTGCAATCCTATAGTTAATATTACTCTTATCATTATTGTGAGTGTCAAGATGTTAATCACATAAAAACAGACAAAGGCACTACCTAGTAAATGTATTGTGCTACACACAGCAAAGCATCTCCATCGGTAGGGCTGTCACGATATGACATTTTACATGACGATTAATTGTCACTCAAATAATTGGCGATTAACGATTTAATTGTGTTTTTTGTCATTGACAATTACATTTCTGTTTGGCTTTTAGGCTTTGAAGTTGCACATGGCAGATATGACACAAAACCTAAATACACAAAGAAATGAATGACATATTTGACAACTTACTACTTAAAAAATAACATTGATAGTGGAAATAAGCTCACAACGCGTCGACGCGTTGTGAGCTTGTAGATCGGCTATTTCCACTATCTCTGACATTTTTCAACATTCACGATTATGACGATTATGACAAAATAATTGCGATAATGTCAAATAATCACGATTAGACGATTATGTAATAATTGTGACAGCCCTATCCATCGGGTACTCTAGTGTTCACACTGGCAGATACAAACACTGCTGTAGCTTGCTGACGTCAGCAAGCCCATTTGAAAATCTCAAAAGCATTCACAGCCCACCATCTGAGCACTTGATAGCCAAACAGACAACACCATTCAGAGCATGATTATTTGAATGATCAATCAATCTAGTGTGTTCCGGCTTGGATAAATGGAACCAACGTAGTATACTTTAAGTAAATAAAGAAAACGTAAGAAAAAATACCATTACATAAAAAAAGAAAGACAAATATTGCCTACTTGCAATATCCTCACAGCCCATTGGCCCAGGCACGGTTGAGAAACACTGCTGCATACTGCCGCTTTAAAGGTGATACACCATGCATTTAAAATGTATTTATGTCATATTGTTTATGTCCCAAAAACGTTTTTCAAAAGGTTTGAGGCTAAATTACCACTCCTGAATAGAGAGCCTCTCTCATTTTTGAATGGCTCTCAGAGCATTTTCAGCTGCAGTACCACCTTTGGCCTGAACTGCGCCCCCCCGTCGGCCGTCGATGACGTCAGCGACGGCAGCAAATCTGGACAGCCTGTTTTGAGAACCCGTGGGATGCTTTTAACCTTCGCCTTCCCAAAACCAGAGAAAGACACAATGGTCAGAAATGGGACTTTGTGAGGATAGAAGGTGCTAGTGGGACCCCAAAAAAAGTTTTTAAAATAGGAAAAGTGAAATTTCATGGTGTATCACCTTTAAACCCATGAGGAGACCCAGGAATGCAAAGTATTAGGTAAGCAAGTACCTGATGAGATCCAGGAAAGCATCGGTAGCCTGCACTGGTTCTATCTTCCCACTGGACGCCATAGGGCTGTCCCTGCTGCCCTTCCCTGGCCTGATGATCATCACCATGACAATGCCGATGAAGACAGCAACCAGCGTGGTCACCATGTAGTAAGCCACTGCACGCATACCCATCTTACCTGATGCCTTACTGTCCAGAGAGGCGATACCTGGGACACAAGTAAGGGTGCAACAGTTAATCCAATTAACTAATCGATTATAAAAGATTTTAAAATATATATGATTTAATAATCGATTAATAATCAATCCCTAATTTGTGCATGTCATTATAAGCAAACAGTTTTAAATCATTTCAGTTAAAAACATTTCAAAATAAGTTCTAAAATTGTGAAAACAGCAAGGTTAAGCAGGTTAAGAAACAAAAGATAACAGTAAACGTGACTCATAAATGAAAAAATCAATGTGTCAACATTGTGGACTGAATATTTCCATTACACGTACTATGCATATGGGACCATTCAGTTGTGTGATTTGAATCTTTGTGTGTATGTACTATAGCTTCCAGAGCCACAATTTAAAGCTGTAAACGGTCATTTCAACCCTAATCTCCCGCATGAGAGACCAATATCCTACCACCCATCAAGAGGAAGCCCCCACTGTACTGGGGGAGATACTGAGCTTGTGAGCAGACTATTTATAACCAGTAGGTGTCCTACCTGACATCAGGGTCAAAATGTCTCAGAAGTGCAGGGAGACCAACCACTGCAGATGTGCTAGTTATATTGTATTAGCCTGGGAACGCTTCACATTTCAGGGTTTGATCCTGTCGGGAGCGGAAACCACTCTACGGCATGTTGTAGTCCTCAAAGGACTACGATTTGGCCGGAAAGATCAAACCGGATTCAGTATTAAGCCAGAATAATTCCCCTGCGCTCAAGGACATACTTTTAGGGCCTACATAATGCTGCGTAGTTTTGCTTTTGAAAAATTTGTTTGGTACAGGTATATGGTTCTTTTAGTCCAGCTCATAGCTACTCAAGCATTTTAATAGGGATTGGGGAAACAAACTGGGGGAACCAAAACAAGGCAACAGCGCTTCTTCTGCTTGTGGTTTCCGCCTAGACCGGATCAAACGGCCCGTTTGTTGTTAACAAATACCAGGCTTTCCTCTGAGGTGGAAAGTCTGGTGACGCGAGGTTAATATTGTATAAACAAAGTGAAATATGTTTTGTTCATACAAATAAGTTCCAGGTTAAAACCAGAGAAGTAATTTCCCCATGTGGATCACAATTATTATTATTTTTTATACCCACATATTACCTGTTACCAGACTGGAGACTATTAGCGGCAGCACCAGCATCTGCAGCATCCTCATCAGCAGCTCTCCAGGAAAGGCAAAGTACTTGATCTCCCGCAGTGTCAGGTTATGTGGGCGTAGAGCAAAGCCCAGGATCACTCCTGACGATTCACGCACGCAGAACCCCCAAACACACACACACACACACACACACACACACACACACACACACACACACACACACACACACACACACACACACACACACACACACACACACACACACACACAGAGTAAATGTTGAGTGAAAGCTCATACAGTATGGTAGATAGATACTGGAGGGGGGGCGTGAATGAAAATCATGAGCTATAGGGGGGGAAAGAAAACTGGATAAAAAGCCCAATGGGAAAAAGAATCAACAAGTGCTTCATCATCACAATTCCGCATAATCAGCATCATCATCATTCTCCACCACCTAGCCTCCCTCCACCTGGCACTGACCCAGTGCAACGGCAGCAACAGTGAACAGAACGAAGAGGTTCCTCTTCAGGAAGCCTTTCACGCTCTCCCTGGTGATGGAGCGGATCCTCTCCTTCATGCTGCTGGCTCTCTGTTCCATCGCCCTGCGTAAACGCCTCCTCAAGCTCCCTGGTTCCGGCAGGGGGGGTTTGTCTGCGTCCTCGTTCAGGAAAAGACTTGCGCTGGTTGGGGGCTTCTCATTCATAATCAACTCCAGCACCTGGTCAAGGAGGCAGGTCTCGCGGGAAACTAGAGAGGAGGAGAGAGGAAGAATGTTGTCTTCAATGGCATGTCTCAAATGAATCACTGGAATTAGAATTTGAGCAGAATTAGAAGTTCGTAGAAGATAAACTTTCTGAGATTCTGGTGCAATTGGTGACATACTGTAGCACCAGCAACCTATGACATAAAGGACCATATCCTAATTCAAATGCTGCAAGCCTGGACGGATTTAAGTAGTTATTTAAGTTGAAGGGCCAATCAGTCCATTAGGCATTGCCACATAGGCATGTATGCCTGGCGGCGTCGCCGGTTCGATTCCCGATCTGGACGACCTTTGCCGCGTGTCACTCCCCATCTCTCCCCAATTTAACGTCAGTCTACTGTCCTATCAATAAAGGCATACCCCATAAGAAACCTTATTATCATATGAACATATGAACCATGTCAAAGCCAAAACCATTATACCAAATGACATTATACCACACACGCACGCACGCACGCACGCACACACACACACACACACACACACACACACACACACACACACGAAAACACAATATGAAAAGCCCTATTTTGAGACAAATATAATAACTCAGTGGTTAGAGGATGACCTTTGAAAAGTCCTAATCAGATGATAATTACAACAAGACATGGTTAATTTTCAACACAACCTTTCACATATTCAATATTTTCAAAGGGTCAAAGGGGTTTATCTGCCACTCACTCATACAAGTACAAGCTAAATGCTCCACAGACCATAATATATCGTCGCTGTCGGGTGGAAACCTTGTATGTCGAAAACCGTTCGTTTTGTGTTTACGATTTAAAATAGTGAAAATAGCTGATCTACAAGCACACAACGCCTCGCACCACAAGGCTTTGTGTGCTTGTCGATCTACTATTTTCACTGTTACTGTAACAGTCTTGTATAATGAATGAAGCAAGGCTTTACTTTACTTTACTTTAAAAAACATACAAATTTGAAACTTGGAGATACAAGGTTTCTGCCCGACAGTGAAGATATATAATACTTGGTGTAAAAAACAATACAGGTTAAGAAAAGACAAGTAACCTTTAGCAGCAACGGAGAGAGTACAGAATATGAAAGGAGAATAATTTAGCAGCCAACATATACAGAATAAGCAGTATATATAAATATTATATACATATGCAAGTGTAACATGTGCAAAGAAGTACAATAGAAGAAGGGCTTTAGAGATTCAGCCACTAATAACAAACATGTAGGCTAGATAATAATACATAATAACATCTAGTATTAAACCTCCAGTCTTACCGTGATTGTATGCTTGGCAAGAATGACAGACGTGTGTCTATAGTTGGCACTTCACTGCACGTGGCTGTACACTATCTGTACCTTATCTAAGTAGGCTACAAGCGTTTCCTCTGAATAACCTTCCACAAGAAGACAGAACACAACTGATTTACTCCAAGCCTAAAGCACACAGTACTCTGCATATGATATGCTCTCAAAATTGACCATTAATATCTTTCTGCTACTCCCAGGGGATAAACATTGTCGCTTATCGATTCCCTTTGTCCATTGTTCTGATACATCCATTTATCTACACATCTACTAACAATGTAAAGTCCTCATTTCTGAGTGGGCTCAATGACCCTCAATAATCCAACCCCATTTCTCAGCTTGGAATCATTGGCTGAATAATAGAGGCTACTTACTTTCCCTTTGTTGTTACAATGTCGGCATATTTCACAAATGAATGACTCAATTGGCTGAAAAGCAACTCTCTGTCGCTGCTGGTGACCTCGATTGAAACTCAAGTAGAAACATCCAATCAGTGTTTTACAATGAAGGACACAGAAAATTGAATGGCAAATTCACCTCCAGTACGGTATGCTTTGTTTTTAAGTGGGTGTTAAGAGAACATTATGCAAATATGAATGCTGAAACTGGTCAGAAACCAAACCAGAGGAAACATACAGTAACTGAATGTGTTCATACTGTGTACACAGTAGTCTGTGAACAAGTGAACTATAGTAAAGCCAGTGGACCTCTACCATGAAGCATGGATGATATAGACAAGCAGGCAAAATACTGTATCTAGCCTACCATTAGAAGAATATTCTGCCTGGACGATTCTGTGACACTGCAACAGTGTAAGTCTGTCATATTGGTCATCAGGGGAGACGTTACCATACAGTCATTGTAAATCTAAATATTCATCACTGAGTGACCACCCAGAATCTACAAAATGTACCCAACAGCACCATGCCTATACGGAGTAATAGAGGTATCACTTTCATGAAGAGCCTAGTTAGCCCAGTTAGTTAGCACATAGCAGTTGGTATTTCACACCATAGCACAATAAACCTTGAAGCTACCATGCTAAAACACACAAGGACATAATGATCACGCCTCAGAGCTGCAGGGCACATGCTTGCACATACATCTGCATGGTTTGTACTAGTCGTTTACATTTTATATATGTGCACTGCACACACATCCCCAACATGATAAGCCAGGTACACACTTTGTTACAGTAGCAAACCAATATGTATCCAGGTGGCTATACCGGTAGGGTCAGAACTTGCATATCTCCTAGAGGTACAACTGTCACTGGGAATATTATTTGCATTGTTTTAACTGTGTTTTTAAGTAGGTAAGTAAGTAAGTAAGTAAATAAATAATAGATATACATAATATATGTATATATAGATACATTTCCATTTGATGTAATAGACAATAAACTATCATTATTTTGTCTTAACTTAAAATTGCTCCAAAAATAGAAATACATTTATAACTATTTTTATAACAATTTTTTGTCTATAAATGTCCTACTATTTTGGTTAATTACTCATTTATATTCATATTGTACAACACATTGTTAACACATGGAGTACAGTACTCACCACTCATGGTTCTACAAGTCTTAATCCCCGTTTACACTGCAAACTTTACAGTATGGCCAGAGAGAGTCAGAGGAGTGAATGCGTCCAAAACTCAGAACAGAGTGAGGAGGGGTCTTATTGAACTGTCCTCATAAACAGACAGACATGAAAAGGCCTCTCATCTCCTCTGGTTTGACCTTCTCACACCTCCATGGAGCAATATGTGTGTACACACACACACACACACACACACACACACACACACACACACACACACACACACACACACACACACACACACACACACACATACTGTATGCAGGCATAGAGCCGGTTAGACAGGCATTCAGAAAGCTCTTTCTCTTTCTCACACGCACGCACGCACGCACGCACGCACGCACGCACGCACGCACGCACGCACACACACACACACACACACACACACACACACACACACACACACACACACACACACACACACACACACACATACACACTCCAGCTACCCCTGGTGAATTAGGGTGACTGGTAGGATTACTCAATTTGGCATTCAAGTGGGGGCACTAAGTGGAGCAACTGGAAACCACTTCCTAGAAGGCGTGGCCTATAGATCGGATCACACGCGTGTATCCAAAAGGCACCCCGGTACAGTTAAGACCCACCCACGGAAGCTTGTGATTGGCTGACCCGGAGGTAGGGAGCGCTCCGCTGTGTTCACTTGGACCACGCGGCCCCCTGGTTTACAACTTCTAACGGCGCTGAGTCGGCTCATGCGACATTCGCAACGCTCGACACGGCGACTTGCTCGCTATACCGCTCGCTCGGCGGTGTCTCATGTGGCTCAAGAGACACGCCTCCGCCATCTCCACCAAAGACAAGCGCTCCTTTACAAGAACCAGACTATACTGGACTGGAGTGCTTTTAGGATTCACGCGGATCACACTGGTCAGTTGGATCAGTGGATCTCCAAAACATGTACATCTACCATATTATGGAGTATGCTAATGTCATCAATATGATGTCAGGCCTAGACTCCATATTTGGCCGTGGCTGACACTGAACTCCATATTGTATGGGCATAAAAGAGACAAAGAACTCTCACTAGGCCACAGAAGTACCGCCACACGATTTTCAAATGTTTTACTTAGTTTAACTTATTTTACTGAAGTCAAAGGGGCTGTGGTCACCCTGAAACCTTTTCCAGTTTGGAGTCATACATCATGTCAAAGAAAAGTCATAGTGATACAGGCTGGCTACATGAAGTTCGAGAACCACACTGGACTCTTGTCATTCCCATGTGGATCCCAATATCCACATTTTGTCTGAAATCTTGAGTGGATCTTGCATAGGAATGGCGTGGCTCAAATGTAGATCTCGGACTTCATGTGGCCAGCATGTGAAGTCAAATCCGTCAATCAGCTACGATGTCAGTCGTCTATGGAATAACTATGTCAAACTTTGCTTTCATTTTGAAATAAGCCACTGAAACCTATCAACTAGGGTTGTAACGATACATTTTAATAGCGATACGATGTGCATCACTATACATGGTTGACAATACGATACATAGACGATATTGGTTCATTCATCGCGATACGATTCGATTTAAAAATCTATTTAACTATTTAGCAAAGAAATTAAATCTGTGTGAAACGTGTCGATAGTGCAGGTTTTTTAAGGGAAAATGTTATTATTATGGATAAATACATGAACAATAGTAGATCGTTGAAGTTTTAAATCAATTTTTCAACGCAGTTACTATATTGTTACACCCCTACTATCAGCCTATATTATTCACATAATTCTGCCTCATTATATGCTCATTATTATATAATATAGTACCATTTTGTCTACTCAGTGGAGGGCGGTGGACAGTATAGCCTACAGAAACCTGCATACCAGTGACATCATCAATGGGAAATTGAATAAAATGCTAATAGAAACTGCAGGCTTTTTATTTCTGGTTAGCATGCTATGATGAATAGATGGATAAACTAGAATGTTGGAATTGGAAATTGCAAGTGTGTTTGCCATGACGCGAGTCACACTTGCAAATTAATTTTGAATTATTATTTGAATTTTCCCTATTCAAGTCAATCGGGAAATGTTATTCACTAATAAATGAATGGCCATATATGGAGTTTAATTTCTAATTAAAGTCAATGGAGAAAATTAATTCACAAATAAATTAAACTATACTGTATACTATAAAGTATCTCTTAGCCAAACCAAAACTGTGGGAGGAGTAGCGTGGCTAAATAACTTTTATCTAGGAGGGGATGGAAGATGGATGGATGGAATAATGTTGGACAAGTGCTAATAGTCTGGTTACCCTGGGCAACCACATTAATACATGTAAATACATTTACATTTTGAAATCTTGTTTGAAATAACCGGAAATAACCAAACCTCCCTAGCGATGATGTCACTGGTAGGCAGCTTTCTGAACTGTCCACAGCCCTCCTCTGAGACACAGACAGAGTAGACAAAAAATGCTGTCAGCTGATAAAGTAAGCTACATTAAGTGAGGACCAATGATATGAAGACAGGTTGAAAATGTCCAGCATTCCCAACCATGACCCAAAATTGCATCACTCTATGCTAAATATAAAGAGCTGTTCCTGTCTTTTAGCTTTAATCTCTCATTTAAGCCTACATTTATTTTTGTTGAATATATCATAACTACACGAAAACACATCTGACTTTGGCCTATTAGATTTAACATTTTTTTTAAGTTACCCTGTTTCTGCTTTTTATTTGGACCGTTCCTGATGATTCCAGTGAGAATGTCTTCAACTCCTGAAAAAAGAAAAGGGAAAAAATTATTATGAACAAACCTTCGATTCATCCTTATAGCCAAATAAACGTGATCATGATGATTGATGATCACATTTAGAGCATATTGAGATTAAGCATTCTATTAGTCAGTGATGCAATGCAAATTAAAACTCAAGCCCAACAATGTATACTCCGTAGTACGACGGTGTCGCTTGCCCAAAGATGTGGATCCATAACCACGTAAGTTATCCTTTTGTGCGCTGCTATTTAAGATGAAAACAGCTAAAATACATGCATCCATCCTACCTGTTTTCAAGACGTCCCCGGCCCTCACACAGCGTGTTCTGTTGCTCTTCAGTCTTCACTCAACTCACAGTCTCACATGCAGAGAACTTACTCAATAAAGCAGCTTGTTTCTCCTCTTCACAATATGAACGGTTGCACTTTTCCTAAAACTAAACCCTCCGGCGAGGAAGAGGAGCAAAACGTGCAACAATTGCGTGGGAGGAATAGAGGTGAAGGGTTGTTTACGCGCGGGAAGAAAAAAAAAGACACCTGCTGCCCAGAGAGAGAGAGAGAGAGAGAGAGAGAGAGAAAGAGAGAGAGAGAGAGAGAGAGAGAGAGAGAGAGAGGGAGAGGGAGAGGGAGAGGGAGAGAGAGAGTATTACAGTGAGGATGGCAGGGGTGTAAAATAACTAAGTAGGCTACATTTACTCAAAAACTGACATTTAAGTACAATTTTGAGGTATTTTTTACTGGAGTATCTCCAATATCCAATACTTTTACTCTACTACATCTCGGATCCAAATACTTTTACTACAACCGCAGTCATTTGAACACTTTAGTTGCTAGTTACTTTGCATATTTTTGTCATAGGCCTACAAAACACACAATAAACACTTCAGCATTTCGGTCAATTGAAAATAGCAGATCTACAAGCTCACAATTTTCTGCCACCATATAACGCATTGTGACACTGTGATTTTCAAAAGATTTTTATACATTTGAAAACTTGAAATGGGACATTCTGCATAATGAGTACTTTTGGTTCTTTAAGTACATTTTGAGGGAGAGAGAGAAAGGGAGAGAGAGAGAGAGAGAGAGAGAGAGAGAGAGAGAGAGAGAGAGAGAGAGAGAGAGAGAGAGAGGGGTGCAAACTGCTAAGATGCACACATTGCTATGACAACATGCCTCAATACTCTTGGCTCGGGGTCTGATGTTAACTACTCAGGGGACACATGTATTTGTAACCTTCAGAACCCAACTTCCCACTCTCACACCCACACATACGCTTCTAGTTCTACGCTTTGTGTGTTTACACAAGTTGCATGAATGTGGATGGATTTACTATGGGATGGAATTCCATATTTTATTCATTGTGTTTGGTGTAGGCTATTGGTTGATGGTGGTCTTCTAGTTAGTATAAGCTCAAAATGTCACCTGTGGTGTTAATGAAACAATCACTTGTTGAGCCAGATACAGTGTGCTGACTATGTTCCTTTTTTGAGACCGTCCTTCTGTCTAGCACCTTATTTTTATTTTTATTTTATCTTGGATGTGTTGCTTTAGTTGCTATAGATTTTTGTGAAATGATGAAATGGTGCAAATTCCTCTTCCTCAATCTGTTTATTACTGAGATTTTTTTTTACTCTTCCAATGTTTATGCTTCTGTACATACAATAAGCATGAAGAAATAACAGAGCTCTATACAGTATATCATAAGCTCTACAATTCATATCCTTCATATGCAAAAGCAACAGTTTAGTCTGCTCCGAAGATGGACACACATGTGACTAATGGCCATTAATCCCACCTTGAGTCTACTAGTCTACTATACATTCAATTCGCTTTTTTCCCCTTCACCATTCAACCAATTCTACAGTCATTTTGTTAAAAGGAAACAAACAAGAATCTGAGGCTATGGACCAAACTCCTGGTTCCAATCTGGTGAAGTGATAGGAGAACAGATTGCATTGCTATGGCAACACAATTATGCTGCCATTGTGTGGGAGGCATGGATCATGTATGATCCATGTTTAGATAGTGTAATTACTCACTCGCCTGAAGGAGACAAATCACACATATTGTCCTCTGTAGACTTGATTATTTGGTGTGAAATTGTAGCTTGTTAATCCCATGAATAACATTTTCAACATTCACCATTGTGTTTGTCATACAGTAGATGCATGTCATTTTGGCACTTTGTTCTTTGAAGTCTTTCCATTTTATTTTAATTTTCAAACATTACGAATAGGCCTACAGTATATCTAATCTACGTTCACATTGTGTGGCATCGCAACTCATTGTGAGCTTTTAGACTGGCTATTTCTGCCATTTGTCATACGTTTAGGGTTCTTAACACTATAATAAATCACAGAAACTGTCCATAATTATAAACTATAGTTATGTGTTAAGAACTACTGTATTACACTACTGTTGTACACACTATACAGAGTGTTGAATGGTCCTGGTCAAGTCTAAAGATATCCATCAGTTACCTAGCAACAGGCAACATGTTAATCTTGGTGAACTGGTGGTGAAAACGGACTATTCTATTTTACAGTAGAATGGGCAATGGCTCAAAGGAGTGTGTAACCGTTTTACTACACCCAGTACAAAAAAAATCCAAAAATGGTACTGTGGTGACCAGGCAAGTGGAATGGAGCATGCTTCCCTCAATCCAAAATGACCTAACAGACCTTGTTGTACACATACATATACACCCACATACTCTCTGGCATACCACCCCCGACGCACAGCCGCGCGCACACACACACACACACACACAGCCACACGCGCGCGCGCACGCACGCACACACGCACACACACAGACACAGCCACACGCACACACACACACACAAAAGGTGTCCTCATCAATTATTTCTCAAAGTGGGGATTTTAGCGCAGCATCACACTAAATCGACCCACCTCCCATGATGACATCATAGATTTAGTTTCAAGAACTCTAAAAGAAAAACTGTATTGCCCAGAAAAAGAAAAATGGTCATGAGCAACTAGCATCTATCCACTAGTGCAACAAATCACAAACTTCTGACCATGCCTATGCACTTGATGAAAAATGATAACAGATGATGAAATGAAGATGAAAATAAAGGTATCTATCTATTTATCTAAGATAGTGATTATTGTAAATAATCTGTAATATATTTTGGACAATGTAAGTGATTTGTCATTGAATATTGTTGTTCAGTATGCATGATTCAGATTAGTAAAACAGCTCTAGAAACTCATGTCAAAGTTCTTATTGACTCAATGCTCACATCCAAAGTTGCTTTTCAAAATTAGCAATAGGTTAATTCTTGTCCAATCAATCAAGTGTCTAATGTCTAATCAAGTGCCGTTTGATCCCTACATCCTCCAAAAAAAGCTAAGCAGTTTGTTCTAAAGTAAAGAATATTCCCTGCACCGAAAAAACAGAAAGCTCAGCGAATAGATTTTCTGCTTTCAAATGTCATCTGATTATTTCATATCTCGCAGCACTAGGCTATTTGAATGCAATAATGTATGAGAACGTTCAGATAGTATTCTGTGATGTTCTCTCAACTGGTACAGTACATGTGTATATACTGTAGGCTTTGGTGAGGGGGCCACAAAACGCATGTAATTAATACATTTTAAAGGGGAGACATGCATAAATCTGTTCATAAATGTCATATACTGGATCATGAATTTCATTTAAAAGAATATCCTTTATTTAAAAAATTGTATTAAAGATTCCTTGTTTAAAAAAAAAATCCCAGTTTTTGGAAATGCATTACTGTTGACAACAATGTGTTTTACTGTCATACCAGCAACAATGATGAGGAAAATGCCACTTTTCATGGGTGTTATGAAGCATTTCAATTATTTTACACTTAGATGTTTGATGATTATCTCCCAACTGAAAGGATTCTATAAAAGTAACTACAAACCCTACGTCATACGTCAATCATGGTACCATTGGTATAACACACAAAAACATTAGCTAACATTTTAAGATCACAGTAGCGGTGATTACAGAATCATTCAATAATTGAAGCATTGCTGCTGTATAATAGTACATGACAGAAGCAGTAATGTTTCCGGCCATGCAAATATATAATAGTAACAGAGCAGACAAAGGGTTGGTATCACTTTGAGGCTGCCATAAGGAAATTAATTACCTCCATAGAATTTAGGAAGGAAAAGTACATGGCTACATCAAGATATCAACATGGACTTAAGGAATGGTACTGTTTATTTTTAGCATGAGAAGTACACTATTAACTGAGATCTACAGTGAACCCCATCTGTATTAAGGTGACCAAAATGCACCTATAGATTAACAGACCTAAATGTTAGCAGACCTAAACATTGTTGCTTAGGTTGAGTAGAAAAGGTTGACCATTGACCATGCTCAGTGACATGCAAGTTCAAATCGTTACTCTGATAATGTTGGGTTGCACAGTGTTAAAACTAGAGTGACTTGTTTGCATCAAAACAGCAAAATTATCCAAAGCACACAAGCTACCAACTTTCACTATTCACGCCTAAGAAAGAAGGCACTTGGAGATATAATAAAAACGTATAAAATAAATGTTCCCCAAAATAGTAGGGTCCAGCATGGACCATATAGTTCATAAGCGATACTAGTGTGTTGTAGTGTAGATTAGGATCTTACAAAAAAAGTCCAAAATGTAAATCACACCAGGCAAATGGTGAATGCAGGTCAGCATTGTCAAGCACCAACTGTACAGCTAATGTTAAGGAGCTAAACTTCCAGATATCCATGAGAGAAAAAGTTCAGTATTCATACAAAGAATCATAGAAATTTGAACTCTATACATCATATGGTTTGCAGTACAATCTTTGTAAAGTATATGCAGTGTTGTGCACTACAGAATACACATGCATACTTTACATTGATCAGATCTCTCTTCTATAGTTCCTTGGCATTGTCCTTTGGCTTTTAGAAAAATAAGAATATAAACTTGAAAAACATTAGGCAAATAATTTGTTCAGATGTTTCTGATACAATGTTATGAGTGATGCAGTCTTAGGCTAGTGTTGGGCTAATAGACAATGTACTGCTCAGGATTGTTTCCCGGACATTTTTTTCACCAAAGGCAATGTGTATTGCCTTGTCCCGTTTATTCCTTTTAATTTGTGCAAATAAAGTTTGATTGATTGATCTTTAACACACAAAACAAATAATCAACTGTTAATAAACAGTGTTTATCCCCTTCCATCTGCACTGGACCTGGCATTGCATGGCATGGAATACAGAAGGACATGGGGAAATAAGTGAACATTTTTCTTTCTTACAGAAGGGAACAGTAATAATGTGGGGAAAATCCCAATATCAAAAGGTGGAAGTCTTTGTACACAACAGTCCTTGGTTTTTATATACGGGTAAGGTTTCACGGAAAGGTCCGATCTGATGATGCTGTTGTTGTTGTTTGGAGTTGTTACATCATGGAATGTCTGACAGCCTCCTCCAGTGACTTCCTGGTTACCAGTAGCCGTACCACCTCCTCGTTCTTCTTTGTTAGTCTTTTTCGAGCTTGATCGTGGGTCACCATGGTCATATCCCAGCCATTTACCTGGGAAAGAGTCATTGAAAAAGAAAACATTGGCCATTACACAATATGTCCAAGGCTTAGACTTTCTGTCTAAATCAAATCTCATCAGCGGGTTCAGATGTTATCAGTCCATTAAATGGCCATTATCAACCCTTATCAGGCCCATACAATGGAGCCAATACAGACGAAAAGGGTCATCTCTTTTGCAGATTGTTCCCAAGAATAGGGTTGCTATAGGGTTCAAGTGGTTAATGATTCGAAACAATTTAAGCCAAAAGAAGAAGAAAAAAAGAAAAAAAGAAAAATGAATTAATAGTAAAGAATTATCCACATGATCTCGGTTGGAGAATTTCATTTAGATTGATCTGAACTCTAGCCTTTCTATGAACTGTGGTTGGTTACAGTTAGAGCAGCTTCAATCACCATACATCAACTGAACTGTATACAGAGTGCCATCTTGTGGCGATTACATTTAGGGCTGAGACTATGGACCATTTTCCATTGATTTTCTATCAATTACTTTCATGCTTAATCAAATACTGGATCATTTGTAATATTTTTTATACATCATTGAATCAATGCAAAAAAAGTAAATTGTTTCTTATAATAGACTAAATCAATCAGAATGATTATTAAGCCCTATTTTATACTTTATACTGCTAAAATATAAGATCTAAAAGGTCACAACACTTCGTCATTCATTAAAGTCGATTAAGTGGATTTGTTCGATTAGCTGTTGCACCACTAATAATGTTTGTCAATGAACAAGCATGATTTCATACATACCTGCATTATTTTGTCCCCCATCATCAATCCTGCCACCTCTGCTGGTCCTCCTGGCGACACTCTGGTTACATAGATCCCCTATGGGTCACATAGATTAGGGGTTTCCAAATGTTTTCATGTAATAGACTGCTAACCCCCAACACAATGCAACATGTTATGAGCTTATAGATCAGCTGTAGATCGCGTTAGGCTTAAGTGGTGGTTTGAGAATTCAATGTAATTCATCAGGGGACACACACACAACTTAATAGACAGCTAACAGAATGCAATGCATCAATTACTGTAATAAAAAATAAATTAAGAAACGTATATTGACTTTGGAAGGAATAGGGATTTCAAATAGACATATGAACAATATTGTCCTCCTTTATATGTAAATATGTTGGTATGAGCTGCATACATGACTCTATTGCTCCATTTACAAATACAATTTAGACATTTACCAGAGGCTCTTTTCCAGAGAGGTTTACAACATGATGTCAATGCAATGCTATGACATCAGCTACCAATAATGTTCAGGCCTTTTCAGACTAGGCTGAGGAAAGCTCTGCTGAAACATGTTCGTATGCTGCCTGTGCTTAATTAAATAAAGGACATTTCTGAGAGTGCTGCTGCTGACTCTTCTGCTTTGTCCGGCCCCACTGATACACTCTCTGTCTGAATACTGCTTTAGTTCCACTGCCAACAATGAGTATATTTTCAGGGGAAAAACAGGGAAAAGTGAAAAAGCGGAAATGCATGTCTTAAACATCAGAATCACATTCTTGAATGAAGAGCAGAGGGTGCGTGTTGTTGTTCCAACACGCATTACTCCGACGTTGCGTTTGTCTGACTCTCCCCAACACTAACCCTATCCACTAACCGCACGCGTAGCCACATAGTCGGAGTAATGAGACGTCGGACTGACGTGTGGCCCCCAAGTGTAGCATTGGTAATGTCGATATGAACGGCATTGAGCATGAGCAGGGGGATTTACCCCAATTATATGTATTCATTTTCTTATTCACAACCACACACACACACACACACACACACACACACACACACACACACACACACACACACACACACACACACACACACACACACACACACACACACACACACACACACACACACACACACACACCTCCCACCTTGTCAGTCTTGTCCTCAGAGAAGGGGTTCTGTCCGGGGTCCTGGTCAATCCCTCCTCCGATACTAAAGCCCAGGATCAGGTGATCTCCCTGCCTCAGTTTCATGATCTCAATCCGTTGCTGTTGGGACAGAGAGCATTTTTATTCCTCCTCGCTAAGCAGAAATACACAACTTGAGGGCATTGATAGACTCATTATTGTATTGTAACATAAAGCCATGGTCATCATGTTTAGATTTACGTTATTTTTATCTCCTAATTGTAAATTGATGTAACCAAGGCTAATAATAACTCTTGACCTGTTGGCTAACCCAACATAATATAATGTTCAACTCTTTCCACTGAAACATATTGTTCATCAAGTGCATGCTCATCTCTAGTGTCTATAATGGAATCAATGCCAAGTCAACCTCATCACTAAATATGCATAATTTCTCTGGTAATGGAGGGAGAACATTCTCCCTCCATTGCAGTCCACTCGCTGAGACACTGCTCTTTTATCACTTCAACCCTGTCTTTAGACTTTCACTGGCAGCTGCTGTCTCTCTAAACCAGACGGATGAACGCCCATGACAGCAGGATTCCTCACAACACAAACACTGCCTCTGTGTGTGACTCTTGTGGCAGATACAGTGTTGTCCAGTTGGAGAGCTCTGCAAAGTGAGTCAGTCAGTGGGGTCATTCTTCTTTGTAGACTTCCAGGCACTGTGCTGTCTAATGTTCTGCCACACTAACCTATTTTCTATTGAATTCCTGAGTCAGTGTAGGGTAGTATATAGTCCTACAGGGCCAAACGCTGCTCAGTCCTATTTTTTACCACTCACTTCTCTTACCACCAAGAAAGCATATGATTAGATTAACACAGTACCTCAGAGTTCGCTTTGATTGTCACTAAACAAATCATGGTGCCTTTCAGTGTTTACTTTCAGTTTAAACAAACTATGTGCCCAGGGATCGGCTAAAATGTTAAGTGTTGTTGTTGGCTGGCTGACTGCCGTTTCTCACATAGTAGGTGTAAAATGTACTCACATGTTTTACTTAAGTAAAAGTATCAATACTTCAATGTAGAAATACTCTGTTAAAAGTAAAGGCCCGGAATTCAAAATGTACTTTTGTAAAAAGTACAAAAGTATTGGAATCAAAATGTAGCCTACTTAAATGACCAAAAGTAGACAGTACTCATTATGCAGAATGTCCCATTTCAAGTTTTCAAATGTAAACACACATATAGCATGATGCTGTTGAAAATAGCAGATCTACATGCTCAGACGAGCTTGTAGATCGCCAAAATGTATACAGGGCTGAAGTGGTTGCTTTGTAATAATAATCAAAATCTACAAAGTAATTAGTAACTAAAGTTATCAAATAAATGTAATGGAGTAAAATTACAATATTTGGATCCGAGATGTAGTGGAGTATAGAAGTAAGGGTATTTGAAATTGGAAATACCCGTTAGTCAAGTTGAGTACAAATACCTCAAAATTGTACTCAAGTACAGTACTTAAGTAAATGTACTTAGTTACTTTACACCACACTGGTATAGCACCTAGCCTAGCGTTACCCAGAAACACCACGCCTACTGTACTGCTGTGTCTGTGTGGACCCCAATGGTTTGCACTTGCACTGGACGTTCTGGAATTACCTTTGTTTCACATGTAATTCTCACAAGAAAGTTACATCTCTCATTCTAAGGCATTTAAAATGTGTCATTTCCCAGCATTGTTTGGTTTGCCTTACCGTTGTCCGACATGAAAGTTCGATTGTTTAGCAACGGATTGGAGCAGCAAACGGTTATATTTCCTCTAGCTGGTCAAACAAAACATTAACTCGGTCGTTATTAGGTAAATAATGTTGCGTTATTGATAAGGGTCCGGGGAACAATGGGCCTCAATCTGAACAATGGATGCCTGCTGAATGAAAACTCCCAAACTTACCACAACAGCAGTCACCGGCTGTCCAGGGATGAACGACATCGCGTCGGGTGCTGCAGTAAACATAAAAAAGCTGTAACAAACACTAACTATGCGTTTGTTTATTATTAAACCGTTACACAACACAACGAAGCTAGCGAGAGGAGGACAACTTCCTGGATCATTCCATGAGTAACTAACTAACAACTGCTTCTGGCATGTAAGAGGATGATGTCACTGTACCTTCCCTGGGCTGGGTGCGCGCGCTGTGTGACACGGTGCAGCCAGGAAGGGCGGTGTCTTCAGCTGTCAGCAGTGGTGGAAAATACTCAAAATGTAATTGAGTAAAAGTACAAAAGTGTTGCTATCAAAATGCACTTAAAATACCAAAAGTAAAAGTACTCATTATGAAGAATGTCATTTCAAGTTTTGTATGTATAACAAATGTAGCCTACTTAAAAATTTTTTTTGAAAATATTTCCAAATGGCCGAAATGGTTAATGTATGTTTTGTAATAATAATAATAATCAAAAAACCTTCAACTAGTGGGCTAACTAAAGTTTTCATATAATTAGTGGAGTAAAACTAGTAAAACTTTGAGATTTAATGGAGTAGGCCTATAAGTAAAAGTATTGACAATTGCAAAAACTCCATAAAAGTAAAAGTACCTCAAAATTGTACAGTAGGCCTACAGCATTTAAGTAAATGTACTTACTTTCAGTTTCCACCACTGGTAGCACGCCTTAAGACGAGACCACTCCACCCACGTGTGGTAATTTGATTAACAAATGGAGCATCCCCATATCCTGGCATGGGACCTTCTATGCATGGGATAGGGTGGGGCAGTACTCCAGTCCATAAATGGGCACTTGGCCCATCTGTAACAACTGTTGGCCCCGTTTCGTGTTGCAAGGATTATGTTGTCTGACTCATAACATGTCATTCTTCTGTGATTTTAGATCATCCGGAAAAGTCAAGTCATCTACTAAGAGTTGAAATGTAGCACTTCATTGCCACTTCATAGACGTTATGAACAACCACGGCCACTAGATGACAGTCTCTACACAAAATGTGTACAAGTACAAGTACAAGAAACTGAAAAATTCTGCAAGTGAGGACCAATCTGAACATGGTAAGGATTGTTTTCTTTGTAGTTTTTGGTATATAATAAATATATTTTATTTGTAACTTTTACTTTTACGTCTATTCTGTGTACAGTTGTTAGTTGACAAGCAATTAGATACATTGGACTGTATGTCTACAGTTCACATAATGCAACCTTAGGCCCATAGTGGTAAATGTTGCATTGCTGCATTCATAAAGCGCTTTTTATCCAAAGCGCTTTACATAGATTGTGCATTACATTCACACACACATTCTTACACCGATGGCGGAGGAAACCATATACACTGATGGCGGAGGAAACCATGCAAGGCACCACCCTGTTCATCGGGAGCAATTAGGGGTTCAGAGTCTTGCTCAAGGACACTTCGACACTAACTCTGGGGGAGCCCAGGATCACACTGTCAGAGATAAAATGTGTCATTCATAACATTCATTATGACCTGTCTTGATCTTTAAAAAGGTGATCCTGACCCGAACAGCCTCTCTTCTCTTCTCTTTTTCAGTAGTTTCAGAACAGTAGTTTTACCTGCATCTGTCTAAGATGATATGTTGAGAATGGATCATCTTCTCAAGCTAGAGCTTCTGGATCCAGAGCAACCAACAAATCCAAAGTCTTTAGTTCTCATAACGTACATATTCTTCTTGTCATTGGCTTTTCATGTTTTCTCAGTCTTGTCACTGACAAACAATTGGCACTGCTTAGTGTCCATGGCTTAGAAATAATAGCTAGGTTCAAGCATCAGCATCTCACCTGCATTTATTAGTCAGTTTAAGTTTTGTCCATCTAGGTTTACACTCTGCAACAGGAGAATATGAATGTACATTGGTTACCCTTATTGGTTATGGTTTAAATACTTTGTACATACATACAGTACCCTTCAGTCATAGCACATCTCACTTCCCTTTACAGTAATTTCCCTCGCTCACTCTGACAACAGCCATCCGTGCCCCATTCCCTTAAAAAATATATAGTTCAATGGCTTCCTTCAAAACAGCCTCGAAAATGTCACCTTTCAGGAGGCGATAGGGGAGGTCTCTTTTAGACAGGCGAGGCGTGATCCCCCCCTTTTTTTCCTCTACGCTGTACATAGTGTTTTATACTTGTCATGATATTGAATGTTTTTGATGCTACTTTATATGTTGATGTATTGAATACCTAGGACCCCAATGGAAACAAGACCGCAAGGACTTTTTTGGTGTTATCCTTTTAGAATAGGTGTTTTGACTGTACTCGTGCTGTTTTACGTTTCTGTCTAATAAAATATTCAATCAATCAATCCACTCGTGAGTCCGTCTAAACTGTAAAATGTGTAACTCTGAGAGTTAAATTAACATTTTACTGTGTACTAGTAGTATCCAGGGGCAAAAGGTGGAGGTTGCAGGTACTCTTCAGGTAATCCACTAGCAGATAGTCTTATAGTATGTATTTTGCTGGAAGATGGTGACCCATTGACTTCCTGCTCCCCTGGAATTTCCTGGTATTCATTTTCAGTAGGTTCACCGCTGTCTGTAGACCGCCTAATCTCAGCAGACATGTGCTCCAGCAACACGCACCTCGTCTTTTGGAATGTCTTCTTGATATTCATTAGGTTGATGGCTGCTGACAGCTGCACATCATCGTTCCTTCCTGATTGTGTGTCCGCAGACTGCTGTCCAGCATGAGTGTTTGACACAGTGGGGAAGACCATTGTGGACACTGATACAGTCTGGGGTGCAGAGCTAGATCTGGCACAAGCCTGGACCATCTTCTTCTGTGGTAGTGGTGGTGGAAGCGTCCTAGCAGGGAGGTCAGGAAGCTGATCTGACTGGGTGGGGTTGACCAGATATTTCTTCCTTGGCGATGGCACAGGCCTGAGAGCCTCCGCCTGAAATATACAGTTATACAGTGTTGTCAATGACTAGATTAAAATTGTAGTGTGAAGAGTAAGACCTTTTGATAAATCGTTTAGTTTGAGAGCTTGAGATGACAAGTATAAAGGGATTTGCACACAGGAGTGTTGCGTTTTTTTCCGTTTGTCAATGAGTTCTTACCACATGCAACAGCCACAGCCACTTGTCGCACTGCAAATTCGGAGCCGGTGTGTGTGTGTGCATGAGGTCATACAGAATCATTGTATTCTTTAAAGTTTTTTCTGTGCGAATAATCACGCCTGTCTGCAAAGCCCTTTACTCTGTTCTTGTGGTCATTAATTAAGCACCTTTAGGAATGAGTGAGTGAGTGAGTGAGTGAGTGAAACAAATATTTCTGTTCTGTTCTGTCTTGACTTGACAAATACATATCACATATATGTTCTTTGTTTGCTAATCCCAAACTCTAAATACTCAACAAATGCAAATACATTGTGTTCAAAAAGCCATTTAGGTCAATCTGCATCACTTAACCACATCAAGTCTGACTTTTGACACCTGTTAAATAATTTAACTTTTAATTACATTCAAAGACCTTGTACCCAGAGGTGCTGAGATAATTGTATTTGTTACTAAAACTACTTTTTGAAAGCTGTGAGAAGGTGCGTTGTATTAATGATCAATGAGCTGGAATGGAAATGGAAACTTAACCCTCAAAGCATACTTGTCAACCATAATGATTAACCTGTATACTGCCACCTCCAACAATGCACTTCAATCAGAACAAACTCCTTTACCTCGGCTGGAATTTCAGACATTGAGTTGGACAGGCCATCTTCCAGGGATGGGTAAAGTGTGTTTGGTTGGCTTTTAGTGACAGCAGGCGTCTTGGTAAGATTTGGAGAAGGGCCTGCAGAGGCCCCCAGTGCAGTGGGACGATGTGGAAGGGCAGGCGGCATGTCATCCTGTGGTTTTATTTGACTGTTGTTATGTGGATGTGGGAAGATGTTAACATTATTACAATTCCATGGTTGCCTTTGGGGAAACAGGAGCTCAGCATAATCAGCCCCATCCTTTGATACCTTTAATATTAACAAAGACACAGAGAAAGAGAAAGGTTGTGTTGACATTTTTGAAAATGTCTCCGTTATACAGTACTAGAAGCATATGGTGGGGAAAATACAGATTTATATTACTAACATGCCTTTTAAGCATTCCTGTAATCAAAAAAATAATTTAGTGTGTGCCCAGGGTGTATCATACCTCATTTTACCACCTCACTGTTTCATTTTTATTGGGGACACTTACCTAAGTAGCATAATAGGGCAAGGTCCATTGCATGTCTTTTTACATCACAAACCAAAACAAAAAAGCAACATGCACCCCACGCCCCTCCCCACAAAATAAATAAAAATAGACCAACAATGAGTAAACAGCACAACAAAACAGAAAAGGAAATACATACCACAAACAAGGTCATAGGTCATATCATGGGTCACAGTCAGTCATTGTGTCATGCATACGTAAGTGAGAGAGACACCGTCCACTACACTCGAAACACACTGTTTGTCATTTATAGTTCTGTTATTTGAAACCACTTAGAGCAAGTGTTGGCCCCTTCCATGAACTTCTCTCTTGAAAAACCTCTGTATCCGAAGGAACAAGTATAGAGCTGTCACATTATAATCGACTGTCATTCCTGGACAATGAATGCACTTATATGCATCCTTGGTGAAGTGTCTGGCCTTTTTGTCTTGACTAATGATTAGGAATGAAGAGCTATTCTGTATTTAGGCCGAAACAAGCAGACATTGTGTGACGTGTGTGTACTAGAATTAAAGAAAATATTCTCACCTGTCCACAAGGAAGAGTCAGTAATTCGTTGAAAGGCATGATGGGAGTCTTGCGGTGAAAATCCACCAGATCCTGAAGAAACCTGTGACGCGCATTCTCTCCAACGATGACATAATACCCATCCTTCAGGGCATCTATCATAAAGTGCCTACAGCGGTCGTCAGCGCTACAGGTTTACATAGGAGGAAACGCACGCACGCACACACACACGCACGCACGCACGCACGCACGCACGCGCACACACACACACACGCACACAGTAATAAAAGTCAGGAAGAGGAAACAGGACAGGACTTTGAACTGTAACACTGAGCAGGGGAGAGGTGACTCACACACACAAAGGAGGATCTGTTTGTAATACAATATGCCTTAAAGCACAACTTCTACACTTTTCAACCTATCTTCAAATAATTGGTCCTCACTAATTAGTGTGCAGGGCAACCAGACTATAGTACTTGTCTGATTTAATTCCATCTAAGTAAACTTTTTTTTGCCGCGCTACTCCTCCCACAGTTTTGGTGGCACGCACTTACAGTTTTGGTGGCACGCACTTGGGCCATATGTCAAATCGACCGGCTTCATCGGGACACGCATGCGTGCTATTTTGCTAAATTATATTATAATATAATTTATATACATTTATTTGTGAATTAATTTTCTCCATTGACTTTAATTAAAAAGTATAAACATTTTCCAAATATGGAGATGACTGATATCTTAGATGTCTGACGCCATAGACCACATGATACTGAAACAGTATGTCCATATATGGGATTTCCAAGATATGGGCTTAATATTGATGACATCAGAGATCTCCATATATGGACATAAAAGGGACAAGGACTGACACAGAGATCTCCGGCATATATGGCCATATTAGTGAATACATTTTCCCCAGTGACCTGAATGGGGGAAATTCAACTTGGAAAGGAGTCAGCTTAGGTGGTTCGGGCATCTAGTACGGATGCCTCCCGAGCGCCTTCCTAGGAAGGTCCTCGATGCACGTCCCACTGGGAGGAGACCCTGTGGCAGACCAAAGACCAGATGGAGGGATTATATCTCCAAACTGGCTTGGGAACGCCTCGGTATACTCCCTGAGGGAGTGGAGGAAGTTGCTAAGGATAAGGAAATCTGGAGGTCTCAGTTGGAACTGTTACCCCCGCGACCCGATTCCGGATAAGCGGTTGAAGATGGATGGATGGATGGATGAAGACGAAATTCATTTGGGAAATTTGACGTCCGGGTAAAAAACGTGGGAATGCTGCCAGCCAAAGTGACTACTGGCCAATCACAGCGCGACTTTTCCAGGTCTTGGACAGAGCTTTATTTGCGTACGTGTGACGCACGCAGAAGCGATTCACGCAGAAGCGATGCAGATTCCTTTGGTTCCTTGATGCATATGCCCCAGAGCCGAAGGAGGTGTCTACCTTTCTATGTCTATGGCAAATGGGTGAAGCAAGGGGTTCAGAGTCTCAAGGACACTTCTACACTTAACTCTGAGATACAGACCGAGCAGAAAATAATTGTGCTATTTTATCGTGAACATTAGTGAGGACCAATTATATGAAGATAGTTTGAAAAGTGGTGAAGTCGTCCTTTAAGATCCACACTTAATGTTATAATAATAATAACATACAGTAGGTAGACCTGCCAGGGTGAAAACGTGTTATTTATTATTTGTGTTATAAGGCTGGGTAAGTAGTTCTTTAGCCAACAAAACATTCACCGATATGAGAGTGTGTAGCCAATCCTGCTCTCACTGACTCGGATGAGGAAATAGCCTGGAGGCTTGGAAAGCAACAGCTCCTCTGCAGTCCTGTGAAAGACATGAACATGGACAAAGTGCTTCAGACAAGCAGACAGATGGAGAAACACCAATTTCAATGAACTTGTCATATATTGGTGTCGGTGAAGGATACAAAACATTTATTTTAACACAAAGGAAGAAAAACAAATAAATAGATACTAAAAAGCATTGGTTAATCTTAAATTAAACTTAAATTGTTAATTAGGAGATTTGTAAAAGAAGAAAAGAAAATAGAAAATCTACCAAATATCTTACAGGTAAAGTATCTCAATGTGACTTACGGTTAATACAATATTAAACAACAAAATAAGTGAGTACAAGCGAGTTGCCTTTAGGCAGCTTATACCTTAGTAAAAAAAAAATACTCATTGTACAAATTTAAAAACATGGCCCTCATAATTCCTTGTTGTCTGCCAGGCATTGCAGATGGCAGACAGTGATATGCAGTCATTTGGGGAATTTTGCAGCACTTACTTCCTGGAAATAATACCATGGAACCATTCTGGAATTATTCCATTCCTGATGACAGAGTGGAGTTGAAACTGTTTGAACCAGGTAAAAACAGCATGGTGTGGCTGCCCCCCCTCCATTTCCACAAAGGTGTCCTAGTGGAAAACGTACAGTTCATTCATGGTTTAGCAACATCACAACTAGACCGGGCACGTACCTTTTAGGCGAAGCCCGAACTGGCGAAGTGGGGAAATGTCCGATACCGTAGCGATCTGGCGAACGTCTTCTGGACAGGGCGTTTATCGTGCGCTTGCCCAGGCCTTACGGCCTGGGCATAAATATAACGATTGCATTCACCACGGCTTCGTAACTCGCGCGGCGCTCCGCCGGCCGCGCGGCCCTGGCCCGCTCTTCGCGGCCACTCGCGCCTGCGGCGCTCGGGGGCGAAGAGCAGGACCAAGGTCCGCTGGCCTTCGCGCCGCTTGCAGTGTCGTGGACAATCGATTCGCCAGATCGCTACGGTAGGAGACAAATCCCCACTTCGCTAGTTCGGGCTTCGCCAGAACAGGACTTTCCCACTAGACCAGGCAGACAAAAAGATAGGCATGCATGTATCAATCTGTGTGCACATATTCACTAGTGAAAATAACAGTATGTTGCTGCTGAGTCTGTAACAGGTGAACTGACAATGAATGTCACTCTCATTGATGTGATGACCTTCAGAACTGGTCTATCTGTCACACAGTGGATGTGAAATTGTGTGAACCTTGTTCCTCAATCCATAAATCAACAATGAGAAAGAGGAAAGACCTGCATGTTCCACAGCAATAGAAAAGGCTACAAATTCACTTTAGGTTATTTAGTCTACTATGGGTAAAAAAAAGAAGAAGAAAAAGAGGTAGCATATGAAACTTGTACAAACAATTACGTTGTGTCAGCTCAGCTTGAGCAGTCATATTTTTGAATGTCAAAATTAAAAAATTCAATGTAAAATTATTTTGCGTTTTAATAGAGGACGGTTTGGTCCCTGATTAGAAAATGTACTGGAATGGGTACATGTAACTAAAATTAAGAGAAGGATGATGCAATGGTAACAGTCATACATCCTCGACACCAAGGAGATACCACAGATAAAGAATGCCACAAGCTTGGGTTGACTTTGACAGAGAAAGTCTAGCTCTTATGAAGATGAGATATAGGAGAGCTCGCTGCTGCTATAGTGCTATGCAAGAAAGAAAAAGAAAATACCTAGTAAAGGCTGAAAGAAATGAACCCAACAAGGCTGGTTTATTGATTTAGGTTCAGTCTCTGTTCATGAAAATGTATACACACGTGTGTGTGTGTGTGTGTGTGTGTGTGTGCGTGTGCGTGTGCGTGTGTGTGTGTGTGTGTGTGTGTGTGTGTGTGCGTGTGCGTGTGTGTGTACATTACGGTGGGACTACACCAAAAAATGTGCACATACGCGCGTACTGTCCGTGAAGAGGCTCGCGTATGCGTAAACGCTCCAGGCTACACCAAGGAGGGAGTATATGTGAGGAAGACCAGATAGTCTGTGTACAAAACGCATAGGCGTGCTTAAAAAATAGAACCGATCCTATTTTTAGGGAATGCGTATCCGTGGTTCGCGCTATCCGTACGCCTGGTGTAGCCTGCTGAACTGACATACATTGGATCTATCCAAAACGCACATACGCGCGCGCGCCCCGCATACGCACGCATACGCACTGACGCGCGCGAAACGGCTTGGTGTAGTCCCACCGTTAGGTGTGGGTGTACAGTAGGGTGTGTGCCTTTATTAAGTATGTAGGCTAAATCAATCAAAACAACATAAGCCTGATAGGGAGGCCACATTCCTAAAATAGAACAGTTGAGTCATTGGGAAAGTCACAAAACGAGCATGAGCATCTTACTTATAGGCTACAGTACATTTATAAGGTTTGTTTTAACTGAGTAATAACACCTGTGCAACAACCTAAAAGATACAATGTCCCTTACTTTTTTCTGAGATAGTTTCTTCATAAACCCTTATCTATGTTTTTTACATCAGTAGAAGCATTCTAGCACCACAGAATACCAACAGCAGCAGGAGTGAAAGGAAAACCATAAACTACTACACGCTTCAGTTCAGAAGCCATCTGTTAATAAACAACGACTTATTTATACATCTAATATCCCAGCTAAGACTATTCCCAGTGGTGTAAAGTAACTAAGTACATTTAATTAAGTACTAGGACTATTCCAAATAACTACTGTCTCTAAAGGAGGGACTTACCTCTTGCGTGAAGAGCGCTGCGTAGGTAATGACAGCAGTGCAGCACAGACAGACAGCAGCATTCACTACTCAACTGCCGTCTGCTATCATCAACATCAACCATCACCTGCGAAGGGCGGAGTCAAACCTTCAACAAGGACTCTCAGCCCTAGCTAGTGGTGGGAAAAGTACTCAAATGTTTGTACTCAAAAGTAAAAGTATCAAAACTGCAATATAGAAATACTTAAGTCCAGAAGAAAAGTTTTTGATTAAAAACGTACCAAGTACCAAAAGTAAAAGTAGGCTATACACCATTTAAAGCGTTTATGTATTTTTTGAAATAATACAAAGTAACTAAAGTTTGCAAATAAATGTGTAGTGAAGTAAAAGTACAATATTATATTTGTGTAAAGGTTTTGGATTAAAAATGTAAAAAAAGTACCAAAAGTAAAAGTAGTCATCATGCAGAATAGGCTACCATTTAAAGCGTTTATGTATGTTTTGAAATAATACAAATCTACAAAGTAACTAAAGTGTGCAAATAAATGTATAGTGAAATTAAAGTACAATATTTGGATCTGAAATGCAGTGGCGTAGAAGTAGGCTAAAAGTAATGGAAATTGGAAATACTCAAGTAAAGTACAAATACCTCAAAACTGTAGGTCTACTTGTGTACAGTTACTTTACACCACTGGCCCCAGGAGTGCTTTGCAAAACAAAGTAGGTACGCCAGTGCTCGTCATGAATGCCGTTCTGCCGTTACTTTCAATGCTGAAGTTCAGTTCAGTTTGCCTGTCAAAAAGGCTTGTCCACCCCTAATCTGGGTTCCCAGAAGCTTCCACCCCAAGCCTTGGACAGGCAGCTTAATCAGTCATTATTTAATTTCATTTTACATTTAAAGGCTACCGATTACAGCTCTTTGTGACCAACTATAGAGAATACTCAATAAAAATTAAACTACACATTTTAAAAGAATCTCATTTTAATAAATCGACAATTGAACATATCTACAAAAAGGTGTAGATCAATAAGATTTATGAAAGTACAGTACAATCATTGTATAACTTTTATTTACAATTGTGGAAAAAGCTAATTTTACCCATGAGACTCACCAATAATCAGCAACACAATCCAAATTTAGTTTTAACCAGGGATTGCAAAGGAGATCTTCACAATAAAAATAAAAAAAACACAAGATTTAGAACATGGGAGAAAATACAAGAGACTGAACGTGTTTCCTGTAAAGTAAAACCCAATTCAAGTGTGGATAAGCCACATTTTAGCCACCTGCGAATATGTTTAGTCTGAATGTGAGAAACAGATGGTTTAAACAGCAGGTGCTGAAATGTCTCACAGGTCCAACAGTCAACAATGATACCATTGTAATGATCCCCATCCATTCCACAGGTCAACACCTTGGTGTTTCATTAAGGGATTTCTGTTTACAGACTCGTAATCACAATTAGAGATTAGTTGCAACATCTCAGGAAGCTCACGGTCATTACTCTGAAGTGAATTTAAAGGGTTTCCTATACTTCTGCCATGACAATGCAAACGAGCTCCCCATTTAAGACAACGGAGATCAAATAACAGGGGCAAAAAAAAGCAGTCAAAAAAATAAAGCTAAATGGGAACAGATCCTTTGCACAGTTATAATCTCAAAGAAGCTTGTGATCAAGCCAGATGTGCAAATCTTTCAAGGTCCTATCCTCTCTCACGATGCATAGTTCAGAGGGCCATGTGGCTCAAAATAAGATGTGATGCCATGGAACAAGAGCGAGCTCAGAGGAAGCAAAGTAAGGAGCAAAGGACAACCCTGCTTGGGCTTCTCAAAAGCAAGATATTTTTTTAAAGAACTTTGCCAACAGTAGTAGATGTAGAGTTGTGGCCATTCTTAAGTAGGAAAAAAAAATCCCCTGCCTTATCACAACACTCACATCAGACATCACCTTCACAAAAATAAGATGTCTGTGCTAAGATGATTCAGGAAGCCCAGCGGTGCTAGCCTCTCACTAAATTACTTTTCAAATACCAACTGTAGAGTAATTGGCGAATAAAAACAAACTAATGTTGCCTTGTATCTGAGCGTGCCTTCAACAAAGTATTTTAAACAGACAAATGACACAATTGTATAGAACCCATGGAAGAGAACTGGAAAAGTGCATAATAAAGAGGAATATAAAATGGGCACTGTATGACTAGTGCTGTTTTCCCATTCCATAAATACTGTTACAGTAAAGACCCTTTTTCAAAAGCCCAACAAAAACAGTCGCATACAATTTCCCACTGTGAACTGGAAGAAACGTATAAACAGTGACGTTAACACCGTGGCTCCCTCTGAGTCAGCACAGTTATGCAGCTGTAATGCCGTCTGGTGTTTAGCGAAGGGATTACCAAAAAGAACAGTGCTGCTAATCCACCAGCTGAAGTGCATTAAATATTCCACTTCACCTCGCATTCACAGGTCTTAATACCCCAAATAAGCACAATTACACAAAGCAATCTCCATGCTTACCCATTAAAAAAAATCTACTTTTTCCAAGACCCCTGCCTCAATACCTGTATGTGAATACTTGAGATAAGATCACACAGATAGCATTGCACACTTAAAAGACCAAGAGTTTCACCACAGGGATTGGAATGTCAGTTTCTACAGAAAGAAATTAAAGAATAGGAAATGAGAGCAACTGTTCCATAACACAGATGCAGAACAAACGGTGAACAATGCAAACAAAGCACTAAGTCATAATCATAATCACTGTGTGCTGCATGCATGTATGCATCTGTGTCTCACTTGATCAACATTTTTAGGACAACTTACGGTACAATCAAGTGTGCGAAATGTATTATAAGAGCTAGTGGTGATACAATTGCTAGCACCATACTGTGGTCTTATCAACCCATGTACAGTCAGTAGACATAGAAAATAATTTGACAAATTATGAGGCCTGCTATTATGATACAAAATATGGGAATCTATCGTGCACATAGATAATTGGTGATAAGCAGCCAAGCTTGCACTTAATAATGTCAGTGAACTTTAAGAGAAGCCAGTTAGGCATCAGATGATCTCACGTTTAAGACAAACAACCTTTAAAACAAAACAAAAAATGTTGCAGTGGTTTCAGTTACAAAGAACTATGGGCAGTAAGGGCTTTGATCATTTCCTGCTAAATACCATCAATGTCAACTAACAAACTTTGAAAGAAATTCTTAAAAAAGGGAGAGGAAAAAAAAGGTAAAACTATGAGGTCATGTGAGAATTGTACATACAGTAACAGAGGCCACAAAAGGTGTGCATATAGGCATCGAAGGAAGCACTTTCTCAGACAACCTCCTTATCTTTTCAATGGTTAGAAATAAGCGTGGTATTTTAGAAGGAGTTTTGATGGTGAAGTATAAAAACCAACAAAACAACAAAATAACAAAAATAACAATGTCTGTCCGTCCGTCTGTCCCTCCCCCCAACATGGATAAACTCAATGAAAACTGAAGACAAGAAAAGGAGGGGTAAAAAGTGAAGTGGAAGAAGAGATCTGAGCATGCTCCGTCCAGTTCTGTCCAGTGAGGGACATAGTTAAGGCCATGGTGAATGATGACACTCCTCTCTCCCCTACTCACAGGAGTGTGCAGCGGAAGAAACTGGGTTTCTTGGGCTGTTGATCCGTTATCTTCACCCCTATATTGCTGCCCTGTGGGTTGTTGCCCTCCTGAAATACACACAGATAAAAAAGTACAAAGAAAGAATATGACCATTAGATCACATATATACACAGCACACACTGAAAATCACTGGGGATTCAAACATAATATTTGGGTGTCATTCTCACCAGCTTCTTGTCCATTTTTGCCTTAATGTCTCTGGCAAGAGTCAAAAAGGCCTGCAGAGACAAAATTGGGGAAAAAACGTGTTAATATCAAACACAGATGGTGAAAGTCATCTCAGTCACTGCTCAAATATAATTGCCGAACCTGCTAGAGACTTACAGCTCATTCACACTGCCAGCGAGCGAGCATTCCGACGGCGATGTCGCACGAAAGACTGTCCTCATGTGGAGCATCGGCCATTGCGACCTAGCTTGAACCAATCAAATAAATAATAATAAAGTGTTTGGGGGCGGGACATGGCCGCAACATCTCGCTAAAATAGAGACTCTGCGAGCGAATACAGGAGGCGTGGACGACGTTGCTGCACGTGTTGTGCGTTGTCGTTCGCGGTACGTCAGGATCAGTCTCATTGAAACATGTATTTTAATGACATTTTATCGCTCGCCTCACTGGCAGTGCGGATTAGCTGTCAGAGAGGGGGATTAAAGTAAAAGACTTAAACTCACATTCTCCACGTTTATGTTGGCCTTTGCACTGGTCTCCATAAACTTGATACCGTACTCCAATGCCAGCTGACAGCAGAAGATAAGAAACAGTGACACTGTCAGTACTCTTATCTAAGTACAATTATGAACAATTATGCAACTAAGGAAATCAAACTTCTTCAGTATATTAATGGCACTGTGCTTTCATCCACCCAGGAATCTCTGTTGTCCGTCTGTGTCCACTTTTTGCCATATATATATATATATATATACACAGTATATATATATACACAGTATATATATATATATATATATATACACAGTATATATATATATATATATATAGATATATATATATATATATATATATATATATATATATAGATATATATACACATTATTATTCTTTTCCCTCTTTCTTTTCATCTTGGCACTGTAAAGCACTTTGTAAACACTGTTTTTGAAAAGCGCTTTATAAATAAATGTTATAATTATTATTATCCTCGAACTCTTAATTCGTCATACTCATGATGGCTTACCTAAGATTCTAGATGACCATTTCTATGAATTTGATGTATCACTGTGTGCTGTCCTTGCTTATTGTAAGTCGCTCTGGATTGCGTCTGCTAAATGCCAAAATTGTCATAGATGACAGACATCCATGTACTCTACTACAGATGGGTACCGCATGAAGTACTACTACTAGTCCAACAGATTCCATTAACCCACCTTCTCTCCTCTGTCCTTGGACACTTGCCGTTTGTCATTGACATCGCATTTGTTCCCAAGGACCATCCTCTCCACATCTGCTGATGCATGCTGAAAAGGGAAGGAGGGCATGACAAACTATGTGACTAACAAATATAAAACTACAACTTACAGGTGGTGCCACACACACAATACTGACTAGCAAATAAAAACTACTACTGTATATATAGATGGTTCTTCAATCACACACAAAAGGAAAGGAAGACATGGCAAACCGACAGGACATACTATGTTTAAATCACGTGTACACTGGGCAAGAACTGCTTCTGAAAGTGTCTAAGCGGAAATACAGGAAGTACAGCCCCAGGAAGTTGCGTTGATGCTGAGCAGATCGGTTTACATTCCCCGGGCAGGAAAACAGTTTTGTGATTGGTTGAAAAAGGACCACACACACACACACACACACAATTACTTAATATTTTTACCTCTTCAATGTTCCGTATCCAGTTCTTGATGTTGTCAAATGACTTCTCGTTGGTAATGTCATATACTAACATTATTCCCTGGATAATTCACAAATGGTAAACAGTTAGAAATTGGTGTTTTGAGCAAACCAATGAAAAGGACACATTAAGCCAGAGGGTAGAAAACAAACACATAAAAATAACAATTCTTTATATTGTTATTTCAAAAGTCTGTCATTATTTAACCTTGTTAAACAAAATATGTTTGCTTATGTAAAACTGAACCAAAGATGTTCAACCAATAATATCAATATCAATCTACTAATCAATAACTCTTCAATTTCAAACAGAAATTGTGGATTATGACATGCCCACTTCTCAAGGATCAAATCAAATCTCCTCCCAACGATCATTTGGAAATATGTCAGGAATCACAATACACAAGATGGACGCTCTCAAAATGCTGTTCTATGTAGACTTGTAATGAGAACTTAGTGCCAAGGGAAACCGAGGGACTGGCATAGACATTATTAACTTCATTATAAACTTATAGTAGAAGCAGAGTCCTGCCTGGATTCTGGGACAATGGCTTGAACACACCACTAATGTTTAGATATGTAAAAACAATGCAGGGCATGGTCATGCAAGGAATGCAGAATTAACTATGGCAATTCAGTTGGTGCTGGCACTGGAGCTGACAAACCAATGCCACCCATTCAGTTCCAGTTGACATAGGAATGTCAGTTCGTACAGCCACTTACCATGGCTCCTCTGTAGTAGGCTGTTGTGATGGTTCGGAACCTCTCCTGCCCTGCCGTGTCCCTAGAGAAAAATATATACATTTAAAATACTTATTTATGCAAGTGAACAAAGCCTAAATAAATCATGTAACCCATGTCAAATTGATAATGAAAGCTATATATATAGATGATGAATCAAGGTTTTTGGATCCACCCGTCCTGTAACCTGGAGCATAGATATTCGTATCACAATGATTATGTGACCATTGGATACAGCAATAATCTGAACCCAAGTGGTCTCAAATTGGATATCAAATGTCCCCCTTAGGCAGACCTGGGCAATTGTACGGCCCTTTAGTTCACTCTGACCGTGTAGGGTTAATGGCAAATGACAAAATAAACACGTTCTAAAATTTTACCTCATGCATGGAGGTAAAATGTTACGTTTTTTATTCATGTACATATGGACGCAATGCGTACATCAGCACATGTGCATGATCATTGAATCGTTGTCTCAATAACAAGCAGGTGGTCAGACTGGTCGCAAATCAAGATGACCTGCCTTACCTTACCCATCAAAAATGGCTAAAGTGTCTAAAAAAAGAAAAGTTGAGGCCGAAGTATTTATTTACTGAAGTCGGAGGTAAAGCTGTGTGTTTAGTTTGCGGGTTGCACATCTTGCAGGGAGCACTGCCTTTTGACCCAGCCCTCCACAATATTTTCTGTTGTTCATGTGGCCTCATGGCAAAAAGAATTGCCCACCCCTGCCCTTAGGTATCCTTGCAAGCCTCTCGCTAATACTGTCAAGTGAGTACCATGTGACACTTGCCCTCTGTGTACAACAGAAGGCAGTGCTACAGAACGACCAATAATCAATCCATTCTAAAAAGGAAAAAAGTTGGAGACAAAATGTGCTGCCATTGTAGAGACTGCAGTCGTTCTTCCATAATATCCAGGTAATTAAGCATCCTACAGTCTCTCTATTAATAAGGTACATGAATTAAGCACAAAGGTTAATTTTCTGAGATATAGTAAGGAAGGTACCATATCTGTAGCTTGATCTTCTTCCCATCTAGTTCTATTGTTCGGATCTTGAAGTCAATACCTGAAAGAAAACACAGCATACAAGCAGAGCATTACACATTTACTGTTCAGTTGATCATATTCATTACAAGACAGCTGGACTTACTGACTTTAATCACTTTGCAAAGTCACAGATTAGAAAGGTCATGGTGTAATGTTTTATTGTGTATTTCAGAACAGGGTGGGCACAAGTGTCAGTGAATTAATAACGGCTAACAAAGTTGGGCTAACAGCACTTGAGATCAGTGGTGTAAAGTACATGTATTTAATTACTGTACTTTTAAGGTATTTGTACTCTACTTGAGTATTTCCAATACTTTTACTCCACTACATCACTATATTTATTTTAAAACTTTAGTTAGTTTGTAGATTGATTATTATATTATTATAAAACATACATTAACCACTTCAACCCTAAATAATACATTTCGGCCATTTGAAAATAGAAAAAAAATTGAAACTTTTACTCAAGGAATGCGAGTACTTTTTCCACCACTGCACTTGAGATCACTTGACTTGACAGCATTGTACCTAGCTGCTAGCTCAGCTGGTACCCCACCCAAGAAACAGCACAGAAAGTCTGTGTTTACAGACCATATGACCAACGTCTTTTACAGTTCCGCATTATAATAAAGTGTGACAGCGAGTTTGACTTCTCTGTCTTCTAGATACACTTGGTGACAAGCCGCTTCCTGTCGCCTCTGCTCTGGTTCATAACGAAAGCTAACTAACTGAAAAAAGTTAGCAACAAATTAGCATGACGGGATGGGCTGACTGACTCTGGTGCAGTTTTCGGCCAAGACAGCAGCAACACACAGTTCCCATGTTTTACCAACCTATCGTGGAGATAAACGTTGAGTTGAAGGCATCTTCCGAGAATCTGAACAGCACGCAGGTCTTTCCGACGCCCGAGTCGCCGATTAAAAGTAGTTTAAACAAGTAATCGTAAGTCTTCGCCATATTATTAGCTGTTTGCGGATATCCCTCCCCGTCGGTCTGTCTACATCTAAGGAGGCGTCACCGCATGTCAGTTTATAAGACTGCTGATTGGTCGAGCGACACGCCAATCTTGTCTGTCGTCGTGGCCCCGGAAACCCGTCATGGTGACAGAGTTTGTAATTTACCCTATCTACAAGACTAAAAGGCGTCGCATCAGAGACGTGTCGCGGGCTTGTAGATCGTCTATATTCGGCGCGCGACACCGTCGTACGACGAAGGATAAAACGGGCTTCCAAGACGGCGATAGCAAGACACGCCATCTCTGGTTTACTTCCCGTATCTGCGTGAAGTAGTGTTGCCAGACGTACGATAATTATCGTATTTGTACGATAATTTGACCCCTTGTATGATGTACGATCAATAATTCCAAAAATGCCCAAATGTACGATAATTTCGGCATATCATCAAAAAGAGCGTTAATTCACTATTTTCCCTGGCTGCTGATCTGGGATCTCGTTTGGCCTCTCAAAATAAGCCAGGAAATCAGTCAATCTGACCCTAGATCTGTACTCGGAGGCATTAAAAACACTGGTTGCATCTTTCCAGACCAGTTTCAGGCTTTTATTTGTGTAAGCTCCAAGAAGTTGCCTGCCTCCACACAGCATATCTGATGCGTTTTTGTCACGCAGGAGTCTAAAACGAGGTCGTTTCTTACACTAAAGACGCATTTTTTGGTGAAATTACGTTTTTACGCGAGTGATTTCTCTTTTTTGGCCGTGTACGATAGTTTCATGTCAAATACGATAATTCTGAGCCTCCGGTACGATAATTCAACATTTCCCATCTGGTAACACTGGTTGGAGACCGGAAAGCAGGTTGGAGTTGTTACCAATGGGAGCGTAGCCTCGCGTAGCCAGGCCCAAGAGGGCGATAGCAAGAGGGTGCAAAAGACCTGTACTTCCCGTTTCTGTGTGACGTAGGTAGATACCTTTTTAGGAGGCGGAAGCATGTTTGGAGTCTATTCATTTACAATGGGAGAGCTAACGTGAACACAGAGCAAAATAATAGTTCAGAAGCTATAATCACTGAACTAAATATTGGACCAGATCATCACAATCCACATAATATTAACAAAATTGTCATACTAAAGTGGCTTTTTTCAGCGACACAACTGAGAAAATCAGCTTTATTATTGCTCTTTAGCTGTCCCACAGTGTCCCAGCAAGACACTCTCACGGGATCTATATCACCAGTAATCAGATCTATAGCACCAGTAAACAGATCTATAGCACCAGTAAACAGATCTATAGCACCAGTAAACAGGACGTGCGCGAGCCGGCGCCCACTTAGGAGTCTATTTGTAGGATTTGTGTACCATGTCGCACTCTAGTGGATCCAATGAGGATGAGCTATCTTCATTAATTAAATATCTTTGGCCAGGCTTTTACTCATCTGCGAAGAGAAAAGGGGAAAAGGGAGCGTGAATGTGAACACAGCTCACAAGCTACACAACAATATTCCCAAAATGTTCATACTCCCACTTCAAATTGGAATTCAATCTTCTAATCAAGTCACTAGATCTAGTAAATAACAAAAAAAAAAGTAAAACTCTTAACTTTGTATAATCTTCATTTTCCCGATTTCTCTGTTTAATGTTACCAGATAATATGCTTGTATTGTTGTTTTTTGTCTTTTTTCTTTCCTGTATGTCATGTTTTTATGGTCTATTACCTGTGCTATTTGAATACCTGAATATTTTGTAAATTGTATATTGTTCAATAAAAAATAAAAATAAAAATGTTCATACTAAAATCTCTTTGTTCAGAGACACAAATACGGAGAAAATCTTCTTTATTATCGACCCTTCTCCTTCTCTGTCCCAGCAACACACTCTCGCGGGATCTAGGACCACTAAACAGAGAAGCTCCAGCAGCAAAAATGGAGTTGGAAGCACCCAGCTGCGGATGGGACGTGCGCGAGATTTGCCGTCAGACAGGATTTGTGTCCCATGTCGTAGAGGCTCCAATTGAGATAGCGTATCTTCCTATATTAAGAATCTTTGCTGTTTCGTCTGGAGTTTGCTCGTTTTTATGTACTTGGTATCCCGGACTTTGGCAATTCACCGAATCACACAAAAACATGCGAGTCCAATGTTTGGGAAATGTAATGCAGTTGTTTTTCATCCATAGACTGACATTTCATGTAGATAGAGTTATATTTGTGTGCATCAAACAACAGTGACTCCGCCTGCTCGGTAGCCACTCATTTGAATACAAGCAGCTGACAGATTGTGGGAGGATCAGTTCATAGTTACTGTTGTGGGGTTTGTTGTGTGCGCTGTTTCTCACTTTCACTTTGGCGATTTGGAAATAACGTTTTGAAGAAAAATGCCTGTGAGTAAATTGTTGTTTGCTTTATATACCGGTACATGTTCAATCATTATCTTCTTTGTATTTGTATGTTTACTTGTCAAACTATTGCATTCAATCAGTAGCCTATATCTTCTTTTTATTTGTATTTGTACTGCTAGAGAGAGAGAGAGAGAGAGAGAGAGAGAGAGAGAGAGAGAGAGAGAGAGAGAGAATAATTATAGTATTCTATTGTAGTAAACTTGTAGAACTGTCAGACTGACAACTTTGTGTACATGGGTTAACCATAGGGGTTAACTGCTCGCCGTTTGAATTGCAACACACACACACACACACACACACACACACACACACACACACACACACACACACACACACACACACACACACACACACACACCAGTTGTATTTAAGACAATTATGTAATTGTAATATCATAAACTAAAGGATGGAGCTGCCTGGGTCATGCCTAGACATGCCCCTGTGTATTTCCACGGCAATTCTCTCCTCAGACAGGAGGGGGCATTATAACTCCAAAATCGAATTGCATTTGGAGTCAGCGTTGATTGATTGCAGTTGCTCATTGACTATAACCTGTATAAACTATACTGCTGAATACATCTATTGTATGCGTTAATCCCAATTGTAGCTGGCCAAAGACCTGCTGCACCCAAGTCTTGCAGAGGAGAGGAGAAAACACAAGAAGAAGAGGCTGGTTCAGAGTCCCAACTCTTACTTTATGGATGTCAAATGCCCAGGTGAACAGTACTGTGTGTTGTATCCAGAGATCACACCAAATGATTACATCTCCTCAAATCCAGGCAGACAAATCAAACGTGTTTCCTAGTAAATAGCCTTTCATTTTGCACAGGCTGCTACAGGATCACTACTATATTCAGCCATGCCCAGGGAGTGGTGCCATGTGGGGGCTGCTCCTTACTGCTGTGCCAGCCACGAGGGGGGAAATGCCAACTGACTGAAGGTGAATTATTCATACATTGAAGAGAACAGCATTTCCCAGTGGACATTCATTGCAGTCATTTTTCTGAGCTTCAGTGGAATTAACAGTTTGTGTTGATAGGCTACATTATTTTGGGGGGTCCCCAGGTGATTAGCAACATGATTGTGCATCATTGTTTTCTCACTCAAAAGTAAACACACCAACATACACTATACTGTAAGTGCATACTGGGTACCTACACATCTCTGACAATTTAATGACTTAAAAATTGCCCAAATTCTCAAATGTTATGTAAGAAAGAGGCAAACATTGTGAAAATATTCGATATATGATTATGTTGGGGGGTCCAGGCCTTAAAAGTTTGGGAACCATTGGTACCGTAGGGTATATGCCAACATGTCCATAAGACAGACATGCGACTACGTCGGGAGATCAGATTGGGTGACGTCACAGTTTAAAAAATGCTTCCAACACCTCATACACTACAGGATGGGTGCAGTTAATTGAACTAATCCATTTAATTGAATAATAACTGATATGTTTTCGCCATGTCGTTATAGGTGTATTATCATCTTAAACTAAATAGTGAAAATAGTCAACCATGTCACTATGCAAAGCATTGTGAACTTGTAGATCGGCTGTTTTCACTATTTCAACAGCACTTAATAAGTGGTTAATCAATATTTTGTTATACAAAAATATACTTAAAAATACAGTTTTCAACTTTCTCTGGTGCTGGAACTGGTCTATAAAATCGGAAATTGCAAATGTGGTTGTCGTGACTCCAGATATGGATATATCTCCATTTATGGATATGGATATATAAGTCAATGGGGGAAATTAATTCACATTAATATCAATTAAACTATACAACTTTTCTCTACAGAAAATGATTCCGCACGATTCCCGATGAAGCTGGTTGATTTTACTTATGGCGCAAATGTGTGGGGCAAAAACTGTGGGAGGAGTAGCGTGCCAAACTTTTGGTCACTTTTGAAAAATAAAGTCGGACAAGTACTGTAGTGTGTTGCCCTGTTAGGGCAACCACACTAATGAAGGATGGGAGAATGGAAGGTTAACATCCCAGTGGGACAGAACTAGGGTCTCAAAAATATGTGCAATGTCATTAGAGTGGAATGTTGTAAAGTTGCATACAGTCATGTTCTGCCTTCACCTGTTCAGCATGTATTGTTTATTTGTATGTCTAGTTTCAGGTTGCCTCATAGGCTTATGTTTATTTATTGAATGTTTTGTTGTCCTCCTAACTGTACACTGTACCTAGCTCTGGAGACGCTCTTCCAGGTTTTTACGAAACAGCGCTTCCAACGTCGCAGAGTTGAATAACACCCAGTGAGACTAATGCTCATTGTAATTCGGTCCTCTGACCTGCGCGGCAGTAGTGAGTTAGCACCTTGATGGCGACGACAAATAGTAAAAAACGAGAAGAAATGGAGTCTCCATCCGGTAGAATATTTTTCATTTTGCCCTAAATGTATTTTAATCGTGTGGTGGGGGGCTCAGCCCGCGTCCACTAAGTAGAGTAAGCTATCAACTGTCCACTGATACCGTTGGTTTGATGAGGGGCGAAACAGTTTTTGTTATTTTCGGACCAGACGGCAGGGTTTTCCGGTTTTGCCAAGGAATACGGAGGTAGAGGAACATAGCGTTAGGGAGAACTCCACTAACGCTATGGACCAGAGCTACACTGTACCCAACCTCTTAGTGCAAAGAGCAACCATGTCTGTAGCTGACAGCACTGGTGGACACCGCTCAGAGCAAAGGACCTGTGTAGACATTTGCCCAGATTTGTCTCTACGCTGTGGTTTTTCTACAATGAAATGTTTAACCTGAATTGTTCCTCTTTGTCCCTCTAGGTTGCTCCTTCAGAAGAAAACAATGCTAGGCTGCTTCTTCAGAAGGACACCACAGGCCATTGTTTGGCATCAAACATGCACGGACCATTTCTGAATGAGTTGTTCTCAGTTCTCAAAAGGGCTTTCTTTTATTTTTATCTTGTTTTGTAGCTTTTTCTTCTTTGTACAACACTTAAACTTGTTTACTGTCTTTTCTACTTATAAAGGGGATCTTAAAGATGAAATCTTTCTTTGGTTTAGGATTACGTTTGTGCAAATTGAGGATAAACATATGATAATACACGTAATAGTTATGCTATGTTATGTAAGTGTTGTTGGACAACACGTAAGTGTTGTTGAATATACATTTTGTTATACAAATATGGTAAGTAAAATAAATCAGTAAAGTTGTTTTGTAAAAAATTTATTAAGTTGAAAGTGGGGGCAAGTGAGTGAAATGCTTCAAAACCAGATACAGAATGTTAGGCTTTTTCATGGCTTACAAGAGTGAAATACAACCATGATCACCTGCAACAACAAATATATTTTATGGTTTTATAATCTCTGGCATGTGTTCTATTCTTTGGTTTCAAGAGTTCCCCTGCCAAAAAAGTGGTGTAAAAATCTGAACAATACAACTTCTCATTGACCATACCTAACGTTAATCTACTATATACAACAAGTATCCACGGTTTACAAAACTTGACTCAGGCTCCAGTGGTTTTAAGGTTCATTACACACTGCAAAACCCTGAGTGATAATTTAACTCGGAGAGTGTGGTCCCACATGTCCATTTTTACAATCAGAGTTAAATTAAAAACAAGACATTGCAGTGTAATAAGAGCATATACTGTAATGCTATGAAATATAACTCGGACATTACAGGAAACATCAGTGAGCAGGTCAATGTCATGGAAAGGTAGTGTTTTTAAGAAATATGATCAATGAATCAACATGTCGGTGCATGACGTGCACATATTGTATTTGATAAAAAAAAAAAAAACAGGTTCTGCACATTACCATATTGTACATGGTTTGAAAGCTTTTGACATACTGGATTTGCATAGATTTGGTTCATCTTCTACAGTTACTGCAGGATCATTTATGAGGGGCAGACAAATGTTTGCTTCCACTTTTAATATATGAAATGTGAATGAAGAATTTCACATGGAATGTCTGTCGTGCAAAAATCGGATTATACTTATAACATTATTTCACAGCGAGCACCAGAGATGAATGCTTATTTTCCATGTGGTCACCTGTCCATATGACCGTAATGTTGTTTACACACAGATGTATTAAGAATAGAAATAACTGTCAAGATGGCACAGAGGCGCCTGTGATCAACATCAAAGTTTGTTTTTCATGTAGGTAGTTTATCCCCATCCTCATTTAACACCACTAGATGGCACTTGTGAGCCACACTCTAATGGCGACCAAGCAAATGTAATCTATTCTATAAAACAAGTATAAACAGTATAAGCGTTGAAAATGTGACACTGGAAGAAAGTTTAAGCTCTTGAGTGACCAGATCAAAAGGTAGTGGGTGTTTTGTAAATATATTCTTTGTCCATTCTTTATACAAAAGTGGTCAAAAACAGTTCCTGATAGAGAAATTCTGCAAACATAGGACAACATACAAAAATGGTGATGTGTAATGAATGATTTTGCCAGCTTAAATATGTCATTACAGAAATAAAGTTGTGCCTTAGAAGGGAAAAAAAGAAAGAAAGAAAAAAACTTAGGGTACTAAGTATTAAGTTAATCCCCTTCTCCCTGGACAATAAGACTTTACAGCTCAAAATGTGGAATGGAGTTGAACATTGGTGGAATGTAGTATGAATATCTCATCCTCTGTGTGTTTATAAGCTGTTGAGCTCCTGCAAAGTTTGGTCCAGGACTTGATGCATGCCCAGATTCTCCTCTTTGGCAAATGATAGTTTTTCTAGAGAGAAAGGCACAGAAAGATAGATATTAAAACACAATTAAAGAATCAATATCACTGAAACAATTACAATGATATAAAAAAGCATTCCACACAAAGCAATGAAAGCATGGTTCTTTCACAGTGCTTTCCCTATGCATTTAACAGATGTTTTGCATAGCTGCTTTGGGTTGTGTTAAGTTGTTCCACATGCAAAATTAAAAACAAAACTACTGAAATTTGCATGCATAAAATATTGATTGTCACTCTGCATTAGTAAAATGGTCTAATGATTCATGAAAACCCTGTGTGTTACAATGTAGAGATCATTCATTGCATTAAGATTTTGTTTTAGTGTTGTTATCAATATACAGTATATACACACACACACACAGGAACCCATGAAAAGGTCCCTATAAACACAACAGGGAATTATTTGACATTAGGGTCATCACAGTGAGGGCGGGGCACACTGCACAAATTCATGCTAACATCAAATAAAGTCTCACCTTATAAAGTACAACTTGTTGATATTATGTATCATAATAGGGATGGATGATGTAAAAGCTAACTGTTCCCCAGCTTTTTACGTAGTGTATTTGTTCAAAATCAAGTAATTGGATGACTGTTTAATACTACAGAATATCAAGCTACAATATACACTAAAGTAAAAACAGAAAGAAGAAAGAAAATGGCAATGTAGGAAAGGATACTTTTAATGAATTGAATTATCTTTGCACAGGTTGTTTTGCACAGTGAGATGGACAGAAGGCACCAAATAAGGAAGGTAGGAATTCTGAAAAGTCTTCTAGAAGTGTGAAAAATAAGTCAGAGAGAGAGAGAGAGAGAGAGAAAGAGAGAGGGGGGCAGTGGGGTGGGCGGGGAGACAGGGAGTATCTACAGGGAGGTCATGTCATTGAGGGCATGGTCCAGCTCCTCACTGATGGCCTTATACTTGAGCTTCTGAGCATATAGTTCATCTGGAGGTCAAAGGTTGACAGGAAGTACAGGCAGATGCCATGGACAGCAGCAACAGGGCAGAAAGAATGAAAGATGGAGGCAAAGAGCAACAGAGGAGAGAGGAAAAAAGACAGTACAGCATTTTTAAAGATGCAGAAATGTGCTGAAGAATGAATGATACATATCTGTGGGTCACAAACATGAAACAAAAACATGTTGCAAGCCCTTTTGCTGAGTGACAGCTTTGAGCATTTAAGTCTGGACCAAATATCCCATAAAGGGGCCCCAATAACTCCATAAACTAAGTTGCCTGTGGTTCAACAACTAAATAATGCTGACCTAAAAAAACATTTGAGCACATTCTGTCCTCTTTGCAGCACGGCAGACCTAGCCTAGTTGTTCTTCAAGAAAGGAGGGCTTTGCACTTGTAGGAGAAAGGGCCACTGCATAGTTCTTTACACTGGAGACCCAGGCTGTATTTTATTAGCTTGTCTTAGTAAGGAGTTTCCATACGTTTGGCAAGGAAACCTTTTCTTTCGAGAGAAAATATTTCCAACCTTGCTGAAACAGGACACCCTGGCTGGGACCCATGTTAAAATGTACTGTGTAAGAATAAGGGACGTATGCATTAGATGCTGTTGGACTGGACATATGGAGGATTGGGTAACAAGGCCCCCCTTGACCCAGAAGAAACTACACCAAAGCGCTCACTTGGGGTTCCCCAACAACACTTGACAGGTCTGCTTATTCACTGACAGTAAATGCGTCACTACATCCTAAGCATTTGGTTTAATTTCAGTCAGTCTGAGAGAAAGGCCATCTACCGAAAGAATGAATAACTGACCACATGATTTTTACCCACAAATTATATAACATATTCTGCTTAAAAGGAAACCATGGAAAAACAGAATATATTTTCTCTGAGCATTTGATCAAATGTGTGTCTATACCTTCCAGGTCATCAATGGACTTTTCCAGTTTGGCCACTGTCCTCTCAGCAAACTCTGCACGGGTCTCAGCCTGGTGAGAAACACAGAAATAGTTACCTCAGGCATTGTCACAAATTTGATCTAGATAGAACTGTCAGTTGCCTTTGTAATTGAAGTCCTTGCTGGGGGGGTCCACCAGAGACAGAAATGTCAGATTGAATTATTAGATGAATCTAAAATAATTTTGTAAACTGCAGTGGACACATTGTACTGGAGGGTCAGCAGCTTGAATGTTCTAGGACTCATGTCCAACTGAAATAATTACATTTCCTTGCATAAATATTAAATTGTGGCAAAGAAAAGTGCACGGTGAAAGCAAACATAGTGTTCACTTACACTATGTATTATTTGTTCATGCTGCTAATAAATGTAATTAATTGGACTGGACATTAGCCACTGCACGTGTGAACAGTTCCCGATTCTTGTTTTCAGTAAAAGCCCTAAAAGTGCAACAACATTTCCTGTTTTTTGTGCAATGACATGTTCATGTGTGTACACCCCCAGCAGATTTGTCTCACCTCTTTCAGCTTGTCACTGAGAACCTTGATCTCTTCCTCATACTTGTCCTCTTTTTCTGAGTACTGTTGAAAATCACAGACATGACAGAGGTTATTTATAGCAGAGATGCACATGTGTTTGTGAATGGACACAGTGAAGCAGTGTCTGTAAGACCAGATGGTTAATATCTCTCTTGGCCAGGGGGAGGGTAATTCCCCTTTGGATGAGTCGTAGGTGTGGGAGACCCGGATTTTGAATCCAGGTGCTTACACAAGCATATGCTTCACACATTTATTTACATAAAAAAGGCCAACGTTTTCAGCAGTCCATGCTGCCTTCATCCGGGTTTGGGACTAGTCTGACTAGTCCCAAAGCACCTTGCCAATACCGGTATGTGTTTTCTCTCTACACAAGCATGCAACCACACACTTGCATGTGGATACACACATATGGTATGGCATGGTATCGCCATGGGTACTGGGAACATGGCATGCTGTGTTCCCAAACAAGGCAGAGCCTGGCACGGTGATAATGTGAACAAGGCATTTCATGTCTTGCTGAAGCAGAGCAATCTTGTGTCAGGCCTTGGCACCCTGTCAGACTGCCTGCCTGTGCCTGGGGAGGAATGTACTGTTCAGTAGAAGTCTGGGCAGGTTTCACTGTGTGCCCATCACTGCAGAGTGTTTCAAATAAACCTTCACAGACCAATTTGTTAGATGTTTGGTGATTTCAGTAAGTGGTCTGCAACCATATACTTATAATAGTTATCTATCCAATGACCTTCATGTTGAGGTTTTGATCTAAACAATCTCAGGAGAAAATAATAGGTTTTAGTTGTTTCCACTAGGTTCTATGCACAATTATTATGAGGGCCGTTTGCTCTCTTTAAGGATGAGGTATGCCTCCCTGAAATGACTGTCCCTTTTATACTAAGGATAGCTCAAATGCCAAATGACTGAACATGGGGAACTTCTTGTAGTGGGATCAGACCTCTGCCAAATAGTATTTACAAGTAACTATGTGTTCTCAGAAACTAGATTGAACATCCTTCTGTTATTTCAATCCACAGGGTTCAAACTCTGTTCTGTTCAGACTCACCTTCTCAGACTGGGCTTCTAGGGACTTGAGGTTGTTGGTCACATTTTTGAGCTCTTCTTCCAAGTCGCTGGCTTTACTGTGGGGAGGGGGACCACAGATAGATGTTTAGCTCTGATGCTGGAAAGAAAGGTTAGTTATAAGGTGAAGTACAGTACTATATTGTACTTACAGTTCTGAGACCTCGGCTCTTTCCTCAGCCCGCTCCAGCTCTCCCTCTAGAATCACCAGCTTACGGGCCACCTGAAATGGCAAATTTGTTCATAATTATCATCTTAACCCTATTCAGACAATAGTCGTAATCGCTCTGAAGAAGAGAAATGCTGAATTTCCACTGCTTGCCAAAAATAGCCAATTAATGCGATGCACTGTGAGCATGTTGTGAGTAAGTTGATCGGTACTATGGGCGCAGTGCTAGAAAAGGGGTCACGGCGCCTTTCTAACTCCCAACACTGTGTCTTCTGACTCACCTCCTCATATTTGCGGTCAGCCTCCTCAGCAATGTGTTTGGCCTCCTTCAACTGCATCTCTTGTATCTCCATCTTCTCCTCGTCCTTACACGCCCGGTTTTCAATCACCTTCATCCCTCTAAATGCATAAGAGACACACAGAGGTTAAAGACACTCAGATCTGGACTTAAAGGCAATCACTTGTAACCAACACGAGGCCATGAAACTTCTTATATTACATCTCTTTTCCCCCCTATTTTTCCTTCTTTTTATCCCACGATTTTGTAACCCATTTTTCACCCAGTGCCAATTGCCTAAACTGTAATCCTGGGCGCTGCGCTGCCTCTGCCAACCTGGGGAGAGCCCCGAAACAGAGCTCATGCTTCCTTCAGCTTGGCCGTAGTGCGTGGAAGGAACACGTTATCCCAACCAGTTCCTTTCCCCTTCATCAGGTGCCCTGGCTGGCCAGGGGGAGGCATTATAGAGACCAGGATTACTGCATGTTTTTGTGAGGGTACCTACCCTAGGAGACACAGGGAGAACATGCAAACTCCACACAGAAAGGTCCTTTCGCCAACTCCACCAAGGGTGTGGCCACTGGTGACGCGAAGGAGAGAACACGCCTCCAGCATCCCCGGCAGTTATCGAATCCAAGACCTTTATAGCTGTGAGGCGACAGCGCTGCCGACTGTGTCACCGTGCCCCTTATATTAAATCTCTTTTTTAGCCTTTATTGATAGGACAGTAGACTGACAGGAAATGGGGGGAGAGATGGGAAGTGACACGCGGCAAAGGTCGTCCGGATGGGGAATCGAACCAGCGACACCGCCAGGCATCCATGCCTACAGTATGTGGCATTGCCTAAGTGGTATGGACCTGGACCAGTAGGCCAGAGGGCACCCCTATATTACATCTCTACCTCAATGGTGTAATTTGGTAGTCATAGTCACCAACCAAGGTCAAGAATGTCAATTATTAATTAATTAACATACATAAGTTCAGAACTATTCATCGTAGAATACTGATTTCATCTCTCATCATCAAATTGGATATCTAGCGAAGGACAGATACACATACAGTATATACAGAGATTCGTGGAATTCACAAACAGACCCACAGACAGACACACAGACAGATAGATTCATAGACAGACAGACATATGAAAGTTCTACTATGCACACTTCTAGGCTGCCCTAGAAGTGTGCATAGTAGAACTTTCATATGTCTGTCTAGATAAATGAAAATGTAGAGAACAAGTACAACACACGCGCACTTACGCACACAGGCACACAGTCAAGCATGGGAGTGCGTGAGCACACACGCACGCACACACAGGCACCCAAATGACTCCATACTGTCACAAGACAACTGCAGGGACAGAAAACCGAGGCTGATCCTGGCCCCCCCCTGACTCCTTTCTCTCAATTGTCTGTAATTCAAATTAATGTGAACCTGACTGACCTCTCGCTTTCGTCTGCAGCCTTCTCAGCCTCCTCCAGTTTCTGCAGTGCCGTGGCCAGCCTCTCCTGGGCCCGGTCCAACTCCTCCTCCACCAGCTGGATACGACGGTTTAGAGCTGCTACATCGCCCTCCGCCTGCGAGAGAGAGACAGATAGAGAGCAACAGAGGTCAGACATACACCCATCCAACCTGGCTTTTCCTCTCCATCCTTGCCTGATTAATAAACCAGACCGAACACAACAACACCCCCTGGCAGTAGTGGTGAGAAAGGGTTCAACCACAGTAGCTTTGTCTGAATTCACGTTCTGCACATTTGTTATCTAATGTTTGTATTTCCTGTTATTGTTTTAGCGATTGAAAAACACACAGAATTTAAACAGGGGTGTGAAGGGGGGTCAGAGTCCAGGGTGTAGAGCTATTCACTTCACTGCGTTGTAGTTTCCTAGCTATCACCTAGGCTTTGTTATGTATTTTTAGGTGATGGCTAGAAAACTACACCACGGTGAAGTGAATAGCTCTTCACCCTGGACTCTGATAGAGCCTTAAGAAGGGAGGGAATGGAACAATAAAACTAAATAAAATAAAGAAAAACTTGCAATACTGCATCACAGTTGTATGCCTCTGCCAAACGGGTGCAGTTTACATCTGTCCATACTCATATGTGGTGAAGACTTAGAAAGGAATTTAATAAAAATGAGTTAGGTGTATTTTTAGGCAAAATGAAAGTAGATTGTGAGGTCACAATTACCATGACTAATTCGTCAAATCAGTTCATCCTTGAGTGGATGTTTGTACAAAACGTGAAGAAATCCCCTCGAGGTGTTCCTGAGATATCGCGTTCACGACAACGGAGGGGCAGATGTATGGACAGATGGTCATAATGCAAACGTAATGCCTCCGGCCACAGCCGTCGCCAGCAGAGGCATAATAAAGAGACGGATGAAGGTTCTGAAGGCAATTTAAATCTTCTCTGACAGCATGGTGTCATATTTTAGACAGTGTCCATTATACTCTCTGGATCACTGACAGCATGAGGAAGAGAGAAAAAAAAACACTGGCCCTAAGTCTGCCTCTCAGAAGAGCACTGCTTCTCCATCATGACCTCACTCCTCTTTGCCAAAAGCATCTTTCACATAGTAATGTGCATTTCTTTTTTTAAGATTTGTTTTTGGGCTTTTCATGCCTTTATTTGATAGGACAGTAGACTGACAGGAAATGGGGAGAGAGATGGGGAATGACATGTTGCAAAGGTCGTCCGGATCGGGAATCGAACCGGCGACGCCAGCAGGCATCATAACTAGAATATGGTACGCGCTTTGACCACCAGGCCAGCGGGCGCCCCCAGTAATGTGCATTTAACTCTGAGTGTACAAATGGAACCGTACAGACCATTTGATGAGTGGCATTTATTTTACACTTGGGGATTTACAAAGGGATACATGAACACTGAGGGTTTTCTCGCACAGACTAAGGAGGATAAGGTTGTTGTTGAGGTAGGATGGTTTTCGCTTGAGGGAGCCTTCAGGAAAGTAGGACATACCTCAGATCCTTTAGAAGGATCAAATTCCAAAATACACAACCTAAAGAATGCAACCTGGATTCAGTCATCGAGATCGCAATAATAACACAGCTTATGTAAGTCATACGATGATGACTCCTAACTTTCATAGTGTTTTTTCAATACTTTTCCAGACTTTTACAAAGTAGCAAAAATAGCCAATCTGCAAGCTCACAGCTTGTAGATTGACTATTTAGTATAAAATAATATCACAAAAATTATAATAATAATTTAGAACCTGGTTAATATCCACACCAGCAGTAATTGTGTTTATGTGTCACGTTACTCAAATGATATAAATCTCATACTATCATGAGAATTCACTGCTGTTTTGAGACACTTGCCATGAAGTACTATCCGCTCAAAACAAAGTCACTACAGTAGTAAGGGCTAGGATGAGAAAGCCATCTTTATTCAGTGCCTTACTCTCTGTATCAACTGTATAATAATTACTGAGGTTATGCAAACTCCCTGTCACAGACAGTTCCCCAGAGGGCGTGATTCATATTGAATTCAAATAAAGCAGTTGAAATGAAACAGAAAATCAATTGGACAGATACCATCTGTATGAGAAAGTGGGATACAATAACCTCTTCTTTGAGCTCTCTGGGGTGACTCATGTTTCATATATCAGTGTTTGAGCAGAGCTGGTTGCATAAGAAATTAATTGCAGACAGCCGGAGATCCTTGGAAGATCTTTTATTGACAGCCTCGCAGGAAACATAAGTATTAACGGCTGTTGACTTTTCATTTTCTCCCCAATTTAAGCATTGCCAATACTCCCCATGTTTGTAGTCCCTGTCACTGCCAACTCTGTCACTGCCAAGTTATGCCAACCCCTACTTATTCATCTTGAGGAGCGTGTACTGTAGACAAACTTGTGTCTCCTTCAATACACATGTGTACTGCTTCTCACCCAACAGGGGGAAGGGGGGGGGGGGGGGCATTTCACCAGGAGGGTGTAATTGCATGCGGAGGAACACACAATCCCTCAAAGCTTCCGGCTGAAAAAGCACCCTGACCAACCTGTAGGAGGCGCTAATGAAATTACAGAGAACGTCTATCCCAACCGGCTTCCCACCCACAAACACGGGCATATGTCTTTGTTGGAGCGCTCGGCCGTGCCAGAGGCACCGCAGAGTTGTAAAGTGTAGTAAATTAACACTACCCTGTCACACATTACACTCAGAGTTCAATTTAACATTGAGAATTTCACTGTGCAAGTAGGGGGGGGGGGGGAACGGGCTTCTCCTCTGCCTTTGATAAACAATGAAGAGCAGCAGAGGCAAACAGAGAAGCATAAAGGCATTTCCTCTCCGTTGGTCAGGGAGTTTATCCAAAAGCCAACCCCCTACGGAGCCACATTCAAACAGAGTTGATCCTGTCCTCTCTGATTCAAATGACTTCCACTGGACACATCTATCTAAACACATTTATCATTTTATATTATTATATATATATTATTATATATTACTATACCAGTAAGACGCCTAAGGGCAAAAAACCTAGGGCGAGGTCGCGCCATGTCTTGGCCATCTGGCCAGTGATGTATATCGGACCAGTTACCCATGGAGACCCCTGGTACCCATTTATGGAGATATGCTGTGATACCCCAAACATGCTTACTCAGTTATTTGTTATGTGAAAGTCCTATGACGTCTATGACATCTGACATCATACATACATTCCCTTTTATGCCCATATATGGAGATCCCTGTCTGTAGGAACCAGCCACACAGATATGGGCTGTCTTGGCCATCTGTCTTGGCCATATGTGTCTGGTGCTGGTGGAAAGGTCCATTTGTCGCCGTTTTTAAAAGTCAGAAAATGCTAAAATAAGATTGGTTTATTTTTTTTTTCGTTTTTCGTTTTTTTTCTATTAAGACAGTTTGAATATATTAGAATGTTTTCATTCCATAAGATATCTTTGTTAAGGTTGCCAAATGTTAACACTAGTGTAGTAAACTTGCCTTACTTTGTGAGAGATTACAGACCGTTTCTGGAGGCGGAGAAGTCAGCTCTTTAGATTAGTTTCGATTGGCCGACGGAATCCATTGTTCATCAGGTTTCACTCGTGTTCACGCTCTGAGCACCGCCCATACAGCATGGTGCATCTGGATCTAGTGTGTAAACACTCTTCAGTCTGACTAACTTCATCTCGCTAATGTTATTGATTTGCAGAAGACAGTATTCTGGAAGGATTTATTTTTTGATTTATACGTCGTGATCTGACTCTCTGAGTCGCTCTCGGGCACACAAAGAAAGACAGCGATGATGTCTTCTCGCAATGGAACAGCCGGCGCTAGTGGGAAGCTAACGCTATACAGCGTATCTCACATCTCAGCCTCGTCTGTGGTAAAAAAAATAAAGCCCCACCGCTCACGAACGCTTCTTACCTTTTGTGAACATTCTGTCCAAAAAGTAAAGGTCCTATACACTTCTCTCAACTGTTTACTTTTCAAGCGTGGAAGAAAATCCAATCAGCGTGTTGAAATAAAGAGTTTATATCGCTCATTTTGTCAGCCGTTGCATTATTTTCCCCTCTATTATTCGTTGTGTCTATACCACGTGACCAGGGGAGGCAGCATGTCTAAAAACAAAGGACCGGCTGACAAAAATGAGCGATATAAACTTTATTTCAACAAGCTGCTTCGATTTTCTTCCACGCTAATGAAGTAAACAGATGAGAGACCGGCATAGGACCTGTACTTTTTGGATATAATGTTCACAAAAGGCAAGAAGCGTTCGAGAATAGCGGGGCTTTGTTATACTACAGACTAGTGGCCGAGATGCGAGATACGCTATAGCGTTAGCTGCAGGCTAACGTAGGCATCTGTTGTATAAAACGCGACCAAACTCTATTTTTGCTCTTCTACAAGCTCACAACGCGAGGCGGTTAAGCGTAGCCTGTAGATTGTGGTTCATTAGTTCAGATGATCCTTCAATCTGACTGAAGTTACACAAACAGAAAAATCGACGATGTTATATAAAGCACAGCGCACGTAATAGATTCACTTCAACCTCGTGTTTAGCAGTTAAACCTATTTGCTACGTACGTCTACAAAAACTTTCATATTTCAAAGATAAAGTGCTTATTGAAGTCTCACAGATGTCACAGTATGGTACGCTCAAGCAGAATTACCCGTATCTTTCGTATTGTTTAATAAACAGCATTTTAATCCGATCAGACGCCATTTTCTGTTGTTTTTCAGCCATGCGACCCCATCGGTTGCGAGGTGTACTGCACTTAGATACATTAATACCTTTTTAAGGAAACGACGACCGATCGGATTAAAATGCTCCTCGTTAAATAATACGATCATTACGGGACATTCTGCGGGAGCGTACCCTATGGTGACATCCGTGAGCCTTCACTAAAGCAATTTATCTTTGTAATCTGACCGTTTGTGTAGACGTACGTAGCAAATTGGTTAAACGGCTCAACAGCAGATTGTGTTGAATTCACGGTTGGCGCAGCGTAGCGTCTTTACATTTAGCCCAATAATGCTAATCTACAAAGCAACTAAAGTTTAAAACATACATAAACCACTTTAGCCCTATGTTATACCAAGGCTATTTGAAAATAGCCGATCTACAAGCTCACAACGCATTGCGGTGCGACGCGTTGTGAGCTTGTAGATCTGCTATTTTCAAACATTTTGTACTTTTACTTTTGGTACTTTAAGTACATTTGGATACCAATACTTTTGTACTTTTACTCAAGTACATTTTTAATTCTGGACTTTTACTTGTAACAGAGTGATTCTACATTGCAGTATTGATACTTTTACTTAATTATAAAATGTAGGTAATTTTGTAACACACTATTTTAGTGAAAAATAAAAACTACAAAAAGAAGAAAATGACAGGATGAGCATATAAGGAGGGGAGGAGGTAGAAAAGACCACTGGCCACTATTTCTGACATGGCTGCAAGCACTATAGCACAATATATTACCACAGGTCTACTACTAAATAGTAGTTTTAAATAATTGTAGTAAATAAAAGTAAATTTGAAGTTGACAGCTACCACTGTGGGTGTGGTTTGACTTGGGGGAGTGATTTAGGGGTGTAGGTAAGTACCTATTGTCCCTCCCATTGTCACACCCACTTCTGGCGACCTAGAGGTGTAAAAATGTTCCTGGCATTCAAATGGCTTTTTAAGCACTTTGGGGTTTATGGTGCAACAAGTTTAAAATATCCATAACTTCTTCAAATATGCTCCAATTCCAACAAATGATACATCATATGAAAGCTTAGATTCTGTACTTGGATAATCTGTACAAAAAAGAAAAATGACCAATGCAGACATAAGGAACAAAGTACCAGACCTAGTCACATATATGGATTCTGTTAGTGTGGTATGTGGCCGATGTGACCTCCATGACGTCCTGTTAGATATGGGCTTAATATTGATGACATCAGGGATCTCCATATATGGGCATAAAAGGGTTTTCTGGGGAATACCCATATATGGACTTTTACATATATGGAGATCCAGGTGATGGTAGTCAGCTCCACATATTGAGAGAGAGACACACACAGATGGGTAGCGGAAGTAGTTTGGTTCCAAATGTGGCATCAGGAATCTCCATATATGGGCATAAAGGGCATTTGGTTCCCCTGGCATCACAGGGATCTCCATATCTCCATATATGGGCATAAAAGAGATTTGTTCCCCTGGCATCACAGGGATCTCCATATACGGCAATAAAAGGGATTTGGTTCCCCCTGACATCACAGTGATGTCAGAGCGTAATGTCAGAGCATGAGAGTCAATCAACAAAAAAGACAAGTGTTACCCATACAGATAAGGTCAAGATGTGACGGTTCTGATATTAAATTGTGACCTACGGTTGTAATAACATTCAATGTTGTTACAAATGGAAAGGGATATTTCCAAGATTGTACAACAGTTTGTCTTAACAGACCAGTATTAATAACTGTTTGTGCGTGCATGTGTGCGTGCGTGCGTGTGTGCGTGCATGCGTTCTCTCACCATGCTAAAAGTACAACTTAATTCCCTACTACTTGAAGTAGTCAAGTAGAAGCAGTGAAATGCCTGCACTGGACAAACAGACACTATTTTTCCACATAATTACAGTGTGCAATCATTTTAAAGCTAATCTAGCCCAGAGTTCAGTAGCTGGTACTGTAAGCCAGTCATTAGTCATTTGCCTACAGTGAGTCATTCCTTATTCAGTCTGTCTGTAAATCAGCCAGTCAGTCAAGTAAAACACCAAAATGTCAGTCAAATTCAGTTGACATGCCAAAAAAGGCTGGTCATTCTGACACATAATGTCACTCAGACTAAGACCACAGAAAGAACACCAGAGATCAATGGATGGAGATAACTTGGAGCAGAGCACACGAGGAAAACGAATGCCTATTTGTGAAGACCGCCATTCCATTCTGTCATAGACTGGCCATTTTCAAAATCAGACATGCCTTCCATTGGCGGCGGAATGGAAAATAAAGTGGGGGCATTAATTGTGGGCGTGGCCAGATAGATGGTGATATTACAAGGTTCACTGTCAGTTTTGCTTTAGCTCCAAAGAGCGTAAAAAAGTTATCAGATGGACTCATCTGAGTTTAATAAACTCTAAGCACTTTAATGTGTTAGATGACAATTGTAAGTAGCTCTGGCTAAAAACTATAGAATTTTTATGTAATTGTAAATGTACATTTTTGACTTCCTATTTAAGGGAAATTCAAGCTTCCACTTACTCTTTTTACCAACTTATGTCCCTCATCTCATCCACATTATGGCATAATGCCTAGCCTGTGATATTGGACAGCAGCATCAGTTCCTTCAAGATGTAGTGGGGAAATAATTTAAATTGACCTGTGGCCATGAAACTTTCGTTTGTCTTTTTTGCCATTAAGTTGGCCATCTCGCCTCTCACTCTGGTCAACAGCACGTTGCTTTAGCAGCTGGACATTAACGACATCTGTTCTTGGCTTTGTATGAAAGCATTTTCTGCACAGACAGCCTCCTTTGTGTATCCAACTTTCCCATGGCTGTACACGATCGATGGGTATTTCTTCCACTTGTTCACACCAGAAGCAATTACGTTTTCCTCTCCGCATTTTGTTAAGTTCATCAGGTTGCGGCAAGACGGCAAACTGTCGCTGTATGGTGTTGACCCATGCTTTCTGTGCTTGTGTTTATAGGGTTGTGTGTGACATACAACATCAGGGCTCTGAGGGCGTGCAAGACATACAAATACACAACATCTATACATCCTGTAGCTGTATCCTGTACTTCGTGTTAATTCTTGCAGCTCGAGCTCCGAGGGCATCTGAAGATTTGTGTATTAGCCGTAGGGCTGTCACGATTATGATATTTTACATGGCGACTAATTGTCACTCAAATAATTGCGATTAACAATTTAATTGCGTATTTGTCATTGACAATTACATTTCTGTTTGGCTTTTAGGCTTTGAAGATGCACCTGGCAAATATGAAACATAACCTAAATATACCAAGAAATGACTGACATATTTGACAACTTTATACTTAAAAAAGAACATTGATAGTGGAAATAGCCAATCTACAATCTCACAACACGTCGCAACGCTAGATATACTATTTCCATTACTTTTTGAAAGTGTTTGAAACTATATTAATATTTTTCAACATGGAAACGATTATGACGATTATGCAAAATAATTGCGATTACCTCATATAATTGCGATTAGACGATTATGTAATAATTGTGACAGCCCTAATTAGTCAGCTAACCCAGAGCCTTCTAATAGAGAGTTACGCTAACCTGGGGGCACAAAACAGCATTGGTCACGCCCATAGCATACTCTGCATTCTGTAAACTTCCGGTTCAGCGTTTTGTCACTATTCGCCAATGTTGTTGCATGCCAGAAATAGCAGATCTACAATCTCACGACGCGTCACAACGTGACTTGCAGATCTGCTATTTTGGGCAAATGGCGTGTGCAGGCGTGTGCATATGAACATTGTGTGTGTCTGTCATTCGTGTGACAATTAAGCCCAGAAGTAAATTAATTACAAACAGACTTTTGATAAAGGTTTGCTGCTGTTAATCCTAGCCTTTTTTTTTGCAACTATTTTGTTTGTTTTTGAATTCTTCATTCACTGTAAAGGAATGTATTCAAGCAAACACAGTCACAATGACTGGACCCCAGGCCCATGGGGAAAATGAAGCAGAATATACTGTATGCAGAGCCTGAAACAACAGACAGTGTTATTTCCTGAGTAAAGCAATGGGCCGGGGAGAATGCCCTTCACATGCAAACAAACATTCTATTCATGAGCTGCAGGTCAACTCAACAGGCAGGCTGGACGCTGTAAAAAGGCACCAGAAACACTCTAGCAAAAATACACACATGCAAACACTGATGCATGGCTAAAACACTCTCTCTCACACACACACACACACACACACACACACACACACACACACACACACACACACACACACACACACACACACACACACACACACACACACACACACACACACACACACACACTGGTTTCCCACCAGTTAAATGTCTTTGTGTTGGCAAGAAACTCATAAAACGGGGTCGAAAGAATTGAACACAAACAAATAGTGTGGTTTGTTTGTGTGTTGGCCTTTATACATATTGGGGGCAGCCCTCTATTCAGAAACACCCCTACCCCTATTCAGAAATACCCCCACTGAGGTTAGGGTTAGGGTTTAGGTTAGGGTTAAGTGACACCTCTATTTAGAATAATGGAAGTCAATCTTCTGAATAGAGGTGTTTCTGAATAGAGGTGTGTATAAATATCAACACACAAACAATGAGTATGTGACTTGTGTGCTGCTGCTTTCTACAGTGTGGGGGATCCCCTCATGGACACATCCTAAGCCCCGTTTTCACTGAGTCAAACTGAGTCCAAAATGACGGCAATTTTGAAATTCACGCCATGTGAAAACGGCCACTTATTTTGTCTTCCGTTAGTTTTGGACTCCAAAATTTGACGGCAAAATACCTAGTAATTTTTGATGAAAGTACTGGGAGAATAGAAATTTCCCCACAGTGAAAACGGCATACCGTGATTTTTACTTTTTTCGGACAAGCAGGTGCATGCAAGGAGCCAATATTAACAGTTAAAGCATTGTAATTGGGATTGAAAGCTTCAGAATCCATATTGCATTTGAATATTATGTAAGCCTGCCAAACACAGAAGACAGACGTCTATTTCTTTCTACAATCTCCTGTGTCATTTCTTTATATGAAAATACCGTATATAAAGAAATGGTGTATTATTTAAAACATAAAATATATTTTATTTTCATTTGTGCTAAGCAACAGGCTAGATTGAATGACTGAATACTTTATGTATTAACAATTTGCAAAAGGTACAATGGTACAGTTATTATACATTAATGCTAAAAGGCACAGAGGGCTCAAACAGTCCAGAGGGCTTGTTTCCATTGTGGTCCTATGTATTCAATTCATCAAGACACAGACACGTACTGTAAATACTATACAAGAAATCATCAATACTACTGTGCAATAAAAGTACATTTACAGAAAAACCGTGTGGGGTCATTTCTTTGGGCCGGTTAGAAGGCTAGTCTAGGTCTGGGTCCAGTTGCAAATTGCAGTCAGGTGGTCTTATGGCGGTTTTGATATAGGCTTAATTAACTTGGTTTCCAGTAGGACATAATATTTATGTGACTGCAAAAGCGAAACGGAAGTGTGTGTGTGTGTGTGTGTGTGTGTGTGTGTGTGTGTGTGTGTGTGTGTGTGTGTGTTTGTGTGTGTGTGTGTGTGTGTGTGTGTGTGTGTGTTTGTGTGTGTGTGTGTGTGTGTGTGTGTGTGTGTGTGTGTGTGTGTGTGTGTGTGAGTGTGTTAATTTTTCAGTGCTTCCCATGTACAGACGGTTAGACGAAAGCATTAAAGAGAATTGTGTGAGCCAACAGTGTGTCTCTGGAGAGATTAGACACAGGCAGTCATGTGTTCAGAAACATGTCCATACATACAGTATGTGTCTTGACTGTCTTCATGCCTCCTGGTCTTTCAGCCATGTCCAGAGAAGATAGGACCTTTCCTGTGGCATGCATTGCTGCTAGTTGCATGTACAGCAGTGGTTCTCAAACTTTCTTGTCCAAAATGTATGTATTTGGTCACAGACCCCCATCTGTAAAGGGTTTGTGACCCCTAGGGCAGTGTTTTCTCAAACTTTCAAATTTCAAGGTCTCCCCTTAACTCTGTACACTTTCAGAGTTACAGACTTGTATGGGTCACTTTATAGACCCCCCTAAAGGAGCCCACAGAGTCCCTGGAATCCACTTTGAAAACCACTGCCCTAGGGACCCCCTGGTACCTCCCCAAGGAACCCTGAGCGAGTGGGCGTTCCCGGACCCCACTTTGAGAGCCAATGATGTGTACAGTATAGCTGGCATTCCGAGGTCCCAGAGAGGGACAGGAAAAGCATTTGAGTTAAGTTATTTCAGCTGAAAAAGTGTTCAACCAATAGTTCTATTCTATGTATGCTATAGACAAGTAAAGTCACAGGACACACTTGGGATAAGCTCATTCAAAACTGTTCAAGAATTTAAAATACTAAACATAAATCGTTTGAATGATGGCTTTGCTACTGGGACAGTGTGGTACATTGTTAAATGAGTGGTTCTATGGCAAAAATAAATAAATTAATGAAGCACGTTTCCTTTGGAAGAAACCGTGAATGTAGTTTAAAAAAGGGAGCTAGTAATTTGACAGGAAATCACCCCCCATTAACATCCACTCCTTTCCTCTCTTGTTCTTGAAAATGTGTTATTTTCGGGGAGTGACGAGTATAAATTAGCCTTCAGTAACTCTCACACTACATTCTCTGGCTGCCAGGGGGACACACTCCTTATATGGTAACACATACACTCTGAAGAATGTTTGTGGCAGAGTATCAGGAAGATGTTAGCAGCAATCACACATGGACACAGACAAACACGCACACGCACACATGGATGGCACATCCATGTGTGCGTAGACAAACACACATAGACAAACACACATGCAATGCACAGGCACACAAACACCCATGCAACCACACAGTCACACACAGCCACCCACTCACACAGCCACACAGCCACACACACACACACACACACACACACACACACTCACACACACACACACACACACACACACACACACACACACACACACACACACACACACACACACACACACACACACAGGCTAAAAAACAAAACGTAAATGAAACCATCTGTAGGGAATGAGGACGGGGAAAAGAGAGATACCACAGTACAAGAAGCTGCTCTGTTGTACTCGTCCTCACACACTGATCTAGTTAAAAGCCTAGGAGAATAGATGACACGAATCACACAGCCTGGTCTCTTGATAGCATCAACCAAGCTAAATACAGCATATAACAACAATGAGTTGTATTTGGAATGGAAAAGGTACGACAGTATCGCGTTGTGTTGTTTGCTGATAATTAAGTGTGATTACATATTGCTATTTCTTTTTGGAAGAATGATACATTGTACACTAATGGTTGATATACCAACAGAATCAGAGACCCTTCTTGGAGGGTTTCTTTCCATGGCAGCTAACCCTAACCCTATAACATAGAAATTCCTAGTTGACACTAATAATCCAAAGACATGTAAATGATCGCTGCTTGATTGTCTCCCAGCTGCAGTCTGGCAAAGTGTGACAAGAACTGGCAACAGTATATTTGGTACGGGTGAACGGGTCAACATCTGGACTGGAGGAATCTAAATTACCCCCCCCAGTGCCCCACCCGCCCCCACCTCTTTCTCTCTCTCTCTCTCTCCCTGAAGTATCTCTCTCCCTGGTGTATCAAATGCCCAGGAGCCTTTTTGGAGTAAACGTGTAGAGCCAAATTTGAATTTAAATATACAGTAGTCATAATCTAGTGATCATCAATGGCTGTAATCATGCAAATGTGGAGCTACAAAGACTGACAGAGGAAATGGGAAGCAGTCTAATAGGCATTGTTGAATGTGCACAGGTTAGCTAGTACTATGGATAAAGATCTAGGCCTAATTACAGTATATTTTTATCTTTTGTATGACAACTCTGTCATTGTCTACAACTATCAACCCACATGCCATTTGAACCTTACTTGCCTTTTGAAGTTACTTTGTCCACATGACACAAACACACACATGGAGGTTGCCAACTGAACTTTGTTGCAGATTCTCCTGAACAACTATTGAAGGGCTGACAACTATTGATTATTGTCTGTCTTAGCGATTATTATCCTATCAATTACTTTTTTCAATTAATCGAATGATTGAATAGAAATAACAATTCTGATCATTTCTTTTACTTTTTATAAATCAACAAGATCGAATTCACTTTCTATATCAACGAAATCGATGATTAACCACTTAAAGCCAATATTCCATTAATCATCTTTAATGGTAGGATGACAAGTGAGAGTGCAGCAATCAAATGACTTGCAGATTCCAGGGCAGTAAGCTAAAGTGCAGCACAAGGCTTTTAGTTTAGTGGAAGAACTAATGCTGCTGCTCAATACGTTGTATGCATTTCGAATATTTTACATACAAACCCCCCCACCACCTTCCCCCTCCCCACATACTGTACAAACCCACATACTACATACAAAACAGCCCTGCGACTACTGTATGTGTGCGTGCGTGCGTGCGTGTGTGTGCGTGCGTGTGTGCATGTGTGTGCCACTCTGTGGAATGACTGAGATGCGTGTAAAGATGGCCGATTCCAAGCGAGTCTGTCATCAGTAGATAATGTAAACGGAGGACATTCAACCTACAGTGCAAACACACAGCCCAATACACAAAGAATGAGGCCTCTCAATACCAATAGGAAGTAGAGAGACTACTGCACACTTGAAGAGACCATGATCTCATACCAGTATTAGGACACTAGAGGTTCGCGGCCCTTCGGGCCGCTCACATCTAGAGTCCACGCCCGCTTCTTTACTAAAAAACGTAAAAAAAAAAAAAAAAAAAAGTTTTTGAAAAAAATAAATAAATAAAAAAGTTAAAAAAATAAAATAAAATAAATTATATATATGTATATTGTGGGGTTTTATTGTGGCGGAACTATTGTGGCGCAGCGCACATTTCCGGTCGGACATATTTGACCGCCGGACGCACTTCCGGTGTGTGTGTGTGTGTGTGTGTGTGTGTGTGTGTGTGTGTGTGTGTGTGTGTGTGTGTGTGTGTGTGTGTGTGTGTGTGTCCCTCTCTGTTGTAAATGTAATTCGATACACTGCCCGCTCCTCTCCCCTTCCCTCTCCCTCTCTCTCTCTCTCTCTCTCTCTCTCTCTCTCAGTGCCTGTGTGAGTATAGGCTTCAAGCATGTCCGTTTTGTGGAGGCTTCATGTCCGTGCTTGAAGTGGGCGTGGCCTCTAAGCCAATTGTAAATATAAGATCATTTTTCGGATCTTCTTGAACCCGAGTTCAAAGAGTTAACCAGGAGTGGATACGTAATAACAAAAGCATAAGTATTGTAAGGTTGACTGCTGCACCTTGTCAACAAGTCCTTGAATGGCCCAGAAATTATCCTTTAACAGTCCTTTTAGGATTTTGTTACATTTTGAAAAGATTATTTTTTCCCCAACAGGGTTCCCACTTGGTTTTAAGATTTATTTTGTATGCGTAATAATTGAATACTTGTGAAGAGAGACCAGACAATTTAAATAACAGAAAGACAAGTAAACTAGTAACTAGTAAAATTGTTTACAGCTCTATATATTAGACTGACCAATCCCTTAGCTGCTCTGAAACACTAGACTGGCTCAAACCTGCTTTCAGAGCACAAATAACTGCTTTTTGGCATTGCCCAAAGCTGGCTAACATATTGTATCTTGGAAAAAATGTCTCCCTGTGATTAACTGATCTCGCCTGCCTCAATGGAAAAACATGCATCCATAAGGGTATATAGACATGGCTCATGTACTGCAATTGTACTTGAACAGGTTTTAAGACAAACTATGTTGTCAAATCACCATACTGCAAGTATAACACGAAGATCCTCTCCCTTCATCAATGCAATGCCACTTGATGGGTGACATTTTAAATAATTCAAAACATACACCCAGAGTAGCTAGCACAGTTCATACTTATACATATTCCCTGCTGGTATTGGAACCCTCAACCTTGGCAAGTTTAACCAATGAAGCCACAAGCCACTGACATGGGAGTGTTCCCCAGAATGCCAGCGACTGCCAAAATGCATCAGCATGTGGTGGTTATATTTGGAAAGTTGAGTTATACCCAGGAAGAAAGTCCAGCCTAAGAAAACAGCAAAACCAGGAAGTAATTCTTTCCATAGAATCCAGTCTGCATCGAGTCTGCCCAATGTGACAGCTTCAAGACCACTGACCACACAATGAAGTAAACAGATGCAAGCGTTTGGCTAATTTGGAACTCAATAACTGACCAAAATAGTCATCTATAATGCAAGCATTATTTGTTAAGCATTTCCTTTAGCTATAGCCCACAATATGACATAAAGAGATAATAGAAGTAGCATAACAGAGAGGCATTGTTGAAGCACTATTGCTGAAGGATTTAACCAGAAACTAAAACACTATTGCACATTTCCTCTTAAAGATAAAAATATGTACATCTAAACTTGGAAGAGAAGGTGAGTGTAAGTCTTGAGTCTTGTTGTAACATCAACACAAGACACTGTCATTATGCCTGGTCTATTACAGTAAGGGAACATTGCTGTAAATGTGGCTGAAATGTTAAACTTTCAACATAGGTCTGACCAGGATATGGGATCTGCATGGATCAGAAGAACCGGTCTCAGCAGGCCTGAGAGCAACACTACTCCATCTAACTCACACAGCCCTGCGCACACACGCACGCACGCACGCACGCACACACACACACACACACACACACACACACACAATCGCTTATCTTTCTGTTGATCTGGGCAGCAGAAAAGGGACAGGAAGTGTTGGGAGTAGAAGCACAGGAAGTGCTGGACCAGTGCCGACAGACAGCATCCTGGGAGGGGCAGCTTGGAGTCCCCAGCTTCCAAACACAGATACCCCACATCAGACTTTTTATTCCCGCCTTGATGCTTTCTGACTTTTTATTCATGCCTTGATGCTTTCCTCGGGTACGGATTTGTACGTTCTCCCACATCATTTTATCCGGTCTGCTTCACCTTTCCTCTTTCATAGCTGTTAGTTACAGTAGTTTGTTAGACAGCAGTAGAAGAAGCTGGTTCTGTACTAATGTTGTTTTGAGCATTAAGGAATGGCTGATGCCCCAGTTTCATTCTAAACTACTAGACCGGTGTGTTGGGCACCAGTCTACTCAAACGATGCAAGTAGGATGCGATGCAAGTTGGAAATGCATCCCCCACCCAGTTATACAATACCCATTGTCTGTGTCCCTTTTATGCCCATATATGAAGTTCCATGTTAGCCATGCCCAAATATGTCCAGGCCAGTCCATGACATCAGTGTTATGACTTAATTTTGATGGGATCAGGGTACTCCATATAGGAGGATTTATCAATATTGTTTTGGGCAAACAAGAATCCGACCGACTTCCCACTCAACTCATCACTCTCTCGGGTCCTCTGCGATAGGCACACGATTAAAGTTGATCGGGCGAGTGGTTCTCGATGTACGCAGACAGGACACACACTCACTCACATGCACACACGCAGAGATTCATGAATTTATAGAAGGATGAACAGCAAAACAAAACTACAGAAAAAGTGAAGCAAAGGTGGCAAAAGCAATGGAACAGCATAACACTTACACCAGTGTTTGTGTTATCTATTACTGCCGCATCACTACTACTGTATTACTATTATGTATAACGTATCCTAAATTTGAATATATCATGAATATGGTGATTCATGTTTCTTAGACTATGGGTCTTCAACAGGGGGTCCAGGACCCCTAGGGGTACTCAGAGTTACTACAGGGGGTCCTCCAAATTTTTGAGTGATAGAAACTTTTTTTCCTTCTTTTTTATACTAACCACTTGAACACTAGCGTCCATATTCTGAGAACTTTAGCCAAAAATAGCAGATCTACAAGCTCAGAGTTAAAGGTAAAGTTTATTAAGTATTGACGGTTCAAGTGGTTAAATATCTGAAAACACAAATTGACATGAATCCAAAATACACTGACGATTGTGCTGTCAAACAATGAAATATGGAATCTATGATTGATAAGGTAGTGAAGGTCTAAGATCCCTGTCTTAGACCGTAAGGCCTGGGAACCGTCTTGACTGAGAGGAGGTCTTGGCTGACGGTTTGTGCTCTCAGCTTGTCCATTGCTTTTCATGGAGAATTCCCATAGTCAGGGATGAAATACAGGCAAATTATCTTTGGCTGAACTGTTAACCCTTAACCATCAACAACATCATAAAGGCTGTGAAAAAGACAAACACCCTGAAGAGCATCATGTAAATGAAGTCCATGGATGAAACACATCGGTGTAAACGAGTGTTTCCAGATTAGACTGTGTCATGACCTGTAATCTAACATTATTGGGTGGTTAAGTAAGGTCTCAGGAGGCATCAAAACCAAATTAGGAATAACATTAAGTAATTACATTTAATTCTCAGCAAGAAATGTGGCCAAATGTGCCTCTGTTGTTGGCTCAACATATTCAAAAAATGATTCATTAACTTAATAGTCTCAGCAAGGTTCCGGTTTTGATCTCAGCCTTGTTCCAATGAAAGGGGCTGTTGTGCCAAGAAATCACTACGGGTTGCCCCAATTATTCACATATGGTACCCTTGAGGTAGCCAGCCAGCCACACATGCTATTCTTCTATAAACATTTAACAGCATGTGCTTTGAGAAATCTCTATGTCTATGCTTTACGATTGACAGGGATGAAACTACTCAAAAGTGTGTGTGTGTGTGTGTGTGTGTGTGTGTGTGTGTGTGTGTGTGTGTGTGTGTGTGTGTGTGTGTGTGTGTGTGTGTGTGTGTGTGTGCGTGTGTGCGTGCGTGTGTGTTCCTTTCTTGTAAATACATACATGTATTTTACGCCATTTTCCTGGCTCTTGGTATCCTTACACATTGTAGTTCAGCTACTTCCTGTAATCACCATCTCAGGTCAATGAGCTTGACGTTGAGCCTGTTCTTCATTCAGTCATACCTGGCTCACTGGACCATTGTTTACAAGTGTACACAGCAGTGGCCTTAACGGTCCCCTTAAACCTTTATGCCTCCCTGGACTAGTCTGGGATGTATGTTGTTTTGCACTAAAAGAGAATGTGGCCTTTTGAAATACAAAGTTGAAAAAGGCATGGCTTTTTGACAATTACCAAGGTGCCACGCCCATAAATTCTCTGTCCACTCTAATATATCCCCATCATTAACCCCACCCCACCCCCACCACACACACACGTACATCTGGGATGTGACTACGAGGGCAAGAACATTTAGTGCCCTGCGTTAACTAAATGGTCTAGTAGCAACCTTTAATCTCCATAAGTGTCAAGCAAAAGTAACACAAGACATACAGCTGATCTCCAAGCTCACTATGCGTCATAACGTGATATGAGCTGAGCTTGTAGATCTGCTATTTCTGAAAGTGAAAGTGGTTAATTCTGTCTGTGGGCTTTTATAGATATTTAACCACAAGTATTAACTACTGTACATTGATTGGATCTAATGGAACATGAGTTTTCTTTTCAATTTCCTGAAAAGTAATGGTTTTGGACATACAAAGTTCCCACCCTCCTACAGCAATGACAGTAGGCTACCTCCAATACATATATAACCTACTGAACAGGACATGCACCAGGTACAGGTGCTATGCTGTCGTCAGCTCACGTGGTTTAAAGAGGACAAGAACAATGGTTGACTTGCCTACGACTTACTTTGAGAATAACGTTGAGACATTTTTTTTTTTGGTTTGACTTAAGTCTAAGGGCTCGCCACATCTACACTGGCACTAACTACATGATATAATGCATGTTATATGAATTTACATTCAAATGGTTTGTATACATTTACAAATAAATGGTAAATGGTGCATTTATATAGCGCCTTTATCCAAGGCGCTTTACAGAGATTGTGGATTACGTTCACCCATTCACACACACATTCATACACTGATGGCGGAGCAAACCATGCAAGGCACCAACCTGCTCACCGGGAGCAACTAGGGGTTCAGAGTCTTGCTCAAGGAGTCTTCGACACTAGCTCTGGGGGAGCCCGGGATCGAACTGGGAACCCTTCGGGAACCCTCCGTGTTTCTCTACCCCTGAGCCACTGCCGCATATAAAAGATGAGTAAACTCCAATTTCCGCTAATTAAAAGGTCTGTACTGAAGGGAAAAGCTCTACTTAAATTGGCTCCTTTCATCATGTCATCCCCTCCACCTACACAGGCAACACCTACTCTTCCCTCCCTCCACTTGTTCCGTCTTTAGCAACCTCCAGTGTAGGCCTTCATGCTATCATATGGCACATGTGGTTCTCAAACGTTTTAATTTCAAGGACCCCCATATCTCTGAGAGTGTACAGATGGAAGCAAATGTGGACCTGTACACTGTCAAGGGTTACAGACATGTAAGGGTCCATTTGGAACCCTGAGGGTTCCTGGTCTGGGCACTATTTTGAGAACCACTGATATGGCAGATTCAGAATAACTAGTACTATGCAAAACCAAGCTTATCAATGTGTTATTAAGACTCATATACAGTAAAGGAAGTTATACAAAATGACTAAATAGCTTAGATATATGATGATGTTGGTAAAAATGCAGTCTTTAGAAAACCAAACTACAGGATAGGCTGTCTGGTTGGCTACAATTGCTCATAAACCAATTAGTTAATGATTCACTGACTTTGCCTAAGTGTATCTGTTGGCCATTGGTTCTCAAAGTGGGGTCTGGGGACGCCCAGGGGTCCTTGAGGGAGTTCCAGGGGGTCCCCAGCTAAATGATAGTTAGGAACCAAATGGAATCTCATTGGGTATGTAACTCAGATACAAATCGAACCTAACGGGTCAATTTGGTTCAATTTTTACACTCAGTTAAATTAACATTGATTTTACAATATAAACTGGGGTCCCAGAGATAGAAATACCATTAAATGGAGGTCTGTAGCATAATGCATCCTAGAGCCTTACAAATCTTCTCTAAAGGGGGTTCCTGGCATAGCCTTTCAAATGGGGTTCCTCTGGCTCATAAGTGTCAATTTGGGGGTCCTTGACATGAAGAGGTTTGAGAATCACTGCATCACATTACAGAAGGGGGAACGGAGCAAGCACTAGGACCTGCAGGAGTCCACACTTCTTTTTCTTTTTTCAGGAGACCAACGCCTTGCATTGTGTCCTATGGCTGTGTCACCTCACACACCGGCCGATGAATCAATGAACCGATGCAAAAAAGTTCACTTTGTTTGCCCCGAAATGCATTCATTCACCGTCATCTCATCAGCACCAATTTACTGTCACATCGTGGCAAATGAAAGTAGACGGGGTCCGAGAAAAGAGATTGAAGAGACAGAAACTGAGGGTAAAGGAACGTAAAAGTACTAAAGAATCTGCTCATTGTTTCCCAGTGGTGTAAAGTAACTATTACATTCAGCCTACTCAAGTTAAGTACTGTACTTACGTACACTTTTTACTTTACTTGAGGATTTCCAGTTTTCAATACTTTTACTTCTACTCCACTACTACATCTCGGATAACCTACTTTTACTCCAACTTCAATCATTTGAAAACTGTAGGCTAGTAGGCTCAGCCTACTAGGCTGAAAAGATTTTTCCTCACTTTCTCTCGGAGTTCCCGTTCACTGTCCAGCTCTCTCTGTAGGATCTGAGCGCGGTCCTCTGCGTCGTCCGCCTGCTGCTGCAAACACTGGATCTTCCTCTTCACAGCATCCAGAGAATTCAGACCTGCCATTCTAACGCTATCTGCTATACAAGAATATAAGACTAAAAAAATATACAACAAACTAAATAAGACTATAACCTCGCGCTGTGCAAATGTTTGTTTGTTGATGCGTCGGTCTACAGAAAATAACAGCACAAATATCTTATTTAAAAAAATATATTATATACAGATCCGTTTGGTCAAAGTGTCTTTGGGAATGAAACGAAATCTTCAAGTGCAAAAACAAACGAGAAAAAGTTATATAACCCCACGCCGTGTCCTGTCCAGGTGCTCACTCAGATGTTTCTTCTTGTGATGTTCAGTCTCTCTGCAGGGATCACAACAGCTTCTCGTTTTCGGGCTGAAGAGTTGTTTGGAATGTAACGCATTCACGTGGCACGGCGGTCCGGCTGGTTGTGGAGGAGCTGCTCTGCTCTGGCGGAATGGAATGGGAGGAAATTAAACTGAACTGAAGCGAAGCGCGATCGGAGTCTCGAACTCTGGGACGAGAGGATTTGGTTGATGAGGTAACGGTTCCAGGCGGGATAGGCGGGGCGTATTCAGTGGTGGAAAAAGTAGGCTACTCACATATTTGACTTAATGTAGTAGAAATACTCTGTTACAAAATGTAGGGAGGCTACTTGAGAGTAAAAGTTGTATGAAAGTGTTGGCATCAAAGTGTACTTAAAGTAGGCTACCAAAAGCAAGAGTACAAAATCTTTGAAAATAGCCAAGGTGTGTTGTGTGTGTGTGTGTGTGTGTGTGTGTGTGTGTGTGTGTGTGTGTGTGTGTGCGTGCGTGCGTGCGTGCGTGTGTGTGTGTGTGTGTGTGTGTGTGTGCGCGTGCGTGCGTGCGTGTGTGTGTGTGTGTAAAAAATATCTCTGTGACTGTGACTGATGTGATTTGCAAAAGGCTATGGGTTCACTCCTTTTTTCACTGACTTTTCAAAGTCAGTTTGAACTGGTTTCATTTTTTTATTGTAAAGTCATGGACATGGTACACACACTGACACATAAGCCAGTTAGCCAGATAATGTAATTCCAAACAAAGAATGAACAAAACGGATTTGACTCTTTTACTGCTAATAAAATTAAAAAATATGTACATTTTGAACTCGTGATCACAATAATTTGGTTGCCCGAGTCCGACATATTTTAAGCAAAGCCTGTTGGCATCTTTAAAAGTCTGCGTGCGTTGTCTTAAAACTTGCCCCCATACCATAAAATTATCATAGTTATCTTTACAGTTTAAATAAGCCATATCAGCCCTGAGCATCACCCAGATGACAGAGCCAATCAGACCAGCAGACAGAGAACAGTGTGTGTGTGTGTGTGTGTGTGTGTGTGTGTGTGTGTGTGTAGCTGGTATTTGTCTGGTTGAATATATTCTTAAAGCATGTGCTGAGTGGGCCCGCCGCCTGTTACAGATTTATGTTACTAAGTTCTTTCACGCTATACTAGAAGTCTGGCCTGTGTTTACATTCACAATTTCCTATTCGCATAACAAGGCTTTGATTAAGTACACGTGGGCATGGCTGCACAACACATCACAGTTCATCAGGATAGCTTTAAGGTTCACTTCTCTGCACAGTTGTGTTCAGTTCAGGGCAGGGGTCCAGGTTTCACCCTCTACATCAGTGGTCCTCAACCTTTTCATGCCGTGACCCCCCAAAATAATCATATTTTAACTGGGGACCACCCCCACCCCCCACCCTGACGAGCACTAAGAGTTGAGGCATTACATTTTGTATAACACGGTTCTATTGTGAAAATAGCAGATCTGGCTATTTTCACATTTTATGCTTCTAATATTGTGCAGATACCCTCTATACACTCAAACGTTATGTTGGTTTGTTTACTGTTGAGTGAGAAAACAAAGTTGCACATTAAGTTAATCATCTGGGGACCCCACAAAATAATTTGGGGACCCCACTTGGGGTCCTGACCCCAAGTTTGAGAACCACTCTAGGCCTACATTTGTGTTTGACTCCCCGCTTGATTTGCCCCCTTGCACCGGAAAAGCTGGAGGCATTGATTTCATTAGACACATGAGTGTGGCCCTTTCTGTTTGCCTTAGCTGCATTCCAAGCATACCAGAGCCCCTGCCACTGCGCTCCACTTTCTCTGCTAGCTGGGGATTCAAACCCAGCCCTTTTCCTCGCATTACCATCTTTACCACTGTTGCTGTTGTAACATAGGCACTAACATAGGCACCCCCCCCCCCCCCCCATTTACCTTACAACTACCCCCATGTTTTCCCTGCGCTGAGCATATTGTGTATTTTTTACTTATTTTCCTTCTTGTAAATGCAACAAATGTTATTCTTGTTATGGTTGCTATGTCTGTAAATTGAGTGCCAAGGACTTCCGATGGAAAAAAAGACCGTAAAAGGCCTTATTCGGGATGTTCCTGTTGGGCAGGATGTTCAAACTGTACCTGTGCTGTTGCCTGGCTCCAGCCAATAAACCCGCCCACTCTCTGAGTGGACTGCTTAAATCAGGCTACCTGTGTTATGCTGCATCTTAAATGTGTCTATTGTACATGTGATTGTTGTTCATTGTGACCAATAAAATATTCAATCAATCAATCAGTGACGGCATCGTGGCTCAGCTACCTGTGGCACCACCTACTTTCCACCCCCAGGCATTGTGTTTCTCAAATCTCTATATGCTAATATTGAAATAGTTTCCTGAGATTTACGGGACAAAGCCTGTGTTTGTTTTTCTTGGCAGGCCAGCCCTAACTGGCTGTGAACATCAGTAGTAGCCTACTACCGGTTGATCATGTCATCTTTATTCACTGTGAATCATCACACACACGCACATACCGTAGGCTATTATTGCTATAGCCTGTCTGGATCATTGGCTTGCTATGCTCCCATCCCCACCCCCACCAGGTTGTCTGTCTGGTCAGCGCAGGCTGTGTGGATATAGATGTGTAATGACTTGACTGCTGCCTCTAATAAGAGACTTGTGGAAGGTCATTCATGGCAGTGGAGCAGAATTCCTCAGAGCTGCATGTCCATTCCACTGCAGGCCTTATCTGTGTGTTGAGCAGTGTGCGGCTGTGTGCCGTAGACCCGAGGTCACTGTTGGAAATACTTTCAAGCGTGTTGTGCAAGACTCATTCAAATATCTGCTTTGGTGCCCAGCATTTTTAATCACACATTTTATAATCATTAAAGGAGTAGTTCACCCCCAAAATGACTTGTTATCCTATTGATTAGTCACACCATGGAGACTTGAGTTCAATAATATTTTTTTGTAAGACAAAAGAAAATTATAGTAAATTTACCCCCATTGATTCTGGACGGGGACCCAAATGCATGGGCCTGGAATGGGGACCAAAATGCATTTGGGTCAGAATCAATGGGGTAAATTTAGGGTCAAGGGTCAAGTAAATTTACCCCCATTGATTCTGACCCAAATGCATTTGGGTCCCCATCCAGGGCCTTGTATTTGGGTCCCCATCCAGGCCCATGCATTTGGGTCCCTATCAGAATCAATGGGTGTAAATCTACTATAATACATTTTTTGTCTTAGGAATGCGCTGTTTTTTTTTTTGTTTTTTTTTTTTGAACTCAAGTCTCCATGGTGTGACTAATAAAAAAAAATCATTTTGGGGGTGAACTACTCCTTTAAGCTTATTTTATAACTGGATGAAGCTAATCCTATGTGTGACTGTGTCTGTTTAGCCACTTCCTCTTTCTCCAAGTCCAGTACAATGCAGTGTTTCCATGGGATGTCCTCCACAACACTGAAACAATGAAACATCCTGGTGGAAGGTAGGCTGTGTCTCTCTCCTCTCTCCCACCCATGCCCTCCCTCCCACTGCCTCTCCCTCCTTCTCTCTCTCTCTCTCTCTCTCTCTCTCTCTCTCTCTCTCTCTCTCTCTCTCTCTCTCTCCCTGTTAGACTCCCTGTTGATCTCTTTTTCTCCCAAATGGTCAAGGAACCATCATCACTGACAGATACTACTGTGGTTTGCAGTATCACCACAATCCATAATTGTATCTTTGGTCAAAGATTGTGACCGATGATTCATCAGTAGAACCATTTGAAGCGGGCAGATTTGTTTTCGAGACTGTTTTAGAGAACAATTATCCTTTATGAGGATGAAAGTGGGTCTGTGGTGATGATATCATATGCGATAACTGATTAAGATTATGCTATTTAGCCCCAAGCAGAACAGTGTGTCATTTTGTCATCATCATCATTCACCACAATCATAATCTTTAAGACAGATCACTGTTTGGCAAGTTACATGAAAAATGTTTACTTTTTCCATCCATAGTGACTACATCTTTAATGGACGCCTGTGTGTGATACCATCAAAGAATTCAGGTTTTGCGTCAATGTACTGTATAAGAACCAGATGCTAATACAAAATGGACGAATTGGGGAAGTACTTTTCTGTAGTGTTATGAATGTACAGTGTTATGATGATGTTACAGCTGCAAGATATAAAATACCTGTCTTTTAACACACTGTGTCTTTTAACACACTGTGTGTGTGTGTGTGTGTGTGTGTGTGTGTGTGTGTGTGTGTGTGTGTGTGTGTGTGTGTGTGTGTGTGTGTGTGTGTGCGTGGCGTGCGCGGGCGCGTGGGCGTGTCTGTGTGTGTGTGTGTGTGTACACTACAGGGTACTGGTGTGCTCATCTTTCAGGACTGGCTGCACAGGAATGTAACAGACTCTGTGATGTGCTCCAGACCACAGCTGATCAAAGGAATCTCACAGCTGGTACTGGCATTGAGAGCCGCTATAATGAACCAATGGACCATCCACAGGCTGGTGCGTGCGTGCTAGCGAACATGTGTGTGTGTGCGTGCCCGTGTGTGCATGTGTGCATCTGTGTGTGTGCATGTGTGCAGGTGTGTGTGTGGCGGCTGGCCCCTTCACTTACGTCTGTTGCCGCCTTCTCTGACTGTTCCAGTTTCTCCTGAGCATCTTTCAGGCCCTCTGTGTGTTTGTCCAACTCATCCTCTGTCATCTTCATCTTCTTCTGCAGGTCCTGCAACTCATCCTCCAGCTGGGGATGAGATGACTCTGTTAGCCTGGTGAACACTCTTCTATTCTATTCTATTCTATTCTATTCTATTCATTGGAGTTAAGTATTTTACCTGCGTGATATCGGCTTCATTGTGTCCCTGGGTGTTTCTGATGCTTTGTTTGGTTTGAAATACCGGTATTGTATGCATTGTATTTTATAAAACATTGTATTTTATAAAACAACACAATGCATGTTGTCCTGTGTCCTGTGTTGGCCATGCTTAATAGTTCATGCAGTTTATTATTATGATTTGTATTTATTTCTTTTTTCATTTTACAAAACAATTATCAAAAAAATAGGAAAAGAATAATAAAAAATAAAAAAAGGAAAAAAACAGGACAATATCAGTCACCCGAACCAAGGATGGGTATTTTCAATGAATCTAACAAAAAAAGTTTGAATTACAATGGGTTTATTAAGTATTATGTTGCCCAGGACAGGAGGTGTTGTGTTGACATCCATAGCTTTACACCAGAGGCACATCATGTACTGGAGGACTGATTAGATGTCATGTTTATGACTCTCCATCTGAGTGTTAATGGTAATGCTGTATTTTTAGTCCCTAATAACAAGAGCCCTGGTATGTACAGTCTAATCTCTCTCTCTCTCTCTCTCTCTCTCTCTCTCTCTCTCTCTCTCTCTCTCTCTCTCTCTCTCTCTCTCTCTCTCTCTCTCTCTCTCTCTCTCTCTCTCTCTCTCTCTCTCTCTCCCGCACGCACGCGCGCGCACACACACACACACACACACACACACACACACACACACACACACACACACACACACACACACACACACACAGAGTTAACTGTTCCCCCTAATCAGTTCCCCTCTGGGCCTGCCTTTGGTGCTGTGAAGTGCTTTTGATAATCCTGATGGATTCCACGCTGTCTATCACTTCTGTTGTCTAAAAATACAGCTGTTATCATAGTGAACACACAGGCACTTTGGGCCTGGTGTGTGCGTGCGGGCATGTGTGCATGCATGCGTGCACGTGTGCGTTGTACACACGTTATTGTGTGTGCATGTGTACACACGTTATTGTGTGTGCTGGTGTGTCTGATGTGTGACTATGTGTGTGCATGCATTATCAATTATTGTTAATTTGCATGCATGTGCGATGTGCCCTAACTAGTGTTGGAACTGCCTATCCGCTGGACACTAGAACAGACAGACATACAGATAGATGCTCCATGACACTCTCCTCAGTATGGTCCCAAATAGGCTCTTCCAGGTCTCTGACCATACCAGGGCCTCCTCACAATTTCCTCTATGCATGGAGAACAAGCCCTGATTGTGGGTGGCTTCACCACCTGAATGGGCCAAGCCCTCTGTGGTGTTGTCTCCTTGGATTATCCTGATGCAAGTTCCAAGTCTCCCTGTCAACACTGTTAAGTCCTGAACTGTTGTTCGTGTGTCCAGAGCCTACTCATCTATTTGTTGTTGCATAGAGCCTGTGGCGCTCATCTCCAGTCTGAATGATCATGTTTTGTTTCGCTTCCATGACTTCTATTCATTTGTTATGCACTGGTCATAACACGCCACTGTGGGTACTGCTCAAATCCAGGACACTCACAATGTTTGATACGTTGTGTCTATAGTACCTATACATGGTTTTAAGACTAGCATTTATATGCTGTAAGTATACCATGGGTGCAACCACAGTCCTGAACCTGAGCTCACTAGCAGCTGTTGGAGTTTTGAATGAGTCCCAGTTGTTCACCCTGGCTTTTTAGTCTATCCTTTTGGAATATATCTAAAATATATTTAGGGCCAAACTTGTAAGTTACTTTTCCATTTTAACGTATTATTTGGAGGGATTAAATATGAAATAGCAGTTTTGAGCATAGTTGCATTGCCAGAGGGGACATCAATGTGCCAATATCTTACTCAGCTAGACTTTCTCAACTCAATCTGTTTGAAATGTTTCCAGTAAAAAGGTTTTTCACAGACAATTTCCTTAGAAGTATGTCTGCTGTCAATTATTACCTAATAAGATGACCAACGGTAAGCAGCAATAAAACCCAAACTCTAATACTGGATAAGAGGTGGATTTCTACAGCTATTGACATATACTGGTCGTTTATTTCTGTTGTTAATGTGAATGTACAAATAATCACCATGACATTTTACAGGAAGCAAATTATCATTCTCTAAATTTGGCATCATGATCCACCTCTACACAGTAAAATCCTCAGTGTTAATCTGTCTTTTAACTCTGCAAGTATACACATGTGACCTGACCTCATGCACCCTTATGGATCCATTTGTTTCCAGTTGTACTCTCTAGTTTAACCAACTGTAAGCATCCATGCAGTTTGATCTCTTTATCTCTCCTTTTTGGCTTTGCCATCTCCCTCTCTCTCCCAGATCCTCACCTGTTTGCATTTGTCCTCCGCTGCTTTCTTGTCCGTCTCAGCCTGCTCCGCCCGGTCGATGGCGTTCTCCTTGTCCAGCTTCAACATCTGCATCTTCTTCTTGATGGCCTCCATGGTGGCGTTGGCGTCTGATGTCCCTCACCGAAAAGAACAAAGGTAGTAGTATAGGACGTCTGTCGATATGCTGTTGCCTCTCCTCTGGCTCGAGATGTGCTCCTTCCAGAGATTGTCCTCCTGTGTGAGAAATGAACGTTTTTCGTTTAGGGAACCTTAGTCCAAAGAAGGGCCAGAGGGGGAAAGAAGAAGAAGAAGGGACAGTGAGTCAGAGGAGGCAGAGAAAGGAGACAGAAAGAGCAGGAACCCTGGCCCGGTGTAGAGGGATGGAGACTCAAGCCCCAAGGCTACTGACAGTGATTTTAACTGCAACTAAACCTGCCTCCAGGCACTAATGACCCCCCTCTCTCTCTCTCCTTTAACGCCCCCCCTCCACATCTCCTTCTCTAGCTCCATCCAATCCTCCATCCACTCATTACTCTCTACTCAGACCCCGTCTCCCTGATAAACACACTCACCAACTACTACTACACACACACACACATTCCCCCTATCAAACCACTCTTCCAAGGCCTTTAAGGAATGGTCTGGCTGGCCCACTCTGCCGCGTTCTACTCACTCAACTCTTCAGCCGCAGCAAATCTCCTTATTTGGGTTGCTGTGTTTTCACCGAGACAGAGATCAGACAGGAGAGAGAGAGAGAGAGAAGCACAGGTCCTGTTTCCACATTTAACCTCCCACGAATGGATAAGAACTGCACTGACACTTTACATGTAACACTCAGAGTCTGTGTGTGTCCGTGTGTCCGTGTGTGTGTGTGTGTGTGTGTGTGTGTGTGTGTGTGTGTGTGTGTGTGTGTGTGTGTGAGTGTGCATTCATGTGCTTCTGTGTGTGTCCACTTGATAGAGAGGTGTTGAGGGAGAGGCTAATGCAAAACAGAGACACAGAGTTGGAGAGGTGGTGTGAGAGAGCCTTTCATAATGCAAGACGAAGAGAGAATTTGAGGAAGAGTTTGGGAGACTTTCATAGAGATATTATACTGTAGGTAAAAGATATAAGAAAGAGAGTGACACAAACACTTGCGCGCATGCACGTACACACGCACACAGACACACACGCACACACACACACACGCAAACACACACACACACACACACACACACACACACACACACACAAAGGGATAGTGTGATGATGCCTGTCCAATGATCCGTGGGTCGGCTGTTCAGATCCCGGTCCCTCTTGTCCACATTTTGAAGTGTCCTTGGGCAAGACACTGAACCCCACATTGCCTCCAATGAGTCCGGTCAGTGTCGTGTGTGTGAATGTGGGAAGTGAGGACGTTGGCGTCGACTTTTCGCCGTTTCTCCTCCCAATGTATGAATGAATGAACCATTGTAAAGCGATTTGAGCACTTGGAAAAGCACTATAAAAATACAATTCATTATTATTACTAGTAAGACGTCTCAGGGCGACAAGCACTACTGCTTAAACAGTGCCCATTTGATTACCTCCTTAACAAATGACAGGACCTGCTGGGTGAAACATGTTTACAATTTAGGCATTTAGCAGATGCTCCTAATCCAGAGTGATTTACAGTAATCAAGGTAATACATCAAATGCATAGAAATAGTAATCTAGGATCATAAAAAAATCAATAATCTGTACATTGAAACTATTTACACTTCTATGGATGCCAGGTCTACAAATGAACCTGGCATCTGTCTACAGAACATGCTATCTAAATTATATTTTAGAGTTTGCATAAGCCTGCAAGGTTGTCAAGGCTAGGACAAGTGCTGCACTTGTTTTGGGGAACTGTTAGGGTTAAGTATCTTGCTCAGGGACACTTTGAACCTTAGGCTTCCTGCAGGCGGGCTCACTAACCATTCAACTATTGCTGCCCAACCTGGTATGAGGAATGACCAATAGACCCTGGTCAGCTGACCTATGGGTCCTGGGCATGTATTGTTGTAGCAGGTCAGTGAAGTGTCCTGGACATCACTATACAGTATGTTTCAAAATGAGGCTCTAGCACTGGTAGACCAAAGTACTCTATCCCAGTACTTGAGTCAAAGTATAGATAATCCTGGTGAAACATTACTCAACTGCAAATGAAAGTTGCTCAGTCAAATGTGTTTCCAGTTAAATAATTGGATTAGGTGATTTTAAAAATGCTTCAAAAAAGCATAACAAATTATATTTAAGGAAGCTACCGTATATAACATTTATATCAAAGCATGCTGTATTAAAATGTAAACACTTTCCAAAACTTTAAATAAAATATAAATAATAGTGAAGATAGCAGCTCTACAAGCTTAACTGTGATGCACGGTGAGCTTTTAGATATATTTTTTTTAAATAGGGCTTACGTGTCAAAATGTCCCTGAGCACGACACTTAACTCCTAACTGCTCCCTGCACTCAGCTGGGTGAAGCTAAAAACTGAAGTACCCCCGCAGGATGAAAAAAGGTCAAAAACAAAAAGGTATATGGAATGCCCTTCCACAGGTCTTGAAAGCTGCACCCTCAGAGGACATTTTAAAGAAACACTTTAAACACTACTGCTTAAACAAGCATTTGTGGAATGTATTAGATGTTTAGTTTTTTGATGTTTGTTTTTTTGTTGTTTTTAGTAATTTGAATGTTTCATCTTTATTTCTGTAAAGCAGTTTGTGAGTTCTCTCTGTAAGAAGTGCCATACATGTTCATAACTAAGAGTTGTTGAACATGTTTCAGCAGGAAGGTCATGTCATTTGTTAATGAGGTAATCAAACTGACACTGCACTGGCTTTGACAACATTAGAGACTATGGATGACGATGATGGTGATGGTGCTTTTCCCCAAATGGAAGGAATGTTTTAAGCCTAGTCATAGCCTGATAATTGAAAGTTTTCTCTTGGAAATCCTCATAGCCTACTTGTAATGTACAGTATGTCACTCTCTCCCTCTCCCTCTCCCTCTCCCTCTCCCTCTCCCTCTCCCTCTCCCTCTCTCTCATGCACGCACATTGCACGCACGCACGCACGCACGCACGCACACATACAACGGTGCCGGAGATTAGCTGTTCACAGATGGACATACAGTGTAATGTCCATCTGACATACAGTGTAATGTCCAGTGCAAAACATAGTCTCGGCCATGTCTTCGGCCTGGCTGAGACAATAACCTGATCAGTAATTCTTGCATCCACTGCAAAACACTGCTGATGGCCCACTAGGCAATCAAAGGCATGGCACCGCTATACCTTCAGGATATGATCCAAACCCACACTCCTTCCCCGCTTACTTAGATCAACTAACACAGGAAGTCTGTTCAAACCTTCCCTAAAATATCCTGGCCAATCAATACTCCACACTTCCTAGACACTTCATCGTAATGGCTCCCAAACTGTGGCATAATCTTCCCTTCAGTCAAAACTCTGTAGACTCCTCCTCACTCCCTAGCACTATCCATTCTTGTCACGCTATCTCCACCAGGCCATTATGTTTTCGGGCTAGTCCCGTTTGGGCGGTGTAGCGATAAGGCGAAGTAGGGATAAGGCTTCATCCCATTCATGCGTTTATCGTGCGCTTGCCCAGGCCTTACGTCCTGGGCTTAAATATAACGATTGCATTCACCACGGCGAGCGCCACACGGCCCTGGCCCGCTCTTCGCGGGCACTCAAGGTCCGCTGGCCTTATCGCTACACCGCCCAAACATGTTTTCATCCATGTCCGTCCGTGTGTGTGTGTCTGTGTGTCCAGTTTCATGTGTGAGAGCTAATCTCCGGCACTGTTGGTCCGGAGTCCGGACCAATCGGCGTGAAACTTTCCACTTACACTCCCAGTGGGCCAACGGTTATTTGAACATTTTGGGTTAGAGTCTAACCCAAAATGTTCAAATCTGCTCCATGGTGGTGCTATAACAGGCCGCTTCACATTTTGGCCTATAACTCTTGAACCGTCGTACAGTGAAATGTTTTTCCCTGGATTCCTTGGCTCATCACGCAACTCTCCATACAGGCCTACCCATTTATGCCTGACAAGATTTTCTGCTATTTGTTTAACACATTTGTGCTACTATACCTATAGATTATGACCAAATCTCACGCAAATAAGTACACATTATCTAAGTAGTAGTTTGATCAAGATATCTGTCAGATCTTTTGGATTCCAGATTTCCAGACCTTTCAGATTCCTAGTTTTCCTAGTAGCACTGCTTGATCTCCGGAGTCCTGGTGCATCTTGGTGCACCAACAAAAATCTCATTACAATGTGTATGTGTATGTGTCTTGTGTGTGTGTGTGTGTGTGTGTGTGTGTGTGTGTGTGCGTGCGCGCGCGCGTGTGTGTGTGTGTGTGTGTGTGTGTGTGTGTGTGTGTGTGTGCGTGTGCGTGTGTATGCATCATGTGCGAGATAGTTAGCATTTGTTTTTAGGTTTTTTTAGAACTTTGATTTTATTGTGTTTTCTTTTTCTAGATAGATATCCATTTGCACTTGTTATATTGCTGTTGATGTACTGACATATTATCTTGTGATGTTTTGTATCTGCTTATTGTAAGTCGCTTTGGATTAAAAGCGTCTGCTAAATGCCTAAACTGTAAACAGCATGCGTGCGTGCGTCAGAGAGAGAGAGAGGGAGACAATTGTGGCAATGATGTGTAGGTGATTCAAAACATTCACACACCCAAAGGATTCTGTGGTGCCATGGTCAAATGGGCCTGGGAAACCTACCAAGGATGAAATTAAGAAATGTCACAATGTCACAACACCATAATCGATCCTTCCAAACAACAGGTCCATAACACACAGCTTGGTCCTTAAGTTGAAAGTATTTTGCTGAGAAAATAAGCATTATCCAAAGAGGGATCTATCATAATCCTATTCTGGAATCTGGGATTGTCTTGACTTGACCTTTTAATATTTTGAGCATGTGTTCCAGCTTATACATAGAGTATACATTAGCCTGCCTACACATTTAGCTGTACTGCACTGCTGTTTGTTTTAGGGTTTCTTTGCCAATGGGATTTGTTGAATATACTGAAGACATTTTTAGGAATCGGATAGAGCCAGCAGGATCTCACTGTGTACTCACTGTCAGCCACACAATGACTCTTTGTATCATATCCTTTTTTCAATTAGGAAGAAATACAATACAATACACCATATTTTGTACACTTAGTACATTTAATGATATAATATAATATTACTTATATTTATATTTATCTTTTATTAGACAAATGTCTTAAGATGCAAAATAAATTTGATACATAGAACTAGAAAATAACTTGGAGCACAGGTCTCCGCCAGACGGGTTGCCTACCCAGCAACCGCAAATATCTCCATCAGATTTTAGTGCAACTGCAAGTGCATAGTGTATATTTACATCCTTGGTGTTTCCACCACCAATTGTCACTTACTTCTACAAGTTTATGTGGGGTGAAATGTTGGTGTGACTGTGAAATGCTCTGCAATCTTATCTTGCCAGAGGTTTGTCTTAATTGGTAGCAGAGTTTGGAGCTACAGAGGACAGCCAGGAAAC
>NC_137810.1:24205938-24285938 GCF_963921795.1 Nannobrachium achirus | reverse complement strand
ACATCCTGGGAAGGCAGAGTTGATTTAGTCAGGAATGCTATACCATGTTGTCCCATGTTTCCTGGTCTTCACTCATTGTTCCCTCTGGCACATTAAAGCCCAAAACTACACATATCAGCAAAAAATATTGGGTTTCAGCCTGTGTGTGTGTGTGTGTGTGTGTGTGTGTGTGTGTGTGTGTGTGCGTGCGTGCGTGCGTGTGTGCTTGCGTGTGTGTGTGTGTGTGTGCGTGCAGGCGACCAGGCCTGTGTGTGTTTGCGTGTGTGTGTGTGTGTGCGCGCGCACGTGCACGTGCATGTGTTTCCCTATCCCTTACAATGACTAACTTCATATTATGTGAACCCATGTGCTCCAGGCACTGGCCAGAGGAGGTTAGAATAACATGGATAACTCAAACCTTGACTCTTTTTTTTATTGCCCTCCCCATTACTGTTTCATTGTGTGTGTGTGTGTGTGTGTGTGTGTGTGTGTGTGTGTGTGTGTGTGTGTGTGTGTGTGTGTGTGTGTTTGTGTGTGTGTGTGTGTGTGTGTGTGTGTGTGTGTGTGTGTGTGTGTGTGTGTGTGTGTGTGTGTGTGTGTGTGTGTGTGTGACTGTGTGTGTGTGTGTGTGTGTGTGTGTGTGTGTGTGTGTGTGTGTGTGTGTGTGTGTGTGTGTGCTTGGGTGGGTGTGTGTGTGTGTGTGTGTGTGTGTGTGTGTGTGTGTGTGTGTGTGTGTGTGTGTGTGTGTGTGTGTGTGTGTGTGTGTGTGTGCACACACGTGCGTGTGTGTCTGTGATGCTTTTGCGCTGCTTCGTCCAAAACTCCTTGTTATCTGCCTTAACATTCTTTGCCGCTACCCAGAGAGAATGTTTAAATAAAGAGTCAATCCTTTGAATGACTGGAACGACAGTAAGCAATTACATAGCTTATCACTTCATCATGCTCATTCATAACTGAATCCACAGACTGGGCAGTGGGCACTGTGAGGCAACTGGGAGAGAGAGAGAGAGAGAGAGAGAGAGAGAGAGAGAGAGAGAGAGAGAGAGAGAGAGAGAGAGAGAGATAGGGTGGGGTAGAGGGATGGAGGGAGGGATGAAAGGAGAGTAAATACAGACCAGGAGAAGATGAGATAGGAAGCAGAAAGCACAGAAATGAAGACAATATGAATATGATTCCATAATATATATACTGTATATGATATATACTGTAGCACATGATTATATTATAAGAGGGACGAGGTATTCCGTTATTTATTAGAAAGATCACTTCATCTTCAATGTTCAAGGTTGTATACAGTACATCTTACATAAAGTACAATTAGTTTTGCTTAGGTTCGTCAGACATTGCAGCAATAATGATCTGTTGGAATAGCTTTATGCTTTAATTTAATTATTACATAGTTGTCATATTTTCTCTATTTTAATGTCTCATCTATCGTAGTGTATAGGCCTACTCCCTCCATTGCACATTCCAAGTATGCTTCCACCATTCCACTGACTGGCAGCGATCCCCAGTGTTTCCTACATTGACAAAGGGAAGTATCCAAGGGCAAATCTGTTGGCTTTGTAACCAAGCTGTATTGCTGAGGTTATCTGGTGCTGCACTTAAGAGCCTATGCAGGAAGAATGCATGACGTGTTCCCCTTGCCACTCTACTGATAGCCTGCTGATATAGAGCTAACTGCCACTGCCAGTGTAGCCAAGCTACAGTAAGTGGTCCATGAGCTCTTCCTAAAAGAGGCAAAAGATTACTCTGAGTAATCAACATCCTTCCTGGATTATAAGAGAGAATTTGCTAAATGAGATCAGAGGACACAGGCATCATGAATTCAATGAAATGTATTTATTGTGTTCTATTGCTGTTGAATCATACTTGACATATAGCAAACTTAAATAGCCGACACAAATGCAAATTCTGTTCACCTGTTATATGGAATATACCATTTCCCTCTTGGACTGGGATCATGAAGAACTCTGATCCACATTCCTGCAGCCCACCTTGTCTTTCAACCTCCCCCAATACTCCCATGTCATCGCCATCATCCTGCCTCTGCTCCACTGGCTGCCTCTGCCTGTGGTTGGTTAGTTAGTTACTGTACATTTAACTCCATAGCACTGGCCGAATCGGGGACATTTTGCAGATATATAGTCAGGGTTCTCACTGGCTGAGCCGACACGTCCCTGTCATGTTATTAAATATATGGTTCCGTTTAGTAAGCTAATGATGTCATTAGTTCTTAGTATTTAACACACATACACACTGCATCAAAGTTATGTTGCCAAAACATGCTTAACATACGATTATCTCCACAAGTGTCCTTTAGTTATGGGGTTGAAGAAGGGGTTCCCATGCTGTTTCAACACCAACACAGTGTTATTATACTTCTATATGCTGATAGAGGGATTTCCTTGTAAACCTTTTGAGACCAGAGTCAGAGAAAGTGAGGTGCTAAGCAGTGTGAGCCCCACCCATTCTACCACTGACCCTGGTAGGAAATGGTGGTTGTTTCCATATGTTGAGATCGGCATATATTTCCCTCCCTCCTCCATTGTCCCATTCAGAGCCAATTCCTTCTAATATAGCCAAGAGGTGTGTGAAGTCTTGAGCCTAGAGTTGAACACATTCAGAGGTATAACTGCCTCTGGCCAGTTGCTTCCTTTCTTGAAACAATGTAATGGCTCCCTCTGTTGATCAATATTCAGAAGCGCAATGCCACATGATGTATCGCCTACAATATAAAGTATTTAAATCCCTTTAGCTAGGTTGTTAGAACAGTAAACGGAACCATTCAAATAGTCTTGAGGCTTTAATCAGTCATTAATAATCCAGCACAAGATATGTGCTGAACTATTTTTTTTCTTTTCTGAAAGCAGGCACATTCAAATGATAGACTTTCCCATAGTATTACATGTACCATCATATGTAATGTTTCAGGTGTCAGCTCTTCATCAGGCAAATGAGGTAACACTTGCCCACACATGCACTTGCGCACGCACTTGTGCACACATGCACGCACGCACGCACGCACGCACGCACGCACGCACGCACGCACACACACACACACACACACACACACACACACACACACACACACACATATGGGCTTAATATTGATGACATCTCCATATGGGCATAAAAGAGATTCTGTTAGAGTGGTTCCCATGACATCACAACATACAACCCCTTTTATGCCCATACACGGAGATCCCTGTCTGAACCAGCTACACAGATATGGGCTGCTTTCCTCCATATATGGGCATTCCAATATGAAGATCTGTTAGATATGGGCTTAATATTGATTGCATCAGGGATCTCCATATATGAGCATGAAAGGGATTCTGTTAGAGTGGTTTCCACGACATCAAAGTGATGTCAAAGAGTGATTTCAGAGCGGAAAACCTATAGACCACACCTGACACTTGGTTCCTCTGACACATCACTGTGACATCACAGGTGACATCACATGTCACAGTGATGTGTCAGGGGAACCACAGTGTCAGGCGGTACCCGTCCGGATGGACGGACGGACGGACGGACGGACGTATACGGACAAGCTGTGACTGTTCTGATAGTAAACTGCGACCTATGGTCGCAATCACAACTAGAAGCAGTGCTCTTCCGAGCACAGGTCTCCACCAGGCTGTGTGTCCTGGTGGTGCTACTGTATAAATAATAGGCCAATGTAAAAAGGGTGGCATGTTCTTCACCTTAGACCTTTCATGGCAATCGAACTCTGCATGCATGATTTGAAGCATTGTGTTCCAAAAATGTGTTTTGCTAAAGTCTACCTGCTGGTGGCGCTATAACAGGCCAATGTGAAAAGGGTAGCATTTGTTCCTTGACATAGTGGGAATATGTGTGGCAAATTTCACGGTAATCGCAAGCTGCGTTGATGATTTGAGGCATTTTGTTCAAAAACTGAGCAATCCTGCAAACTTTGGAAGCTAATATTAGCCAATCAGGATGGAATATGAAATATCAGACGGATCAGACTTGATCACATGACTATAGAGATACTGTGTACAGATTTGTGTTATTTTTTGAGAAAATCTGAAGGAGTAATATCCAAAAGTGTGTTTTACATAAGTCGGCCCAAAGGTGGCGCTATAAAAGGCTGATGTGAAAAAATGCAGGGAAAGGGTTTTTCCTTGGCCTCTAGGGAGTGCGCTTACAAAGTTTGAAACTGATTGGTGGAGTTATAGGTAAAACCACAAATCGGCCTGTTATAGCGCCACCATGAGGCTGATTTCAAAACTTTTAAGTGGCATGTCTTCCTTGACCTGGTGGGAACGTGTGTGCGCGATTTCATGATAATTGCACTTTGCGTTTGGGATTTGAGGCATTTTGTTCAAAACGGCTCAATCCTACAAACTTTGGAAGCCAATCTTAGCCAATCAGGATGGAATATGCAAAATCGGACAGATCCGTGTCGATCACATGACTGTCGAGATACTGCCTACCGATTTGTAGGATTTTTGGACGAAATCTGTAAGAGTAGTGCACAGAAATGTGTTTTGCGAACATCGGCCACTGGCGCTAGAAAAGGCCCATTTGAAAGATTTAGGGCAGAGGTTCTAGATTGGCATCCAGGGAATGTGTGTGCTCACTTTGGCAGCGACCGGGCCAACGGCGACTGAGATTAGGTGCACACAAACTGCGAGGACACACGGATGCACGCACGCACGCACGCACGGACGGACACACGGACGGACGAAGGGGAAAACATACTCTCCCCCATGCCTTCGGCTGGTGGAGACAATAAATAGTAAATACCCATACCACATACCCATACCACAACACATCGTAAGCTTTTGTTGACTGATGCCCCCACAGCCCACACATTGATCTCTTTCAGTGCCAGTGCCATTGTGCCATCTCATTCACGGAATTAATGGAACAAGCTGGAATTTGCAGATCCCGCCACCGCAGTTTGCAAACCTCAACATTTTGACCTTAGATTTGAGACTTTGTCCACAGAGAACAGCTAGTCCAGTAAAAATAAAGCTGAGGTTGGAAAAAATTGTGTTATTTAGTTTTTCAACTGATTCTGACAGGAAATTAGGTCTACTAGCCAGGATAAAAAATCTACCATAATCTGCTCACTGCAAATACCCACAGTGGCCAAATCAAGTTGGGCTCCAATCGACTTTCTATACAGGAGGAAAATACCCAGAAAAAAAATCTGCTTTAAGTAGGATGTGAGGGGTCTAACTAGGGGTTTGTCATGATGCTGAATGCATTGCAAGCATTTGTTTTGCACAAAAAACATTCATTGGCCCCAGAAAACGCCCACAAAACTGATGAAAAGTGATGACTCATCACTTTTCATCACTAAACCATCATTTTCTGGGGCCATTTTTAGCCCAAGGAATGTTTTTTGTGCAAAACAAATGCTTGCAATGGATTCAGCATCATGACAAACCCCTAGTTAGACCCCTCACATCCTACTTAAAGCAGATTTCTTTCTGGGTATTTTCCTCCTGTATAGAAAGTCGATGGGAGCCCAACTTGATTTGGCCACTGTGGGTATTTGCAGTGAGCAGATTATGGTAGATTTTTTATCCTGGCTAGTAGACCTAATTTCCTGTCAGAATCAGTTGAGAAACGAAATAACACAATTTTTTCCAACCTGAGTGGATTTTTTTCCTAGAATTACTAGACTAAGCACACAATGACAGAGACAGACAACCATATACTGTACACAATCAGGCCTGTACGTGAGGCCTATTTGTGGCAGCAGGGATCATGTTTTTCCCAAAGCGAGCCCTTCCGCGCCTGAGTGTTGTTGTCTCCACCAGCCGAAGGCATGGGGGAGAGTATGTTTTCCCCTTCGTCCGTCCGTCCGTGTGTCCGTCCGTGCGTGCGTGCGTGCGTCCGTGTGTCCTCGCAGTTTGTGAGCGCCAAATCTCAGTCGCCGTTGGCCTGGTCGCTGCCAAAGTGAGCACACACATTCCCTGGATGCCAATCTAGAACCTCTGCCCTAAATTTTTCAAATGGGCCTTTTCTAGCGCCACCTAGTGGCCGATGTTCCCAAAACACATTTCTGTGCACTACTCTTACAGATTTTGTCCAAAAATCCTACAAATCGGTAGGCAGTATCTCGACAGTCATGTGATCGACACGGATCTGTCTGATTTTGCATATTCTATCCTGATTGGCTAAGATTGGCTTCCAAAGTTTGTAGGATTGAGCCGTTTTGAACAAAATGCCTCAAATCCCAAACGCAAAGTGCTATTATCATGAAATCGCGCACACACGTTCCCACTAGGTCGAGGAAGAAATGCCACTTCAAATTTTTGAAATCAGCCTCATGGTGGCGCTATAACAGGCCGATTTGTGGTTTTACCTATAACTCCACCGATCAGTTTCAAACTTTGTAAGCGCACTCCCTAGAGGCCAAGGAAAAACCCTTTCCCTGCATTTTTCACATCAGCCTTTTATAGCGCCACCAGGAGGCCGACTTATGTAAAACACATTTTTTCCTATTATTCCTTGAGATTTTATCCAAAAATCATGCAAATCGGTACACAGTATCTCTATAGTCATGTGATCAAGTCCGATCCATCTGATATTTCATGTTCCATCCTAATTGGCTAATATTGGCTTCCAAAGTTTGCAGGATTGCTCAGTTTTTGAACAAAATGCTTCAAATCATCAACGCAGCTTTCGATTACTGTGAAATTTGTCAAACATGTTCCCACTATGTAAAGGAACAAATGCTACCCTTTTCACGTTGGCTGTTATAGCGCCACCAGCAGGTAGACTTTAGCAAAACACATTTTTGGAACACAATGCTCAAATCATGCATGCAGTGTCCGATTGCCATGAAAGGTCTAAGGTGAAGAACATATGCCAGCCTATTTACATTGGCCTATTATACAGTAGCACCACCAGGACGCCTGGCCTGGTGGAGACCTGTGCTCGGAAGAGCACTGCTTCTAGTTTACCATGTGGCCAGAGGTCAGTAGGGTGAGGTGGTAATTGTGCGGCATGTTGTGTGATGTCCTTTTCTATTGAGGTTTTGATGTATTGTGTAGCTCTGCCAGGTTGGTTGTGGGAGAACAATTAACTTGGCGGCGGTGTTGTTGATGCGTGTGAGTTTGTCCCGGTTATCAGATGTTAAACACTAGGATAGGCTGAATAATGCTCTAGATTAGAACAACAATAGGAAGAGATGGTGGCAATTTAAGCTTGCGGATGACTGGTAGTCTTTGGTAGCTCCTATTTGGACGGTTGGAACCCATTGGTTTCTATTCTTCGAAAATGAAGTTTTTTTTTGCCCTTGTATGGGTGTCGCTGTCGCCATCATGGTACCCATTACTACCCAAGGAATGCTATTGGTTCCCAAAGGTCACGTGCAACCGCAGGGCTCGCCAAAAATAAAACATATGAAGAAGAATCATCACAAGCCTATGATCACAAGCCCCTCCTAGAGCATACCCTGCTTTAACATCAATTATAACATAAATTGGACCATATTTTCACAAAACGCATATCATGGTGATTGAAACGAGGCTTTAAACTAGCGACAGGAACCATAAAGTATTTATGACAATGTTTATTAAGGTAAGAAAATCAAATGTAAAAGTTTGGGGGAGATGAATGGAATCCAATGGAGAACATGTTGCTTTTGGTACCAGAACAGTGCAAGTAGCGGCCAATCATAGGAACCTTTAGTTCTGTGTTTGCTTCATTTTAAATCCGGACAACTGGCCCCCTGGGTGACTCATGTATATTGTGCAGTGTCACTCTGTGGCAATTGATTATGTCAACCATTTCATCTGTTTGGTTATTGATAAGAATGTGGTGCTGAGGTGAGATGGTTATCCTCACACCAATTATTTCTTTTGTCTTGCTGACTTTGAGCAGTTTGAGGCGAAGATGGTTATCCTCGCACCACTGGGTGAAATGGGCAACTGTTTTGTAATAGTCTAGAAGAGCAGAATGGCTGTGTTGTATCAGTATTGGGGTAAGTGGTGATGGCTGACGGACTGCTGCTCCAGTCATTAAAGTGTGCAGAGGAATGGAACTTTATTGTCACATCACAGGTTTAGAGGTGTAAAAAAACAGTGGCAATAATTAATGAAAACCTTTTTTCAAAGCAAAGAAAGTGTTAACAATCTGAAACCAATCAACAAATCCCATAGGAGTGATGGCACTCAAAGTACAATTCTTTGTGAAAAAAACAGAGGCCAACTGGGTGCTCAAAGGAGATTAAACGTCTTTAAAAGTATATGGTGCTTAGAGGAGTTTAAAGTTTAAAACACATTTTATTCTATAAAACCAACATGTTTCGACCGTGAGGTCTTCATCAGGGCAAGAACTGCATGGAGCAACACACATACAGAACCATTAAATAGTATCTATTCACGTAATGTTACAAATGAACAGACAATTAATAACCATGGTTACCAAACGACACACAATTCTACGTGGTTTAGGGTTGTGAATAAAAAAAAAAATCACACTTGTGTGAACTGAGCGGTGGTGTGTGTGTGTGTGTGTGTGTGTGTGTGTGTGTGTGTGTGTGTGTGTGTGTGTGTGTGTGTGTGTGTGTGTGCAACAGCGCCCCTCCCTTAACATGTGTGGTCAGAAAAGGTTACTGCAGGCTACAGACAGACAGACACGGAGACAGACAGACAGACAGACCCACACACACGGCCACGTATAGGAGCGTTGTGACCACCGCTCAAAAACAGATCACACATTGACCAACTGCAGACTGCAGTCTGTGGCACATGCTACCACTACCACATGTGCCTCAGATTGCATAGTGAGGAAATATCGACTTGGTACACTTGCTGCCTCTTGCCAGCCTCTTCTACTTGGAAAATAATCATTAACACTGAATGACCCCTTGTGCTGCATATCCAGACTGACGCATCATTGCATAATAGACCAAAAAAGGCACATATTTTGTATGGTCACTGACCTATTGGCAAGCAAAGATAACGGAAATCCTTTGACCTTATATAACATTTACATTTACCGTACTGCATTCAATACCATCCTAGCCTCGGGAATCCAGGCTTTATTTTTACCATCTAGTAAAACTAGATCATGGCCTGCTGCACTAATGCACTGTTGGCCTACCTGCTTTAATTTGGTAAATGTTCTCTCACTGCACATGGCGATTGTACTATGATAAATGTATATACGGCGATGCTGAGTTTATGTACAGTATAATGGTACTGTATGTGATTTGTTTTGTCCAGTTCTTATCTTGTCATGTTACTGTCAATATGTTCTGCTAATGTCATCCATACAGATTGCTGCAGAGGTACTGTACTTGAGTGAGCAAATTGATTCTGACTGAGACCTCACTCAAATGGAGAAAGGATTTGAGTGCCACGTCATTAGCAAGTGATCTATGGTAGGTGAAAATATTGCATGTGATTCAAGGACCACACACCAACCAAAACCCTAGAACACCTGGTTTAAATCAAGTACATTTCCCCTCTCTTCTATGCAACTCACTGCAGCCTCCAATCCGGAAACTGCAGAAGATCTCGATTCTCTTTCTACCAACTGTTCAGCCCAAAAGGACATGAGCGTCAAAAATGGTAAAAGGACATTTTACCATTTAATTTTGACAATTAAAGCCCCACAAAAGCCAGAGAGTCAGCTAGCTTCTATAGTAGATTTCCAGTCTACGAAAGTCTAGTCTAAGCAACCTTGGTTCAGGTATCCAGGACACACCTAAGAAGAAGATTAGAAGATTGATTGATTGATTGATTGATTGATTGATTGATTGATTGATTGATTGATTGAAGAATGTATTAGAAGGTTGCATAGGAAAAAAGTACAGTTTCATGACAGTACAAATCACTCGTACAATGTCAACTAAAAGGAGATACTAGTAAGCTTTTTGGCTTATTTACACAGGAACCACTTTATGTATCTCATATAACATTGAAAGACAGACGGATAGAACACAGTACTTTGCATAAAGACTTTATTGAAGATAAGACCTTTATTGATCCTGCAGGCTGCAGGGGAAATGTAGGCACTAAAGACACGTACAGCAGTTAGGAACAGGTTACAGGAGAAGAGTACAGTAGATGCAGCATGATGGAGAAATTAAATAGTACATTATTTTTAATTCAAAGCTAACTTGACTGCAAGAGACTAATAGAAAGTGCCTCTATAGCAAGCCAGTATCGCATGCCACAAATAGCATATCTACAAGCTTACAAGACGTTGCACCGCAACATGATTTTGTGCTTGTAGACTGGCTGTTCTTGGCATGTGACACCACAAGCTACGAACCATAAATCAGGCTATGCCTGTTCTATCTATGGTGTGGCAAAGGTGACCTGAGGTGATTGAATGTCAAGCTGAATCAAATATAAGTCGTGCACATTCAAAAGACTATTTGAAGGGAGATACTGGCGCCAAAGTGAACTGAGATAAATAGAAGTAGCCACACACTGTAGCTCCCAGACTCCCTTTTGACAACTTTATTTAATAGTTAACAAACGGTGTGCTATTTCAAGCCCATGCTCATCTTCAGACAAACATGACAAAGAATAATCTTAAAGATGGAGTACCATGATTTGTTCCCCCCCTAAAACATGATGATCAGGTATTATGATTATACCATACGATCATTTTCCAAAAAAAGTGTACAGAAAGTGTTAAAATTAGTTTTTTTTGTGGTCACATCCACCAGTTCATTAAGCATGCATGGTTGTCAGGTGGGTGGTGACTCAGCTGAAGTTTGCCACACACACAGTGTTGGTTGTATGGTAAAAGGGGAGGGGATGATTACCGGTATATGATGTAATTATCTCAGTGTTTTTCAGTTGGGCCTTTAGACTCAGATGATTTCAGCTTTCAGGAAGTAACCAAAAATACAATAGCTGGGTCATTTATGGCACTTCTGTGACCACGAGAGCGAAGGTCCGTTTCCCAATGGATTTGTCATCTAGGAGGGTTTGTAGCAACTCATAATGTAATAACGGCTCATAATGTAATAAGGGCTCATAATGTAATAAAAAAAATGTAATAAAAACTCATAATGTAATAATCAGCTCATAATGTAATAAAAAAACGAGCGCATAACGTAATAACAGATTTTTCAATAATGTAATAATGTAATAATGTGTTACATTAAGAACCTCCACATAGGAGGCTCATAATGTAATAAAACTTCATAATGTAATAATGGCCTATTTTTTGGGTAAATATCATGGTATTTGCGACCGACCTCCACGGACCCCCAGGGACCCCCAGGGACCCCCTGCCACCGCCGCCAAATAGTGCAAAAATGACCAAATCAACACCCCAACTGGGCTGCTCATGGGGGAATTCCCAGGGACCACCGACTCCTGCTACTCCCAACAGTCCTTCACCTTCATTGGTTTAACTTTGCCCCGCCCCCTCCCCTCATTGGCCGAAAGTTTATTTGGCTTTACTCATCAACTGTTTGTCGTACAAACTTGTGGGTGGTGTCAATTGACTTGATTAAGAGTCCTTAACCTTAATTGGTTTAACTTGGCCCCACCCCCTCCTCTGATTGGCCGAAACTTTATTTGGCTTTACTAATCAACCATTTGTCGGACAAACTTGAGGGTGGAACCAATGCCACTCACAGGCCTTTTTGTGTACATACTGTGACCTGATGGTCGCTTATCTCCTGATTAGGGAGCCTTACTGGTATCATGGTAGTATCATGTCAGTATCATGGTCATTATCCTGGTCAGTATCCTGGTCAGTATCATGTCAGTATCCTGGTCAGTATCATGCCAGTATCATGTCAGTATCATGGTCAGTATCATATCAGTGGCATGGTCAGTATCCTGGTCAGTATCCTGGTCAGTATCATGTCAGTGTCATGGTCAGTATCATGTCAGTATCATGGTCAGTATCATGTCAGTGTCATGGTCAGTATCATGTCAGTATCATGTCAGTGTCATGGTCAGTATCATGTCAGTGTCATGGTCAGTATCATGTCAGTATCATGGTCAGTATCCCAGTCAGTATCATGCCAGTATCATGTCAGTATCATGGTCAGTATCATGTCAGTATCATGGTCAGTTTCATGTCAGTGTCATGGTCAGTATCATGTCAGTGTCAAGGTCAGTATCCCAGTCAGTATCATGCCATATCATGTCAGTATCATGGTCAGTATCATGGTCAGTATCCTGGTCAGTATAATGTCAGTATCCTGGTCAGTATCATATCAGTGGCATGGTCAGTATCATGGTCAGTATCATGCCAGTATCATGGTCAGTATCATGTCAGTGTCATGGTCAGTATCATGTCAGTATCATGTCAGTGTCATGGTCAGTATCCCAGTCAGTATCATGCCAGTATCATGTCAGTATCATGATCAGTTTCATGTCAGTGTCATGGTCAGTATCATGCCAGTATCAAGGTCAGTATCATGTCAGTGTCATGGTCAGTATCATAGTCAGTATCATGTCAGTGTCATGGTCAGTATCCCAGTCAGTATCATGCCAGTAGCATGTCAGTATCATGGTCAGTATCATGTCAGTGTCATGGTCAGTATCATGTCAGTGTCATGGTCAGTATCATAGTCAGTATCATGTCAGTGTCATGGTCAGTATCCCAGTCAGTATCATGCCAGTATCATGTCAGTATCATGGTCAGTATCATGTCAGTATCATGGTCAGTATCATGTCAGTGTCAAGGTCAGTATTCCAGTCAGTATCATGCCATATCATGTCAGTATCATGGTCAGTATCCTGGTCAGTATAATGTCAGTATCCTGGTCAGTATCATGCCAGTATCATGTCAGTATCATGTCAGTATCATGGTCAGTATCATGTCAGTGTCAAGGTCAGTATCCCAGTCAGTATCATGCCATATCATGTCAGTATCATGGTCAGTATCCTGGTCAGTATCATGCCAGTATCCTGGTCAGTATCATGGTCAGTATCATGGTCAGTATCATGTCAGTATCATGTCAGTATCATGGCCAGTATCATGGTCAGTATCATGGTCAGTATCATGGTCAGTATCATGGTCAGTATCATGCCAGTATCATGGTCAGTATCATGGTCAGTATCATGGTCAGTATCATGGTCAGTATCCTGGTCAGTATCATGGTCAGTATCATGGTCAGTATCATGTCAGTATCATGGTCAGTATCCTGGTCAGTATCATGCCAGTATCCTGGTCAGTATCATGGTCAGTATCATGGTCAGTATCATGTCAGTATCATGGTCAGTATCATGGCAGTATTGTAGGCTATATCATGTAGGGAAGGAAGGTCACCAGTCTCTGTCTGTCTGTCTGTCTGTCTGTCTGTCTGTCTGTCTGTCTGTCTGTCTGTCTGTCTGTCTGTCTCACTATCAGCAGGATCACACAAAAATGTCCAGACTGATTTGCACAAAACATTGGTGGAGGGGTGTAGTATTGGCCAACTTGGCCAAAAGACCCGATAAGATATAATATATATATATAATATAATATATAAGATAATAAAAACATGTTTTGACAAGGTCTTTGTCATGTGTTTTTGAAAGAAAGATGGTTAATTTACTTATTTGAAAAGACCAATCCTTTAAGTGTTTTAATGTATAAGATAAGAGATAAAAGTTGTATTGATCCAGCAGGGAAAATTCAGGCTCCACAGTCTGCAACAAAATATATACAGTATATGTACACCCTGAGCAGTGCTAGCATAGTGTTGACGATTAAAAATAAAATAGAACACACAGAAGCATAACTGCTTGTTTCCGAGCAAGTTAGTCCACCAAGCGAGATGATTGTAGATAATATTGTAGATATTGATTGAATTATTACCTATAATATATAGCCTACACATATATACATATGCCTACACTATATTGATTGTATAGATAATATTTCAAGATACATTAGAGACTAAAAGGTATTGCATTATACATTTATGCTGGTGAAGAATTCAAGAAGACTGTAATTATATATGTGGACAGACATTCTGTCTTGGCCCTTTTTCAATGGAGGTAATAATTATGATAGTTTTCAAAAACAATTGGCAATTATTACATGAAGTAATAAGGGTGTGATCCTGCTGATAGTGAGACAGACAGACAGACAGACAGACAGACAGACAGACAGACAGACAGACAGACAGACAGACAGACAGACAGACAGACAGACAGAGACTGGTGACCTTCCTTCCCTACATGATATAGCCTACAATACTGCCATGATACTGACCAGGATACTGACATGATACTGCCATGATACTGACCAGGATACTGACATGATACTGCCATGATACTGACCATGATACTGACATGATACTGGCATGATACTGACCAGGATATCTGACATGATACTGGCATGATACTGACCAGGATACTGACATGATACTGGCATGATACTGACCAGGATACTGACATTATACTGACCAGGATACTGACCAGGATACTGACCATGATACTGACATGATATGGCATGATACTGACTGGGATACTGACCTTGACACTGACATGATACTGACCATGACACTGACTGAAACTGACCATGATACTGACATGATACTGACCATGATACTGACATGATACTGGCATGATACTGACTGGGATACTGACCATGATACTGACATGATACTGACCATGACACTGACATGATACTGACCATGATACTGACATGATACTGACCATCACACTGACATGATACTGACCATGATACTGGCATGATACTGACCAGGATACTGACCATGATACTGACTAGGATACTGACCATGATACTGACATGATACTGACTGGGATACTGACATTGATACTGACATGATACTGACCATGACACTGACATGATACTGACCATGATACTGACATGATACTGACCATGACACTGACATGATACTGACCATGATACTGGCATGATACTGACTAGGATACTGACCATGACACCGACATGATACGGTCATTATACTGACATGATACTGACCATGATACTGGCATGATACTGACCAGGATACTGACCATGCCACTGATTGCGACCGAAGGTCGCATAATACTCTGAAGAACCGTGTCACTTGAGTGTCCTTCCGTATCCTCGTGACCGTCCGTATCCTCTGTGATGTCAGTGTGATGTCAGCGAGTTGTGACATCACTTCCTGTACAGGGCGGCTACACGAAATGTGGATAACACTATATATGGAGATAGTCCAGTCCATCATGTCATATGGGACTAACGTCATAGAAAGTAGCCATTGTTAGGCCGGAGTCATTGGCTGTCTAAACATGGAGATGTGGATAACACTATATATGGAGATAGTCTAGTCCAATATGTCATATGATATGGGACTACCGTCATAGACAGTAGCCATTGTTAATCCGGAGTCAATGGCTGACTGTCTGTACAGGAAGTGATGTCACATGACATACTTTTTATGCCCATATATGAGTCCTAACATGGAGATGTGGATAACACTATATATGGAGATAGTCTAGTCCAATATGTCATATGGAACTACCGTCATAGACAGTAGCTATTGTTAGGTCGGAGTCAATGGCTGTCTGTCTGTCTGACTGTCTGTACAGGAAGTGATGTCACATGACATACTTTTTATGCCCATATATGAGTCCTTCTGTACCACATCTCCATGTTTAGGCAAACTCCACACAGAAAGGCCCTATCGCCAACCCAACCTAGGGTGTGAGCGATAGGGCCTTTCTGTGTGGAGTTTGCATGTTCTCCCCGTGTCTCCTAGGGTTGATACCCTCACAAAAACATGAACAAACTCCCCCCAGAATGACAACAACTAGAATCGTCAGAGAAACGCTGTGGTTGGCCAGATGGTCAAGAATTGGCGCGACCTCGCCCTTTAGGGCGAGGTCATTTGGACCTATACATGGAGAAATGGAGCAAACCTGTTTGGCCTAAACATGGAGATGTGGTACAGAATGACTCATATATGGGCATAAAAAGTATGTCATGTGACATCACTTCCTGTACAGACAGTCAGACAGACAGCCATTGACTCTGGCCTAACAATGGCTACTGTCTATGACGGTAGTCCCATATGACATGATGGACTGGACTATCTTCATAGTGTTCTACACATCTCCATGTTTAGGCCCTATCGCTCACACCCTAGGTGGGGTTGGCGATAGGGCCTTTCTGTGTGGAGTTTGCATGTTCTCCCCGTGTCTCCTAGGGTTGATACCCTCACATGTTCTCCCCGTGTCTCCTAGGGTTGATACCCTCACAAAAACATGAACAAACTCCCCCCAGAATGATAACAACTAGAATCGTCAGAGAAACGCTGTGGTTGGCCAGATAGTCAAGAATTGGCGCGACCTCGCCCTTTAGGGCGAGGTCGCATGTCACCCTGAGGTCGCATTCCACCCTCAGGTGTCTTACTAGTATGATACTGACCATGATACTGACATGATACTGACATGATACTGGCATGATACTGACCATGATACTGACATGATACTGGCATGATACTGACCAGGATACTGACATGATACTGACCAGGATACTGACCAGGATAATGACCATGATACTGACATGATACTACCATGATACCAGTAAGGCTCCCTAATCAGGAGATAAGCGACCATCAGGTCACAGTATGTACACAAAAAGGCCTGTGAGTGGCATTGGTTCCACCCTCAAGTTTGTACGACAAATGGTTGATGAGTAAAGCCAAATAAAGTTTCGGCCAATCAGAGGAGGGGGTGGGGCAAAGTTAAACTAATTAAGGTTAAGGACTCTTAATCAAGTCAATTGACACCACCCACAAGTTTGTACGACAAACAGTTGATGAGTAAAGCCAAATAAACTTTCGGCCAATGAGGGGAGGGGGCGGGGCAAAGTTAAACCAATGAAGGTGAAGGACTGTTGGAGTAGCAGGAGTCGGTGGTCCCTGGGAATTCCCCCATGAGCAGCCCAGTTGGGGTGTTGATTTGGTCATTTTTGCACTATTTGGCGGTGGTGGCAGGGGGTCCCTGGGGGTCCCTGGAGGTCGGTCGCAAATACCATGATATTTACCAAAAAAATAGGCCATTATTACATTATGAAGTTTTATTACATTATGAGCCTCCTATGTGGAGGTTCTTAATGTAACACATTATTACATTATTACATTATTGAAAAATCTGTTATTACGTTATGCGCTCGTTTTTTTATTACATTATGAGCTGATTATTACATTATGAGTTTTTATTACATTTTTTTTATTACATTATGAGCCCTTATTACATTATGAGCCGTTATTACATTATGAGTTGCTACAGGGTTATTAAAAAAAATTGGCCGGGGTGTATTTTTCAAAATGGTGGGGAAAATGTTTGACAGCTAGGGTAATTTTCAGTCTCATTCACTTACTATACACTACACTAAAGGAAAAAATTACTCCCAAAAAATCTGCTTTAAGTGGGATGTGAGGGGTCAAACTAGGGGTTTTTAATTATTCTGAATCCATTGCAAGCATTTGTTTTGCACGGAAAACATTTCTTGGGCAAGAAATGGCCCCACAAAACGATGGTTTAGTGATGAGTCATCAATTTTCACAGTCTTTTGGGGGCCGTTTTTAGCCCAAGGCATGTTTTTCATGCAAAACAAATGCTTGCAATGGATTCAGAATAATTAAAAACCCCTAGTTTGACCCCTCACATCCCACTTAAAGCAGCTTTTCCTTTAAAGTGTAGTGCAGGGTTCCCCAATTAGTTTTCCCCAAGGGCCGAATTATGTCTAGGGTACCAAGTCGAGGGCCACAACATAGCAGGGGGCGACAGTGGCGTTCCAGCTACTCCAGCGACAGTTCAGATATCGTCGTTGTCTGGTGAAAATCTTGTATGTCCAAAACCCTTCGTTTTGCATTTATCATTTTAAAAATGATTTAAACTAGTGAAAACAGAAGATTTACAAGCACGCAGATTTACAAGCACAAGCAACGCCTCGCATCGCGAGGCGTTGTGTGCTTGTACTTTTGTGCGACGGCCTTGTATGATGAAGCAGGGCTTTACTTTGCGAAAGAACATACAAATTTGGAGATACAAGGTTTCCACCCGACAACGACGATACACTAGTGTTGTTGCTGCTCTTATACCACCATTATTACTGGGGTTGGTGGAGGCCAGACAGTGGCACCTTGCGGCCCGCGGGCCGCCTATTGGGGAACCCTGGTGTAGTGTATAGTAAGTGAATGAGACTGAAACTTACCCAAGCTGTCAAACATTTTCCCCGCCATTTTAAAAAATACACCCCAGCCAAATTTGTTTAATAACCCTCCTAAATTAGATCCATTGAGAAACGGACCTTCGCTCTCGTGGTCACGGAAGTATCGGATTTGCCCCAACTAAAGGCAAGTTTGCACATTATAACCACACCATTAGAGTAATGTTAACTCCATAGACACATACAAAACAGAAAAAGAACAGGGTCATGTGATTATAGTATTTATTTACTAAAGTCAATCAAACAGTACAACAATACAATAATTCAAATGTAAAACTAGAACACATTGTACCTATATGTGTTCCTCAGTTTTTGTTAACTAATAGTTGTCCAAAAGGAGATACAGTACAGAGTGCGTCTACTTCTATTTCTATTTCTGTCAAAGCTGACATCTACTGTACCTTAAACACGAACTCTATAAATGTCATATCTCCATGAGATACTGTATGATGTATATTAGTTGTAAAGGGATATTGTGTCAGAAACCTAATTAACTACTTAACGTTGTTGAGGCTTTACTCCTTAAGAGGAAAACAATAATCCTAGACTGTAGGTTGAGCCAAGGTCATGTTCACTCTAGTTAGACAACCAAATCAAAAAAACAATTCAAGGATATTAACACGATAATGTGCTGTAATTTAGGATGACAACCTGTTGTTTTTATTTTATTTTATTTTATCTTATGTTATTAATAGTGGCATCTTTTGTTTTTAGTCAAGAGCCATAGCTGGACATAGTGTTCTGTGATTAAGCGCAGACCGTTCGTACTTTCACTGATATGGCTTGTGGTTGTTCTGTAAACAACCTTGGTTGACTTGTTGTTTTGGGTTGCTGGCAGCATCATGACCTTATGTCCATGTTGGAAAGGGCCAGATTTCTGACTTCTGCTTGGTCTAAACTGTAGGTGGTTACATGGGGACATAAGTATGCATTTTAAATGATTATAAGAGAATTAAGTAAATTAATAGCAGGATTTGTTTGGCGTAAATTAAAACCAAATGTTTAATCGCATCACTGTGTCCCACTAATAGGAAAAGTACATGCTGAAAGAGTGTGCTGACTCATTTATCAAAGTTTCCCAATATGACTTCATAATGATTTCACTTGAGTCATCATAAGGATTAGGCAATGTCATGGAGCAGAGAGAGAGAGAGAGAGAGAGAGAGAGAGAGAGAGAGAGAGAGAGAGAGAGAGAGAGAGGGGGGGATAAATGGGAGATCCATCATAGTTACAACAATACAGTAAAACCACAATACAAAAAACTAATAATAAAATAATTCAAAAATAAAAGAAAAATGCACCAACCCCAAATTGCTCAGTTTCTGACATACAGACATGTTCGCCAATGAAAGAGATAGACCACTATTGCCAGCTTGTCAGTGATCAATGTACCTCCAACTAACCAGCCTCCTCCTGCAATATAAAGCATTATGTCAGCATGACATGCAGCGTGTTACGTTCTGGTGGACTTTCGGACCGGTGGTGGGTTTGAATGATGTTAGGGAGTTGCACCGTTTGATGGCTGCCTGGTGGCAGGCATTCTACATTTTGGTGACAAGAGTAGTAGAATGCATTCATCACCATATTTGTGCAGAATTCTGGCATTATGTTATCAGTGGATCCTTCATGGGCCTCTATTCCCAAGTCAACTTGAGTCTATAAAGATATGAAATGTGTGACTCCAGTAGGCCTAGCCTCAGTCAAGCCCAAATCATGTAACTCCAATCCACAACTCTGAAACGCAGTAATGGACTCCACATACTGTAGGTTTCATTTTTAACAGCTCTCTATAGAGGGAGACATTGCACTGCAAGTGGACTGACTTTGGCATTTAGATGTCTGATGAATCAGCTAGGCTACTCTTTCTAATCAATGAGAAATATACCTCTTAGAACTGTGTTCCAAGAGGTATATTAAGTTGCCGAACATGCTGAATTTACATGGATCAATAGTAATAATACATTTTTATCCATGCGATGATGCATTTTGCCTATTTTCTGTTGGAGCAAACATGGATTTAATTGAGCCTTGATATACCTTTGAAAACATTACACTGTATATGTGTAATATCTGCCAAAAGCATTACATGGTAGTTAGTACATGGTACTTTTGCAGCATGGAGTGTTTTTGATTAATCTCAGAATAGTCAAACATCAAATAGTTAATTGTAGCATTTGATAACACAGAATAAACAAACTCAAACTAAGGTTTCCAGGTATATTACCACAAATAAAACACATGCACGTACATACAGTACACGCGTGCACGCACACGCGCGCACACACACACACACACACACACACACACACACACACACACACACACACACACACACACACACACACACACACACACACACACACACACACCAAAATTCCAAATGCAGGTGAATATCACATATGTTGACTATCAGACACCAGATAACCTCAGAGATGAAATAGGGATGCCAGGGTTAATGTGGTTCAAACCCGTCAAACAGGCAGCGATGGATAATAGTAGTTTTCCTGTCTGCTCAGTGTGGATCTATGTCTGGGCCAGGAATACAATGCACTCATTATGGAGCGTGACACAGGCTGGATATTGTTATGTCGCCAGGCTTGTAGAAAGGGAAGTGCAAAGCCCTTTCTGAATTGGGTCAGGTCTTAAAGGGGGTTAATAGGTGGTTGTGTCAGTAGATTGACGTGATTGGATTATTCCCATAGCCTATGAACCCGCAGAGAAACAGGAATCCTGATAAGTCCTCATACAGTCTCGCTAATTCTCCAAAGAGTATTTGGCTGGCAGTAAATACCACCAGTGGTGGAAAAAGTACTCAAATGTTTCACTCAGGTAAAAGTATCAATAATGCAATATGGAAATACTCCATTACAAGTAAAAGTCAGGAATTCAAAATGTACTTGAGTAATAGTATGAAAGTATTGGCATCAAACTATACGTACCAAAAGTGAAAGTACAACATCATTTTTTGAAAATAGCAGATCTAGAAGCTCACTGCGACGCATTGTAAGCTTGTAGATGGACTATTTTCAAATAGCCTAGGTATAAAATAGAACTAAAGTGGATTAATGTATGATTTATAATATAATTACTTATATCTGCAAATAAATGTATAGTGGAGTAAAAGTACAATATTGGGATCCGAGATGTAGCGGAGTAGAAGTAAAAGTATTGGAAATACTCAAGTAAAGTACAAATTCTTCAAATTGTACTTAAGTACAGTACTTAAGTAAGTCTACTTAGTAACTTTACACCACTCAATACCACACATTTGTAGGGTGAGATTGGATGTCATGTGTAGAGTTGGCTTGAATTATCCTCCCATGGCAACCACAAAACCCAATGTGAAAAATGATAAGTTGTCTATACACTGTATATAAGCAAAGACCATGTGAAAAACATTATGCCCTCCAGGAACTGAGAAGAGAGTTTAGTTTGTAATGTGGAACAGATAATGTATATATGGATGTATTCCCACAACTGACAATGTGTTAGGACAGGGGGGCACGTTCAGCGACCACAACAAAGCTCTGAGGGTTTCAAAAATCTCTCAGAACTTGGAAGTGTAACAGACATGACCTCTGAAAGAGTTTTTGTTTGGTGCGTGTGTGTGTGTGTGTGTGTGTGTGTGTGTGTGTGTGTGTGTGTGTGTGTGTGTGTGTGTGTGTGTGTGCGTGCGTGTGTGTGCGTGTGCGTGTGTGTGTGTGTGTGTGTGTGTGTGTGTGTGTGTGCGCGTGTGTATACGTGCACGTGTGAGGATGGGTAAACAGCTAGGGCGGCATTGAAGACATGCAGGCAGAAATACCCTGAGAAATGTGAAGAGCCCCCCTGAAAAGAAGTGCTGAGATCATATCCCATTCCACGAGAGAAGGCTTGTGTTTCATTCACCTCCCTGTCTAAAGTCAATGTCCCAGAGTAACCTGCTCTCCTCATGTCTCTCCACTCTGAAGAACAACGGTTCTAAAGAGGGAGTCAGGTGATCCGGTCGTTTTCCTTTTTTCTTCCTTTTCTTTTTTTGCATGAGGAAGTTTAAAGGCTAATTTATACTTTCAATGGATACTTGATACTGAAGTGTCATGAGTCATGTTTCTTTCTGTTGAAAATACTACCAAGATTAGCTACATGCTCGTCATTCCTTGATTTTGGGGGAAAGAGTGTCTCCTTGCAGCTCAATTAATTTTCCATTGTCCATTCCCTACCCACCCTCCAGACTAGAGTTGCTCCTTGTTAATACGTACATCACAGCTATCATTGTTTTTGATTCATACCTGATCATTGAGCTGTATTGGTCTACAGTAATTAGGTTCAACAAACTCATGTAACCAATAGATACCAGTAAGACTCCCTAATCGGGAGATAAGCGACCGTAGGTGGCTTATCTCCACAAATAGGGCAAAAATTTGTTTTTCCAAAATCTTCCTGATCCATGTTGATGACATGAGTGTAGACATGCTGTAGTGTGTAGTGATATTTGTGATTTTAGGGCCAAAACTGTAGGAGCAGTGTCCAAAAATGTGTTTTAAAAATCGGCCTGAAGGTGGCGCTAGAATAGGGCCATGTGAGAAATGAGGGGTGGGGTCTCCGCGTTGCCTTGGCGGACGAATAGGAACCGGGCCCGGCTCTCCCGGACGCTCCTAGCCCGAGTTACGGCATTTTATGTGCGCTGCAGTGGCAGGGGGTCCTCCACTGGGGGCGCTACCACTTTTGCATCCGTTCTGGAGCACCAGGAGTCGTGGTCCCTGGGAATTCCCCGTGAGCAGCCCCGTTGGGGTGGTCATTTGGTCATTTTTGCACATTTGGTCATTTTTTACATCTGGGGGTCCCCCAGGGACCCAGGTCCCTGGGGCGCCGGGGGTCCTTGGAGGTTGTAGTTTGGCAGGCAAGGAGTGTGTGTGTAAAATCTGGCATGGATCGGGTCAACGGGTGCGGAGATATAAGCAGGGAAAAAGTGTGACGTGTGACGTGTGAGCACATTTGGTCATTTTTTACAACTGGGGGTCCCCCTGGGGCTCCGGGGGTCCTTGGAGGTTGTAGTTTGGCAGTCAAGGAGTGTGTGTGCAAAATCTGGCATGGATGGGAGCAACGGTTGTGGAGATATGAGCAGGGCAAAAGTGTGACGGACTGACTCACTGACTGACGCACAGACAGCCCGTGGAGGTTTTTGTAGTAAATGCGACCTACGGTCGCAATTATTTTTACTGAAGCTATATATGAAATGCTTTGACATTGCTTGACATTCCAAATAAGAGTTTACCTTCAGGAGCAAGCTGAACAACCTAAGATGGTGTTAAATTGCACTTATTTTTATTTAGAGTGCTGTTGCAAGAGTGCTGTTGCAAGGGTTCTTTCCATTTGGCAAAAAGTAAGTGTGTGTGTGTGTGTGTGTGTGTGTGTGTGTGCGTGCGTGCGTGCGTGCGTGCGTGCGTGTGTGTGCGCGCGCGTGTGCGTGCATCCGAAAGAGAGAGACATGCCTGTGCATGCCAGTGTGGGTGTGTCTGTGATGTCATAGCTCCGATTCGGGTGATCCCTTCTCCACCAATCAGTGCAAGGCAGGTTGTGGGGGAAGGTGGCCAGAAGATGATTAAAGTTAGGGCCAGGGGGAGGTGAACTTCTAAAGCAGGCCAGGCAATGAAACATTGACCTGGTGTAGTATAGTAGTATAACAGGCTGTAGTATCTAAGAACAAGAACCTGTCTACTGCTGGCCAAGTGTTACAGTACGTCTCGTCACTGCTGGCCGGGCGGAAACCTTGTATGTCCAAAACCATTTATTTTTTATCATTTTGTGCGACACTCTTGTATTCTTGAGTTGACGACATGGGGCAGGCATTTTTTATTTTTATTTTTTTTAAGTTATGAAGATACAAGGTTTCTGCCCGACGGCAACACATTCTGTACATTCTGTAAAAGTACAAAAGTTATTAAGTAAAGTAAAAGTACCTTGAAATTGTGCACCTGAATGTACTTAGTTACTTTCCACCACTGCTGTTAAGTTTATGCTGAACCCATATAGTAAACCCTTTTATAGGTTGTTATATCATCGTCTGGTCATGAGAACAGTCGGAACACGTAATCCAATCACCTCATATTGCCCTGTCGTTTCTTAAGGTGCCAGCCAGGCAGTCAATCATCTCGGAAACATGAGTGACTGTCCATAAGAAGGAATCAGAAATCGAATGTCAGACGTAGCTCTCCTATGCATATCAAATTGACTAGCACTGGTCTTCCACTGATTCACATTAGCCTTGTGAATTTGAAAAAGAAAAGAGACGCATGATTTATTGTTCAGTCAATTTGTAGATGAATAGATTCCGTTGCATTGGAGAAGCCAACTGGTTTCTAGAGAACTTTGACTTTGCAGTTGCATGCTGCCAACCTCTAATCGAGCTCTTCCCAATCTTTTTTCCCTATAGCCCCCTTCTTATCATCACTGTCAGGCAGAAACCTTGTATCTCCTAGTTTCAAATAGTTTTTTCATAAATTAAAGCCCTACTTCATCATGCAAAAGTGTCGCACAAAAATAGTGAAAATAGCCGATCTACAAGCACACAACCCAGGCCTCTGGGTTTGCTGCCCCCGCGGGGTGCGGTGCATGGCTGGGTGCAGATCAGGCCTGTGATATTACTATGGTTATATGCCAGCCTGTTGTATATTTCTTGCCATCCTTTATGTGATATGCTGTAGTTTTCCTTTTTATTTAATTTTACTTTTATGCAGTCCAATGTCAATGAATATTTTGCTGATGAAAAACTGCAAAAAAGTAAAATTACATTTTAACAATGTAATGACTAATTGATGCTTTGTTTATTACAGAGAGGCTACATAGACTATGTATGGTATGACAAGTTGGACTGATATCACATACAGCTGATACAGGTTATGATTTTGTCCAAAATGCGAACATTTATATCCCAGTTTGGGAAACACCACTCTAACATTTTTAGAGAACATTTAAGATCTAACTGCTGTTCTCTCATGTCCATACTGTGTAGTCCATACATTATACATGCTTTCTCACTCCCTGCATGCCAAATGGTCAAGGCCGATGTGCAAGTTCAGATTGATTGTTATGACCCGATTAGAGTCTAGGGCACAGTGAGTAACAAAACACGGTGGTAAGGTGCAAATGAGAAAAATGATTTTTCACTTTAAAAAAAAAACTAAAAACTTTTGAACATTTTATTATCTAATCAGGCTTTTGGGAACACCCAGGACAGTTTTTAAAATGCAGTATTTGGATATTTGATATTCATTTCCTCCCATTTGACCCCATTTGCCCCTTCCTATACAAACCCATTGTAACTTCAAACTCCATTTTAACCATGATAGATTCAATGAAAATACCCATCCTTTTGTCTGGCTTGACTCCTGACACCCTCTGAATACGTGAGCAGGCCGTGTTTTTTCGATAACTCTTTTCGATTATTTTGAATAATATTTTGGGAAAATTAAAACAAATTAAATACAATAAAAATGATTAAAAAAAATAATATCGAAAAAACACGTCCTGCTCATGTATTCGGAGCGTGTCAGTCAGGAGTCACCAGAAAAGGGACGGGTGTTTTCATTGAATCTATCATGGTTAAAATTGAGTTTGAAGTTACAATGGGTTTGTATAGGAAGTGGGCAATGGAGGGAAAATGAATATCAAATATCTAAATACTGAATCAAGCAATTCAAAAACTGTCCTGGGTGTTCCCAAAAGCCTGATTAGATGATAAAATGACCAAAAGGTTTTTTGAAAGTGAAATATATCCCTTTAAGATGGAATGACAGACAGACAGTTTCCTTCATTTCATTGCAGGATTTCATATTGACTTGTCTATCAGTGTTATTCTATTAAAGCAACTTCACTGAGGCAAAGCAGTTGGACTCAAGCACATCAGCAACATTCCCACCTCAGTGGATATACATGTTTTGTTATTTGACATATTGCATCAGGCCTTCACAACATCGTATAATATGACTCATTCTGTAATTATCCTTTTTAAAATTAGAGAACACTCCTTTAGGACATAAAGTAGACATAACACATAGCACACTAGCAAACAAGTCTGAATATGCCTCAGACTGTGTGAGAGTGCACAGCTGTATCTGAATGCTTAGTTCTGACATGAGCTTCCAACAAGTTACATTCCACGGTGGGAGAAGAGACATAAGAGACAGAGAAGAAGAAAGGAGAATGCACAAAAAAGAGAGAGAAAAGGAGTGAAAGTGAGAAAAGAAAGAGACAATAGGGAGGAATACTAAAGAATATCAATGCAGAGATCATGAATGTCCAGTACTGGCTGCTGCTGCTGTTTCTTCACTGCAATGAATGGATTACAGGTAGAGAAGAACATCATCTGAATGTGTTTATATGCGATTAGGTTTTGTTTGGGTACATGCAAATTCATTTTGAATTCATTTTGGTACTGTGCGTGTGTGTGTGTGTGTGTGTGTGTGTGTGTGTGTGTGTGTGTGTGTGTGTGTGTGTGTGTGTGTGTGTGTGTGTGCGCGTGTGCGTGCGCGCGCGTGTGTGTGTGTGCGCTGTGTGTGTGTGCGCGCTCGCAAGCGCATGTGTGTGTAACAAAGAGAGCTTTCAAACAAGCATAAAGTCAACACATGTAGGCCGCAATATTTGTCTTGCACAGTGTATGGGTGTGACGGGATGGGGGTGAGAATGTGTTGATATGTTTATGTGCAATGACATAATGTATTTACAGTATGTATATGGATTGGATGTGCATGTAAATCTGTGTGTGGCTGTGTAAATGTGTGTATACAGGCTACAGATTTTGCATCTCATTGCATGGTCTGACCTACACTCAGCTCAGCTGTAGGTCCTTGCACAACCTGAGGTGGACATGTCTCAGCTTGTTCCCTCTGGTATGTCGTGAACAGTAGCAACCACTCAATTTGGGTCCCTTTGTACACATTTGACGGAGTTAAATTAACTCTAACAATTTGACTGTGTACTTTACTAAGCCTGTCCACGTGAACGCAACCTTCTGTTTTGATTAATGGAGGTACCAGGTGACTCAGCAAGGAGGAGTATTTGGTAAATTGACTGTGCCTTATAGTCTCTCTGAGCCTCCAAATGGCCCTTTATGGATCTGTAACTCTTTGTACTCTCTGAGAGTTATGGTGGTCCTTGAAATCAAAACGTTTGAGAACCACTGTGCCCACTCTAAATGGAACAGCGCCTTCATTAGAATCATTGGTAACACCTGCGAAGGAAGTAAGGAAAGGGCCCAATTTATTTTCTTTACAATATGGCTGCTGTGAATAGAGCTAGTAAAGGGAACATAAGAAAATCTGCAAAGTAAATCGTTACCAAGAAATTTCTTCTCCAATGTGTTTCTAAAGGTGTGTAATAATATGTACTAAAAGGTTGAAATTCAACTCCCGGGGGAAACCTCATAAAAGAAATGATTCGTGTTTGTGTCCCATTAATTTACTATACAGGAAAAAATACAAAAAATAAATATGCTTTAAGTAGCATGTGAGGGGTCAAACTAGGGGTTTTTCATGATGCTGAATCCATTGCAAGCATTTGTTTTGCACAAAAAACATTCTGTGGGCTTCAAATGGCCCCTACAAAACGGTGAAAAGTGATGATTCATCTCTAAACCATCGTTTTGTGGGTCCGTTTTTAGCCCAAGGAATGTTTTTCATGCAAAACAAATGCTTGCAATGGATTCAGCATCATGAAAAAACCCTAGTTTGACCCCTCACATGCTACTTAAAGCATATTTATTTTTTGTATTTCTTTTCTGTATAGTAAATTAATGGGACACAAACACAAATCAGTTTTTTTATGAGGTTTCCCCCGGGAGTTGAATTTCAACCTTTTAGTACATATTATTACACACCTTTAGAAACACATTGGTGAAGAAATTTCTTGGTAACGATTTACTTCGCAGATTGGTCAAATATCTTATAAAATCCCCTTACTAAGCCTATTGAACCATGGAACGAATCACGAATGACATGCTTTATACCACAGGTCTTCAACGGGGAGTCCGGGACCCCATGGGGGTCCTCAGAGTTACTACAGGGGGTCCTTCAAATCTTTGTGTGATAGGGAAAAAAATATCTCCTTTTATATATGCATGCACTTGAACCTTATATTGTCCATATCCTGAGAACATTAGCCAAAAATAGCAGATCTACAAGCTCACAACGCCTCGCAGTGAGCTTGTAGATCGGCTACAGAGTGAAAGGTCAAGTTTATTAAGTATTGACGGTTCAACTAGTTAAATATCTGAAAACACAAAGTGACATGAATCCAAAATACGCTGATGATTGTGCTGTCAAACAATGAAACTATATGGAATCTCTGAAAAGGTTGCTTCATCTCTCTCTCAACTAAGGGGTCCTTGGCCTGAAAACGTTGACGATCCCTGCTTTATACGAATATTAGTTCACTTTAATAGTCCATCCTCGTTTTCAGATGCTATAAGCGGCATTGGTCCCTACATCAGGCATTATGAGGGCTTGTCGTATGACAGGGAGGAGGTCCACAGGAGACACCTGAGGGCCAGGAGAGCACAGCCTGAGGACCACCAAGTGCTACTGGACTTCACAGCGTTCCACAGGTGGCCAGCAGCTTCTCACACTCTGACCATGGCAGCTGCTTCAAAAGCTTTGTTAAATATACAGCTTTCTGTTCAAATATAAACCATCCTTTTCCATTGAATGGTATTCTTTATTCTTGTTCCTAAACCAATACAAAATGTCATTGGTTTATTATTCATATTGGCTTAAATATTTTTAGCATCACAAAGCATTTTGTCCACATCTTTTATTTGTTTGTTTTCTCAGAACGTTCCGGTTGCGCTTGCGGCGAGATGCAACAGGGTTCGCCGAGCGTTTCAACGTGATGAATGAACATGGTCCCATAGCAGCAGACCTCTCTCATTTATACTCAGGAACACTAGAGGGTATGTATGACATGGACATACTGTACTTCACGCACCACAATTATATCTCCTGCTAAAGAATGTACCCCTGTGGGTCAATTTTTACACTTACACTTACAAAAACACTTACACTTACCGCCAACTCAGCGTATGAGTAGCATGGCTTGGCAAGTCGTGCGGCAAGTACTGGGTGCTGATGGTAGGTGTGGCGCTCCACCTCAGCAGTCCATCTCCCAGGGGTCTAGCGCATTGTAACGGGGACAGACTCCCGCGTGTTACCGGCTGATACCGACAACAAGCCACTCCCGACCTACTTACACTTACACTTAACATAACACTGAGGATTTGAGACTGTGTGTGTGTGTGTGTGTGTGTGTGTGTGTGTGTGTGTGTGTGTGTGTGTGTGTGTGTGTGTCCATGTGTGTCTATGTTTGTTCCTCTTTCCTTACCTGTTCTGGCCTGGTCATGTCCTGTAGGTGAGCATGGTTCGTCCTGTCATGGCTCCGTTCTTGAAGGTCAGTTTGAGGGCTCCATCTCTACAAACAACGGGACGTATCACATAGAGCCGGCGCATAGATATACCATCAACCAGACAAATCAACATTCTATAATCTACCACCAGGATGACATGGGTAAGACATCATTTATGTTTTTAACCACTTAAACTTTAATGTACTTAAATGAAAATAACAGATTGACCACTTGACCCATTGTGGGCTTGTCAATCTGCTATTTTTGCAGATTGTTCAACTATTTTTGCAAAGAAAATAACCAATTTTCCGCAAATGTTTGAAGATTATGATGTGCCCAGAATAGGGACGCTATAGGGTTCATGTGGTTAAGGCTTTCATTATCTGGCAACATTTGGGCCTTTTTTAACTGAATTTCCACACAGTACTATTACTCTACATGGGCAGCTGCTTCATGTGCCTTGCTCAAGGGAACCTACTGCATAGAGACTATGTACGGTAGCCGGCGCCGCTGTCAAAGAGGAGATTGTTATCCATCCATTTCTGTTTGTTCCAAGCCTGTCAACATGGCTCTTATCCCAAACACCAACTTCGCTGAACTTTATGATAATTCCATGGTCTCTTTGGTTTCTTTTGTGATCCGCAGTGAGACAGCGTCCAAAATGGGGTGTTAAAGCCATAAAGTCCCACTAGCATTGTTCTGTGGAGAAGATGTGGTGTGCAAAATGTTACAGTTCACCACCAGTCATCTCCCACCACTTTGATTAATATCACTCCTGGCAATTTAATCAACCATCCAATCACAGAGCGGACAAACATCTTATTCTTGTCTGTCAATACAGCAGTCCTGACTGGTGTCATAATAAGACAAGGTTACTACTGTAAGAGTCACTGAACCGGTCGTAACCTTTTACTGGCGGCTTGAGCGAATATATACAATATATTAAAAGCACACTGTAGACACTGTATAGACTCTAGTTATAGCTCTGGGGAGGGGGAGGTAGCTGAATACCAGCCAAAGAAAAGATGAACCTGAGTGGTGTGACTTTAGAGGGAGGGTTAGGGTCTGGGGTACAGAGAAAGGTTTGGGGCAGAAAGGAGGAAAGTGAGTGGGGGGCGGGGGTATGGATAACAGTAATGGTGTGGTAAGAGAGAGCACTGAAGGAGAGGGGAGGAAGAGGAGGCAAAGATGGAAATTAGAGTCATTGGAGGGTGGCCTTGGGGATGGATACCATGGTGATACACCCAGTCTGCTTGGTCTGGAAATGTATCCCTCTAATGCTTCAGCCAGCTGGCATTCATTACTGAGGACTGTCATACTGTATATTGCGCAGTAGTGCGTGCGTGCGTGAGTGTGTCCACTAGCTTGGCTACATAGTTTTGTACAGTATGTAGTATATATGTGACTGTATATTTGAATACATGTGTTTGCGTGTGTACGGGTGTGTGCATGTGCGCTCGCTTGCATGTGTGCGTGTGTTAAGGTTATGTAAGGGTATGTAAAACATACCCTTGCATAACCTTAACCCCTCACCCTAAATATAACCAACCCCCTAGAGATTCATCTAAATATAACCCCCCCCCCCCTAGTGATTAATCTGAACCCTAACCCCAACCTGGATCAGAACAATGTCTATTGTTTCTGGTTTTTCGGTAGATGATTTCCAGGAACTAATTTAGCTGGAACCATATTGTTGGTCACTGTGCCAAGACCCCCTGGAAACCTCACATTCTGTTAATGCCTTTCTTCCCTGCGACATCTGACGTACGGCACAGCTTGCTGTGCTTCAGACGTGCTGCTACTGACAACATCCTGCACTTTCATTCAGAGGCCAATATCTTCAGGAAATTGTGAAAGATTGAATCCTAAATCTCCAAATCACTACAATCAGTGTGTGAAGGACTGAGATAACGTGTCCACTTCTCTGTTTGTTTTCACGTCCTGTGGTTGGGGAGTGAAGGTGGCGGCAGCTGAATAAGGGTTTGTAGATCAGGGGTTCCCAAACTTTTTTGTCTCAGGGCACCCCATAAATATTTTTTTAATCCGAGGCACCCGTACATTATAATTTTCACGCCCAGCACCTTATATTTATAGCATATCGTCGTTGTCGGGTGGAAACCTTGTATGTCCAAAATCGTTAGTTTTGTTGCGACCGTAGGTCGCATTTACTACCAAAACCTCCACCGGCTGTCCGTCTGTGAGTGAGTCAGTCAGTCACACTTTTGCCCTGCTCATATCTCCACAACCGTTGCCCCCATCCATGCCAAATTTTGCACACACACTCCTTACCTGCCAAACTACAACCTCCAAGGACCCCCGGAGCTCCAGGGACCCCCAGGTCCCTGGGGGACCCCCAGGTGTAAAAAAATGTCCCTCCGTGAGTCAGACGTCACACGTCACACTTTTGCCCTGCTCATATCTCCACAACCGTTGCACCCATCCATGCCACATTTTGCACACACACTCCTTACCTGCCAAACTACAACCTCCAAGGACCCCCGGAGCTCCAGGGACCCCCAGGTCCCTCGGGGACCCCCAGGTGTAAAAAATGACCAAATGTGCAAAAACGACCAAATGACCACCCCAACGGGGCTGCTCACGGGGAATTCCTGGGGACCACCCACTCCTGGTGCTCCAGAACGGATGCAAAAGTGGTGGCGCCCCCAGTGGAGGACCCCCTCCACTGCAGCTCACATAAAATGCCGTAACTCGGGCTAGGAGCGTCCGGGAGAGCCGGGGCCGGTACCTATTCGTCCGCCAAGGCAACGCGGAGACCCCACCCCTCATTTCTCACATGCCCCTCTTCTAGCGCCACCTTCAGGCCGATTTTTAAAACACATTTTTGGACACTGCTCCTATAGTTTTTGCCCTAAAATCACGCAAATCGCTACACAGTATGTCTACACTCATCCCATCAACATGAATCTGTCCCATATAGCGCCACCTTCAGGCCGATTTTTTAAAAACACATTTTTGGACACTGCTCCTACAGATTTTGCCCTAAAATCACGAAACTCACTACACAGCATGTCTACACTCATCTCATCAACATGGATCAGGAAGATTTTGGAAAAACACATTTTTGCCCTATTTGTGGAGATGGTCGCTTATCTCCCGATTAGGGAGTCTTACTGGTATTTATCATCTATAAAATGTACTAAACTAGTGAAAACAGCAGATCTACAAGCACACAACGCCTCGCATTCGCGAGGCGTTGTGTGCTTGTAGACCGGCTGTTTTCACTAGTTTTGTGCGACAGAGGTTTCTGCCTGACAGTGACGATATTTTAGTGATTATGTTGCGAGGAAAAAGTTGAGATAATAGCCATTTTGGTTAGAACTGACTGAAAATAACTTTGTACTTCTTAAATATTTCTTCAAGTGTCCAAATAAATTCCAAATATTATCTGGACTGCCGTTGTGGCACCCCAGGGTGACCCGTCACCCACTTTGAAAACCCCTGCTGTAGATTGTTAAAGGGTCTCTCTCTCATCTGTAATGAGTGTTTTCCCTGTACGATATTCCCTAATGCATTTTGGTTTAGTGCTAACAAATGTAAGGCACATTTTATGCAAGGCAATTAAGGCTATTTGACACATAAAAGTAGAAAAAGAAGAAGAAATTAACATGTTAAGGAATAAGAATAAAATAATACAATGATCATAAAAGGTTAAAGTGCAATTATAGTTTAGAATTTTCTACTGGGTTAAATAGCAAATTAGGAGTAATAAACTCTCTTCGTCATTAAGTTTGTACTGATCTGACATTGAACTTTAACTGTAATCTTAACTGTAACAACAGCTGTAACATGTTCCTCAGCAAAGGTATTGTGTGTCCACCTTGGAGATTAACAACATTTTCAAATCAATATTTGGCTGAACGGCCTGTGTAAATGTTCATGTGTGTGTGTGTGTGTGTGTGTGTGTGTGTGTGTGTGTGTGTGTGTGTGTGTGTGTGTGTGTGTGTGTGTGTGTTGTGTTTCAAACTGAAAGATGAGAAGCAGACCTCTATAAGTTAAACAATACCAGAAGGCCAGAAGGAGTGTCAGTCAGTGTGTGTGTATGTTTGAACTTGTGTGTCCATGCGTGCGTGCGTGCGTGCGTGCGTGCGTGCGTGCGTGCGTGCGTGCGTGCGTGCGTGCGTGTGTGTGTGTGTGCGTGTGTGTGTGCGCGTTGTGTGTGTGTGTGTGTGAGTGCACACATCCGTCCTCAGATCCGTACCTGCCCTATAGTTACCTCCATCACGTGAATTCTCCTTTGAGGAGTCACGCCACTTAATGGGAATGATGGCTAACTTTCTCAACACATTCCATTCCACCACTCCTGGAACTTTACCCAATCCGCTGTCTCATCTTCCCGCTCACTGTGTCATCAATGTAGACACACACCCGCGCGCACGATCACATGCACGATCACACACGCTCACATCACGCGGTTACATGCACACACACGTGCATGTGCGAACACATACAGTATGGAAGCATGCATAGATGCATACAGTATGCTAGCGGTCTCAAAGTGGATTCCACTCTCTAGGCTCCTTTATGGGGGTCTAAATTGATCCTTCCAAGTCTGTAACTTTGACAGTGTAGAAATGGAACCACTGTCAAAGTATGGGAGACCACACATTTCAGAAATGTTTGAGAACCACTGCAGTATGCCACTCAGACATGGCCACACACACACACAATAATTTCCTCTGTCAAGCTCTCGTCATGCTCCATGCAATTCAATTATTCTGTTATTGTTTATACTCCCGACCTACTTTTTTATAAAATGTATATGTTGTGGTAATGTCTTAATATTTAACTCCCATGGCTGTGGGTGGAATGGTTAACTGCCCTTACATGTTTTTAGTAAAAGGCACGTGATCCACGTGATTTCACAGTCAGGGAGAAGTTTGAATAAAGTTGACCTTGTTCAGCTTGGGAATACTTCTCTCAGCATGTGTGATCCCATATATTTCTGTTTGCTTTTATACATAAAAGCGATACACGGAAACTTCAAACCTCTGGAGACGTTAAAATGATAGTATGCTCACATGTTCTCGTGTGAGAAAGTGTGAGCCATAAAGTTATTGTTCACATTCTTTGTTGTGAAATAACCACCCTTTTTGTGGTGGATTTCTTAGAAGAAATCTGGTTAGGAAATACCTCCGTGGTGCATGGTGCATCTATTGGGTTTCCTGCAATTTCACAGGATCATAAACGTTTACACAAATCCTACGCTAGACAGCTTGGTGATATACTGTATAGCCTGTGCAGATCCAAACTAGGTTTCTGGAAACTACCAAAAGGGCTGGTCCATTTTTAAGCTGTTGCGTACAAGAAGTATTCTATTGACAAATATTTGACAAAGAAAGCTTATCCACTGGAATTTTTATGGCTTGGCTGAAGGCCAAACCATGTACAAATTGGTTTGTAATTTAGGGCCCTTTTGCAGCCACCACCTTCTAGGTGAAGCTGAAATTGTGGCAGATATAAATTATAATATTATAAAACATACATTAACCACATTAGTGTGTTAGCCCTATTTTATACCTAGACTATTGTCTTTGTGTTTGTGTTGTGAGCTTGAAGATCTTTTGTACATTCACTTTTAGTACTTTAAGTATATTTTGATACCAATACTTTTGTACCTTTACTCAAGTACATTTTGAATTACAGACTTTTAATAACAGAGTATTTATATATTGCAGTATTGATACTTTTACTGAAGTAAAACATTTTAGTACTTTTTCCACCTCTGGTACTTTGGAGTGAGGGGTAGGTATTGAACTATAATGTAAGTATACTAGCCTGGAATGAATTGATGTCAGATGAGGGGCTGGCATTGGCATATGTTTTCTATATTGCACTGAGCCTGGGAAATGGTTTCAAATGATCGCTGGGAATCCAGTCTTGTTGAAATGCAACACTGAATTTCCATTTGGAAAAGATAATCCATACCCTTCCTATAGCTTTAGAGGTTTTAAGTCTAACAAACTCATAGTTCCTGTTTTTGGGGGGCTCTTTTATGTGAATTCAAATGAATCTGTAAAGATCAGGCCAAATATTAGCTTTGTTGTTTAATCTCGTGGAAAACCTCTGGTGAAAATAGCCTTGTTAGGAGGCTTTGCTCAAAGGCTCAGACAACGTAAAAAACTCAAATGAATGAGTTAACCCCCCCCCCCCATCTACCCCAATCATGTATCGCACCAAGCTGCTGGTTCTGATTGGTTAAGAGCGTTCTAGCAGGAAGGTGTGATCCAATCATTCAGCGTTTGATCCACTGGACAGGAGGCATGTCTGAAATTGTGTGAATAACTCACAAGCACATATAATATGCACACATGCATGCTGTATTACTGTACACCCGTGCATGCACGCGCAAACGCACGCATAAAAATGCACGCACACGCGCGCGCACACACACACACACACACACACACACACACACACACACACACACACACACACACACACGCGCGCACGCACGCACGCACGCAAGCACGCACGCTCACACGCGCGCACACACACACACACACACACACACACACACACACACACACACACACACACACACACACTGCACTTCAAAGTACTGTAAGTATGGGTCACTAATTAAATAGATGCCTGATTCAGTGAGTCATTCATTTCTGCCAGATACTGCCATGTGAAAGTGCTTATGAAGTCATGTGACTTTCCTGTATGTTGTGAAATTCAGTGGCATTAATATCTACATTTATCAGTCTGGAACTGAAACTAAGCTATAATCACAAGGTTAATAAATCACTGCACTTTTTTGCACTTCATTTGCAATACATTGATTGTGTTGCTGCATGCCTTAGATCCAATACATTTTACAATATATTTCCATGTAAATGCACTCGCAATAATGTGAACTTAATCAGACTAGACTGGCGCAAATGTGATGCATGGCTCGGCCAAGCAGCCGACGTTACCCACACTCCCCCAAACATTTGTAATTTTTCGGTTCTCGGAAACGCACACATGCACGCACGCACGCACGCACGCGCGCACGCACGCACACACACACACACACACACACACACACACACACACACACACACACACACACACACACACACATATACTGTATATTATACAGATTGTTTTCATCAATAGCATTTTTTCCTTTTCTCTTCCTATGATTGTAAAAGGCACTGTACACTATATTGAAGCATATTGCCAACGAAGTGAAAAGATTCGTCCCCTGACCTACAGTACATGTCCTCTGAAGCAACAGCATTTCTACCAAATGTTTAGACTGCTGAGCTGCAACATGATGGACCAATCTGTGCACATGAAATGATCCCCTGACAGCATTTACATCATTATTTCATCAAACTGAGACAGCTGCATGGCCCCAAGGTGCTGCAAATCACAGCTATTTGAACGAAACCCAACAGCCACCAAGGGCTTCTACTTAGACTTATGATTTCCAAATGAGGGCTGCTATTCGTATATAGGAATATAACGTCGTTGTCGGGTGAAAACCTTGTATGTCCAGAACCGTTCGATTTGTATTCATCATTTTAAAATGATTCAAGATAGTGAAAATAGCCGATCTACAAGCACAAAACGCCTCGCACCGCGAGGCGTTGTGTGCTTGTAGATCCGCTGTTTTCTACTTTTGTGCGACAGTCTTGTATAATGAAGCAGGGCTTTACTTTACGAAGAAACATACACATTTGAAACTTGGAGATACGAGGTTTCTGTCCGACAGTGACGATAAGCAGATTAAGCACTGATCTACTCATGTGTTTGAAATTTGATTCGTTACCGAACACAGACAGACACACGGAAAGTGTAATGTCACCAACCCACCACCAGTACTCTGGTCGTCCGGGGACAAGACTTCAGGGCCCGACTTCACCTCAGACAGACAATTCAGCAGCCAAATGTTATCAGCCTCCATAACAAAACACAGATGAATGCAAGCCATGTATTCCAGGCAGCACAATGAGTAGCTTTCCTGTGTCCTGGTTGCAACCCTGCGTCACAAAACAGACATTATCAGACTGACAGAGTGAATTTCGATAAATGACATCTCTGTGCTTTGCGTCCATGCCTGTTAGTCCATGGGCCATACGAGATGTCGGTATCCGAAAGGTGGCAAAGGTTACCATGCATTTTTGAAAAGCTCTATATCTCCATCCATCCATCCATCCATCCATCTTCAACCGCTTATCCGGAATCGGGTCGCGGGGGTAACAGCTCCAACTGAGACTTCCAGATTTCCTTATCCTGCGCAACTTCCTCCACTCCCTCTGGGAGTATACCAAGGCGTTCCCAGGCCAGTCTGGAGATATAATCCTTCCATCTGGTCTTAGGTCTGCCACGGGGTCTCCTGTGGGACGTGCATCGAGGACCTTCCTAGGAAGGCGCTCGGGGGGCATCCGTACTAGATGCCCGAACCACTAAGCTGACTCCTTTCCAAGTTAAGGAGCAGCGGTTCTACTCCAAGTCTCTCGCGGGTGATTGAACTTCTCACCCTATCTCTAAGGGAGATACCAGCCACCCTTCTGAGAAAACTCATTTCGGCCGCTTGTACCCGAGACCTTATACTTTCGGTCATGACCCACACTTCATGACCATAGGTGAGAGTGGGAACGAAGATTGCTCGAAAGACAGAGAGCTTTGCCTTACGGCTCAACTCTTTTTTCTTCACAACAGTGCGATTAAGAGACTGCAAAACCGCTCCTGCTGCTCCGATTCTCCGGCTGATCTCCTTCTCCGTCTTCCCCTTTCTCTCACTTGTGAACAAGACCCCGAGATACTTAAACTCCTTCACCTGGGGTAACGTCTCATTCCCTACTTGGACTGCACAATCCATCGGTTCCCTGCTGAGAACCATGGCCTCAGACTTAGAGATGCTGATCCTCATTCCGGCCGCTGTACACTCGGCTGCGAACCGATCCAGTGAGAGCTGAAGGTCTTGGACCGATGGTGCCATCAGAACCAAGTCATCCGCAAAAAGCAGTGACTCAACCTTTAGCTCACCAAGCCTTATACCTTCTCCACCACCACTTCGCCTCGAGATCCTGTCCATGAAAATCACAAACAGGATAGGTGACAAGGCGCAGCCCTGGCGGAGGCCAACCCCCACCGGAAAAGAATCCGACTTATTACCGAGCACACGGACACAGCTCTCGCTTTATATCTGTAGATTATATTTTGGTATGATAACCCTTTCTGAGACACAGCTAAATTGGTGTTATCAGCTGCTAGAGTTGGTGTCCCATTAACTTTACTATACAGGGGGGAAAAAAGCAAAAAATGAATCTGCTTTAAGTAGCATATGAGGGGTCAAACTAGGGGTTTTTCATGATTCTGAATCCATTGCAAGCATCTGTTTTGCACTAAAAACATTCCTTGGGCTAAAAACGGCCCCACAAGACTATGGTTTAGTGATGAAAAGTGATGAGTCATCACTTTTCTGGCTGTTTTAGCCTAAGGAATGTTTTAGTGCAAAACAAATGCTTGCAATGGATTCAGAATCATGAAAACGCCCTATAGACCCCTCATATGCTACTTAAAGCAGATTCATTTTCTGCTTTATTTCCCTGTATATTAAGTTAATGGGACACCAACTCTAGCGGCTGATAACGCCAATTTAGCTGTGTCTCAGAAAGGGTTATCATACCAAATATAATCTACAGATATAGAGCTTTTCAAAAATGCATGGTAACCTTAGCCACCTTTTGGATACCGACATCTCGTATGGCCCATGGACTATGTGTGTGTGTGTTTCAGTAAGTGTGTGCATGCTGTGGATGTGGAGGTTGTGGATGTTTATTTATTTGTGTTTCCAGGGGATATTCGAAGGATATACAAGTATTATGTTTTGTGCGCATGTGAGCGAGATAAAAATGTCAGTTTTGTGTCTGTACGTCTACAGTATATTATTATACTCTGTATGTTTGTTTATATGCAGTTCCCCCATCCGTGGGAAGCGGTTCTGATGGATTCTGTGGTGCAGACAGTCTCCAGCGCCTTGACCAGAGCCTGACACCCAAAGAGGTGCGGGGCAGTCCACACTCTCTGAACACACAGACACACGTGCACACACTCAAATGTCACAAGCTCACATGAACATGAACTTGTTTTTGCCCACAATAGGGATGACAGGGTTAATGTGGTCATAATATCAAACATATTCAACATTTTCCAAAAGGAAGTATATTTAACCAGAAGAATGGATGAAATAAAATGTCCACAATGGTGATACAAATTCATGAGAGGGGGGAGGGGTATGAAAATCTTTTTATAAGAGATACATAAAGTGGTTCCTGTGTAAATAAGCCGAAAAGCTTACTAAGATCTCCTTTTAGTTGACCTTGTACCAGTTATTTGTACTGTCATGAAACTGTACTTTTTCTAATAAATTAAAATTCAATCAATCAATCAATCAATCAATCAATCAATCAATCAATCAATCAATCAATCAATCAATCAGTCAATTAACAGGCAGGGGATCAGAGGCAGCAAATTTAACCTAAATTAGTTTTAAAAAATAAAAATGTTTAAGAAAGACTTGACTAGTGTATTCACCAATTCAAACTTCCGTTATTATGAATGTGGTCAAATTGGTGTAACTTTTGTTTTAGCCTGTTGAGTCACTGGCACTACATTGTGGGTCATGATTCCAACCGGGATGGCATAACAACAATGTATTTACCGTAAGAAAAAGGGAAGGCCTTTATTTTATTTTATGTTATCCTCATTGTCAGTGACAATGGTCACATGGTGACTCATAGTGAAAAGAGATCCGCTTGTTTACAGGCTGAACTTTACAACTCTCACAGTAGCAGTAAGCCCTATTCACGCCCCGCCCACTCAGCTAATTTCTCAGCAACCTCCTGGTGCTGACGTCAGCTTTGAAGGGTAAACCCTGCTATTTTAACACAGAAATCACTGGACTTAAAGCCAGCAAATCATTATCTCCAACGGTAAAGTAAATTATAATGCTTTGAAGGGTTTCCCTTTCAAAGCATGACGTCAGCACCAGGAAGTTGCTGAGTGGGCGGGGCGTGAATAGGGCTAATTGTAGGTCATAAATGAATTAGTCAAGTGACTTCTTAGACCACACTCTAAACTCATTCAATAAATAGCTGATAAAATGGTAAACAGCTGGTCAGATCAGCTATCAGCTCCGTCAGGACTATTGTTAACTTTTTGTCCATACCAAGGATACTGAGGCAGCTGTGTGATTACCTGTACTTGTTCCATGGCCGCGTCATTTCCAGTGGTTGGTCACTTTTGAGGTCACGCAATGGTTCAAACAGATGGCTTTCCCAGTAGAGTGTCCAATATCTGTGTCAGCCAGCACTCAGAATTCTGTCACCCTCAGTCGTCACATATATTATTTTCAGTCCCTGAGGGGAAACATGCCTTGTCACACACAGTGTGTAGACTCACACTGATATGAAAAACATATCCAACCCTCATTTCCTCTGATCTTATGATAATGATAATGAATTCTATTTGTATAGCACCTTTCAAAACAAAGCTCCAAAGTTCTGCACAGAGAAAGGCTAAGGTAATGCTGTGATCTGATGTCAGTACCTATTAAAATCACAAAGGATAATGACTTTCCACATGCCAAAAGAATTATATAGCCGAGGCACACACAAAAAAGTGTATTCCGTCATATAGTGCTTTCCTTAAATCCTTTGCTGGTTGGTTCACATTCTCCCACAGGAGATGCCAGCCACCCGGGCCAGGAGAACCATTGACGAATCAAAGACCAGCTGCCTCCTCCATCTCCATGCCGACCACCTCTACTATAAGAAGTTCAGGACTGTTGAGGCTGTTGTGGCACAGGTGATTAGTCCAGTTATGGATACTAGTCCTTGCCGTTGGAATTATGTGCAGAGTTGTGTTATGGGGTGTGCACACAGTAAGTATATATGGGGGATTGAATGTACAAGTCTCAGAAGTAATGTTGGAGAACCCAGACGTATCAGTGACGTGTCAGTCACTGATACGTCAAGTTTTCAAGTGATTCAGAAAAAGTTCCTGCTACAGAGTTCCCTCCGCCTAATTCCTATATAACATACCCTGCCTTTATTTCCCTGTGTGAGTAGTAGAGTGATGAAATTACAAAGAGGACGATAAGCTGTATCAAAGTTACTGTCATTTCGTTCCCGGGGAAGTTCCTTGTTGACATTATTATTCCCCAATGTATTAGATAAAAATAATCTACAGTATATTTAATCAGTCCATTATTTTGGGGGCAATTAGCAATAGACAAAACCTTGATGGTTTATTCACGAACCTACCGGTATATTGGTGTGGTGGACTCAGTCGGCATGGTACAGGTAGAGTATGAACAAAAGGTCATGACAGAGGTAGAATGTGGATGAAAGTTTATGGCAGAGGTAGAAAGTGGATCAAAGTTTATGGCAGAGGTAGACTGTGGATGAAAGTTTATGGCAAAAGTGAGGGTATGTGGCAAAAAGGTAGGATGTGGATACAAGTTTGTGACAGAGGTAGAATTTGGGCAAAGATTTACTGGATATTTGGAGTATTTCTTGGTTAATGATTACCTTGAAATGTGCTTTTTGTTGTTGAATTGTTTGTTTATTTGTAATGACTCATACTGAGCAATATGTGTAGATCATGAAACCAAGAGATGTGACAGATCTTAGACCTAATTAAATATTTGTTACAATAACACATCTCAAATATTTCAGAACACTCACAGATGTTATGAACTCAGTAAGTCAGCACTTCAAAGCTACAGTTGTCTATTGATCATTATGTCTCCATTATTAGGCAAGCATGGAAATCTACCAATGTGTTTATATTCACTTGACATTCTGCTCTTATTTTGTTTTCCCTTTAATGTCCAACTTTCAATGGCCCTCCAGAGGAGAGCAATTTGTTTTGAGGTGGCACACTAATGCCTATTGAGAGCCAGAACAGTGCCCATAAAAGACCAAGCTGTTGCTGCTACTGGAGTAAATAAAGCCACAAGGGCCTACTTCCAAGCCCTCCAAAGATGCACACAGCTGCTATAGCATTGCACATGGCACAAGGAAGAGGCCGTGTATCTTCGTACACTCAGGGATCATGGGGCCATTAGGGTACCATCCAGTGTGCCAAGGCTGCTGCCACCCCCACTTGGCAAACCCAGCAGTTCAAGTGTTGCTTGGCTGCTTTCCTGCGTTACCCTGCCATTTTCCATTTCAATTCCAACCATCTGTGTGTAGCAAGAGCATTACTGCTGCCATACCAAGTCTATTAGTAGGCCTGTACTAATTGCTTAGGTCTAGTGTGCTCCCTAACCATTTAGGCCTGACCTAAGTTTTCTGAAAAAACGTCTAATATTATTCAAAAATTACAAAAACAAATACAGTATGTTGCTACATACTGTACATGTACTGTACTACAAAACAAATTGTTCCCGGACTGAATGGGTTAAAAAGACATACAGGACCCGTGTCAACAAAAGACAGACTTTAGGGCAGTCCATACCGTCTCCGACCACAAACCTTTCGTCGGAAAGGTCCGGTTCAACTACAAAATGACATCACTCGCAACTTCGGAAAAGCATTACCCCGAATTTGAGTTCAGAAAGCTGCACGTCGGAAAGTCGGACCTTTCCGACGAAAGGTTTGGGGGAAATCTCGCTTTTTCAAACGCACATCATTTCGACAACTGAGCGTCGGCAGGTATCGCTATACTCACCCCACGGAGGTTAGAGTTAGGGTTAGGGTTAGGTTTGGTTGTCGAAAAGATGACTTGTAGAAATAGCGACACGCTCCCGGAGACAGTATGGACAGCCCTTTTCTCTCTACAGAAGTAGGCTACAGTGATGGATGGACTGGAGTTGTCACGATTACACCTACATTTCAACACCTCCTTTGGGTAAGGTTGGCATATTGACTTGGAAAATGTCAAATGTTTAACCTTCTCTTCTCCTTATTAAAGAAGTAATAATAGTTCAGAGCTGTGCTTTGTCAAAAACCCCATCGTGAGCAATTCTCTGAAATTACATCATTTGTTATTGTCATGCTCACACCCGAGGATGAAAAGAATGAAAGATAAAATGCAGAAAGCACTCTTAACACAAAATAACTTGACAAACTGAAAACTTATTACCGAAGAAAACTGAGGTACACCTCACAGAGTCACAGGGCAGAAATTCAATCTTAGCACTTAAATACTCTAACAGTCTCATTAACTCAGATGCACCACAGCTGGGTGCCCAGGTGGAATCAGTCTCTGGATCAGGGCCACACAAAGAGGGGAGGGGTGAGCAGAACAAGGGCAAGAATTAAACTGGACAGGGAGGGACACACAGAGCAGGGGCAGAGTAACAGGGGCAGAGTGACAGTTCTTTACAGACCAAAAAACATGCTTGTAAGGGCTGATGCATTCTCCACTTTTAGAGCCGAATTTATTTTGGTGAGATACTTAAAGTGTGGTTCCTGTGGAAATAAGCCTCGGCTTTCTAGGATCTCCTTTTAGTTGACCTTGTACCAGTGATTTGTACTGAAACTGTACTTTTTTCTATTGCAAACTTCTAATAAATTCTTCAATCAATCAATCAATTGGTTCGGGGGTCACAAAATCTTGGCAGCACCGAACAGCCGTATTAATGACTGTACGTCTGTACCCGCCTACCCGGACCTCTGACTGACGTCATATTGTAGTTTAGGTAGAGCCGAACCGAAATAAATTTGCCTCTAAAAGTGGAGTATGCATCGGCCCTAACCCTATTAGATTTGACAATTGTGTGTCTGTGTGTCTTGTCAGTGTGTCTTGTCAGGCCATATGCCAGTTCTTTTTTGATGAACTCTATTATGAGTTCTAATAGGACTAGTGCAGTAGACTTGGGTGACAGTTGACCGTCTGCTGGACTTGCTGCCTGTGCCATGCACTCTTTTTGTCTGTGTTTGTGGTGAAATCTAAAATAGTAGCCCATGGGATGCGATCACATTATTCTTGTTACCCAGATCCTTACTCCATACTTCACCTTACACTTTGTTAGCATTGTCCCATTGCTGGAAATGGGTAGCCTGATTTCAAGACTCTACGCTGGAGCTTAAGAGTCTGAGCCTGTCTGCATACTATTTGATTGAAAAGGGGAGGGGATTTCAAATTTGAAATTCCCAATCACAAGCGATCTGGTGGGAGGGGTTGTGTTTGACTTTTGCACACAAAACAATCCCTCCTCCCCCTCCCCTCAATGACATGCACCCAACAGGTCACTGTCTTTGATGTTTCACTGATTAGAGAGAATCACTAACGAGCTATTCGACACTTGTATGGCTCAATCAATGACTGCCCTTTTGAAGTTCAAAGGGAGCAATTAAGAACTCTGGTGAGCCACGCAGCCACCCCTCCCTCCAATGTTTCTGTTGATTTTCACCCCACCCCCCCTCTCTCTTGCTTTGAATTCATTGGTCGGTTTCGCTCGGTTTGAGAGGTTTTCGTTAGCAAGAGCCACGTCATATGACACATCCAGACCAAGAGATGCAGTTCACTCAGAGAGTGGGCGGGTCTATTGGCTGGAGCCAGGCTAGGAAATGGGTCCCGTCTCCCGTGCAGTTTCTACTATTTCATAGGGATGTAAATCCTATAAGCACTCAAAAATACCATTTCATATGATTTAAAAAAATACTTGTTTGTGATGGGGGATGCATTGCTGACCTGGTACTGTACCATATAAATAGTAATATAATAGTACTTCCCTCTGGTTCACATCTGACATCTTGTGCAGACACAAACTGCACACATCTACTGTAATAGCTGAGGACTGGACAGGGTGGCCACACAGTTATCATACTTGTTGACTTAATTGTTTTCAGTAACAGAAAAGAATGAAAGCAGATACATGTGAACCAGAAACACTGAGCTTGGCCTTTATTCTTATGTGATAGGAATGATTAAAGCTGTTGCTATATCACTCTCCACCTCAGCCATCCACCTGCCCTGAACTGGCTCCAACTCTTTCCATCCCAAACAGATTTTTAGTCACAGTACATTTTCTCTGATCTGAGGTCAGTCCTTTGTTGCACCCTTTTCACGCTGTGTTACTGTTAATGGTGTTGTTGTCAGTCACAGCAGCCTGCGTGTAGTGGACATGAGCGAAGGAGGGCCTTGGTCTCCAACCTTGCAGGTTGTCAATATTGACCGCCATGGAAAATCCATGGCAGACTGTTACTGTGTATATACCACTTGGGTGTTCGGTGGGGTGGAAAAGTGATTCCATAGACTTCGGCCTACACAGTATACATGTGACTGGTCTGCATGTGCCCGTCTGAGATCAAGAGATTGTCAGTGCCACCAAAGCTGAAAAACACATTTAGGCCTACGGCTACAGGCTTTTTTGCAGATAACCTAACTTTGTAAAATTGGAACTTACTGTGTATCCCACCTGCATCACATATTAGCGGTAAACAACAGCAGGGGGCATCAAAGGCTGTAGCTCCTTCACTGGTCATCCATGGAGTTCTCAATTGCAGACAAATAAACTATCAAGTAACCTAAACATTTCTAATCATTTCTCATGATGATGTTATTATTCAAATAATTGTTTTGTGCCACAGTAATGATTATGTTATTGTACTAAAACTGACATACTTTACTGTCGCTTAATTGGTTAAAACCAAACCCTAAATATTATTTGCAAATATTATTCAACCGATGCCCGAAAATAAATCACAACACAACACAAATCTCCTCAAGCATATGAGAGTCAGGGCGACAGTTTTTGTTTCTGTTTTTTGGAGCTGTGTGAAGCACAGGCTCCCTATACGTGGCCGTGTGGGTCTGTCTGTGTGTCTGTCTGTATGTAGCCTGAACTTCCTAAACTTCGGCACGCCACTAGTCCCACAGTTTTGCCACCACACACTCGCGCCATATGTCAAATCGACCGGCTTACTCGGGAATCGTGGGCTATTACTTTTCTAAGAGAAAGGTTCTATAGTTTAATTGATATTAATTTATTAGTGAATTAATTTTCCCCATTGACTTATAATGGGAATCGCAAAAACTCACATTCAATTATTTGTCTCTCGCAAACCATAGGGGCTAGAGTTTCAAGACTTGGAGAGGAGGTTCATAATGATTTCAAGGATTAAATAAAAAATAATTGTGTCATTTGGCCGCATAACACCCCACTTTACGTTTTGGCCTGTAACTCTTGAACCGTAGGTCGGAAAATTAAAAATATTTTTTCCCTGGATTCCTTGGGTCATGACGCATCTCCCCATATAGGCCACGCCCATTTGTGCCATGATAGATTTTCCGCCATCTTGAATTTTCTCCAAAACACACTTTTTGCTCCTTTTCCTACATATTTTCTTCAAATGTCACAAAAATCGGTACACATGATCCACACACACACACACACACACACACACACACACACACACACACACACACACACACACACACACACACACACACACACACACACAGCTCCACTTCACACGGGTGTGATTTTTTTTCTAAATAAGTGTGTTTCTTCTGCAGGTTGCTTCATATATCCGTGCAATAAACGATATCTTCGACAAGGTGGACTTTGATGGCATCAGACTGATCAACTTCAAATTGAAGTCCCTAACAGTAAGATTCTCAGCATGCATTAAGTCACATTGTCCCAAAGGCCAAAGCTTACCTACAACCACGTCACATGTAGGCCACTGACAACTCAACATAATGGTAATAATAATAGTTATCCTGGCTTGAGCATTCACAATTCACAGACTGGCTTTTGTGTTCCTCTCCATTTCTTCTCACTCGTTAGACTGAACAGAATAGTAGATGCTCTGTGGAATTGTTTGGAAATAGCCTGTAATGGACATAATGGGGATAATGCAGTCTCAGGTGGTGTCTACATGTGTTCTATGGATTTCCTGGAATAGGCAAGGGAAGTCAGTAAGAACTGAATTGGGACACAGGAGACCTCCAGCGCCAAGTTTAAAATGACTTGAAATACAATCTATTTCCTTTCTCAATGTTCTCACAGTGTGGGCAGTGTGTGTCATGCTGCTCTGTGTTATAGGCTAGCTTGCATTCTATACAGAGTGGGGTAATGTTGTCTCTGTCTATCCATCCATGTATGCTTGTCATGGTTCAGGTCATCCACGAGGAGGAGAAGAACAACCCTCTGCATCGCCCATTCATTGGACCAGAGAAGCTGCTCAGCCTGTTCTCTGAGAGTAATTGGGGGAACTACTGTCTGTCCTACCTGCTAACCAACAGAGATTACAGTGGTGTGCTGGGCCTGGCCTGGGAGGGCAAGGCTGGTGAGATACACACACACGTCACACCCACGTAGGCACGCAGGCATGCACGTACAGCGTCGCACGCACGCACACACACACACACACACACACACACACACACACACACACACACACACACACACACACACACACACACACACACACACACACACACACACACAATTTTGGTAGTGCTGACAGTAGCAATGCTGCACATAGGGTAGTGGGTTACTGGGTTAGGCTTAATATGGTCCGTTATGTTTGGTTCTCAAAGATTTATGTTGCCGTCAACTCTAGACAAACACCCCAATCTAATAATAGGTGGGAGGCTGGATTCAAATGAACAAAAGAATATCGTCTGTGACCCGCCACAGAGTATAATATTTAATAAATAATAAATATTTCCTGACATCATCTCTCATCTCATCATCATTGTAAATAGATGATGTAGTTGGGCAGTAAATGACATGCAGTGTGGTAAATGAGACTCTGAGGTGGGGGACACAGAGATTGTGAAGTGCATACTTCGCTGGTGTTGTTTTTCTGCTTAGCCCGTGTCTCAATGTGAATCCTGAGAGCCAGGGAACTTTGCTCATTTGGCTCTCACCATTCATTTCATCCCCCGCGTTGACACAACCCAATATGGCCAGACGCCAACAACACTAGGCTAGTCTCCAAGTCAGATTGAGGTCACTTGAATCTTTAATCTCCGGAACCCCAGAGAGCAGGTGCTTTTAGAGGGAAAGGAATGCACCAAACTGGCCTGAATTGAGCTGTATATTGTAAATGCATGATATATAAATTAGAAAGTGCTCACTGAAAAGTAGAAAGCGATGTAAACGCTTTCTACTCCTCAAATGTTCATTCCTATTTTATTTTATCTTTATTTTATTTACTTAATCATACATGTTCCCATGTTGCATTCTAAAGCCGGTTGCACACTGCTGCGTTTTTTCATTGCGAAATGCGTTTTTCAGGGCAAAGAGAGAGAGAGAGAGATAGAGAGAGCAAGGGACCCAGTGGTCCGAAAATAAATACGAAACGGGCGGCAGTGTGCAAACGTGATTGATATAAAGTGAGGTTGATTTCTTTATTTATTTTTCATGCTCCGAAATTCGCTCCTATATTCGGCCGAAAAAACGCAGCAGTGTGCAACGACCTTTGCTGTTGTTTTTACGGGCACGTACCTTTTAGGCGAAGCCCGAACTGGCGAAGTGGGGAAATGTCCGATACCGTAGCGATCTGGCGAACGTCTTCTGGACAGGGCGTTTATCGTGCGCTTGCCCAGGCCTTACGGCCTGGGCATAAATATAACGATTGCATTCACCACAGCTTCGTAACTCGCGCGGCGCTCCGCCGGCCGCGCGGCCCTGGCCCGCTCTTCGCGGCCACTCGCGCCTGCGGCGCTCGGGGGCGAAGAGCAGGACCAAGGTCCGCTGGCCTTCGCGCCGCTTGCAGTGTCGTGGACAATCGATTCGCCAGATCGCTACGGTAGGAGACAAATCCCCACTTCGCCAGTTCGGGCTTCGCCAGAACAGGACTTTCCCGTTTTTACTGTGACACCTGAATTCCTGCCAGGAATCAATAAATACATGTAGGCTACTTCTTATTAGGTGCACAAACTGGGCCAAAGCATGCCAGCTTTTTGTGTTTACTGATGAACCATTGAGCTGCTAGATCTCTAAACTAAAATATATACCGGTAACTCTCAATGCAGGCTTATTATATCGAAGTTGTTTTGGTTTGGGAGACCAAAAGCCAACGTGAGTGAACTCCTCAATTAACATTCCTGGGTGATTTGCATGTGAAGCTGCATTCCCCTCTGGTCTCCTCTGAAGGCTTTGAGGTTCAGTGGAATTCATTAGTAAATACTAGATCTTCTCTAAAGATATAGGCCTAAAGAGATCCACTATAATGGAATCACTGTTGTTCTATGAGTCCTGAAGTTCTGGTTAAAAATGTTTAATTAAAGTCGATAATATATTGTATTTTAGAATGAAATTCCATATACTACTCATGCATACAGAACAAATATTCTGGTGATATATTTGTTCTGAAAGAACTTAATACACTATAATAATTTGCTTTCATGCACGCCTTAGACTGCATGTACGCACATAACCGAAATAATACAGAATTGAACCAATATGGAAAGAACCAATGGCAGACAATGTGACACGTCTTAATGTCACGGTGGCCTCATGGGTCTGGTGACAAAGCGCACACTGTGGTGTTATTGTTGTTTTGGAAGGAGGTGGGGATGGTGGGGGTCTGAGGTTGTGAGTGTGTGAGTGTGTGTGTGTGTGTGTGTGTGTGTGGGGGGGGGGGGGGGCTCCGCCATGGGAGGTTCTTCTTGGTCGTTTCCATGACATTGTCTTTTTCACAACTTGTGATTGGCTAAACCGAGGGGTGTGAGAGCAGACCTCCTTGATGGCATGTGATCAGAGGGCACTGAACCCTTGAGACACACACACACACACACACACACGCACGCGCACACACACGTGCACGCACACACCACCTACAGACCACCTTAGTGAGTTCGGGTGACCGCATTCCACGACACGGTTACCATGGCGATGTGGCTGACCATCAGTCACCCAAGTCTACTAACTCCTCTGACCTCTCCACGCTGCGAAAGCCCTGAGTGTTCATTTAACACTGAGAGTGTCCAAGTGAACCTTTTTCATCGCAGGATCGTGTCACAAGGGGGGGGGGGGCGGGGGGGGACAAGGTTACTAGGGCCCAAGGTGGAGGGGCCTTAATTATTTTATGCTTTGGCCATTGAAAAATAGCTTGAGTGCCGCGCTGCGAGCTTGTAGATCTGCTATTTTTGAAAAGTCTTGAAAATGTGTGCAAATCTTTGAAAATATGTATTTTTTAAGCGAACATCTGTAACTAAGATTTTGCTTCTGTGGGGTCCCTGGAATTAAATATTTTGAGATGGGGTCCGTGGCCAAATACATATCATTTGGGGGGTCCTTCACATGAAAAGGTTTGAGCACCACTGACAAAGAAACATAGTATTTTCAAATTTCAATAAACCTTAGAAGGATTTGAAATATTCAAAGACTTGCGCTGTGAGCTTGTATATCTGCTATTTTTCAATATGCACAAAATGTGAGTGAATCCTTGTACCCAGGTCAGGACCCAGAATTTGGTGCGACACCCCTGGCCCTGAGCGTTCATTTAACACTGAGAGTGTCCACGTGAACCTTTTTCATGGCAGGTTTTGCTGTGCAGGGGTGAGATACAGCTGGGTGAGGATTGGGGGCCTAACCTCCACGCCACTCAAGCTTTCCCGTCAGTAACATTCCTCTCCCTCCTGTGCAGCGGCTATAGTTGCTGAGGCATGGATGGTCAAAATTGGTCATGTTTGTTGCGGAAGGCTGTTAATAGAATTTGGCAGGCCATCACCCCCTGCCCGCCACCCACAGGCTTGTAAAGCGACTTTGGGTATTGAGAAAAGATATATATATAAATTCCAGCTATTATTATTATAATTACCTCATGTGGGATTTGATATATTTATATGTAGTGAACTGGAAAGTTATGCTGTAGTTAGTTAGTTTGTTTATTTGAATTGCATAAAACACACAATCATATATGTTGGTTAAAAACAATCGAGGATGACATTTTGTGAAGTCAAGGAATTATCTCACAAACAAACAAGACGGTGACAACCCCATGTGTGTGGCAGTCACACGCCACTTATTTATTACATGTACACAGACATTTAGAAAGCAGTAATTCTGTGTAAATAAAAATATATTGACACATGGGCTATACGTATAAAATATGGACTGATCTGTGGACACTGAGCAAAACCTGAGTAACGCTCCGTTCAAATTGAAAAGCATTGGCAGAATTAAAGTTTGTTGTGACTGCACCCTAAAACCAACCTGGACAGAAAGAATCCGGATAGATTGGACAAACAAAAGTACCACTACAGTAGCCTACCTTAATGCCAAGACACACATACTGTATGTGGTATTCTCACTGCTCTCACAGAGAGCATAAAGCACAAAAAAATCAATGGTTCCATCTACAGTTCTGCACACTGTCAACATTAGAAACACATTTCTGAACTCCCTCATGGAGTCGTGCTGCCTCATGCCCAGTCCATTTCAAAATAGTTGTCGGGGCTTAACATTCCTCTCTAGCCTGCCCCTGTTGTCTACAACCGTGTTTGTGATTAAAGTGTATTTCAATAATAGGATCTGGATTAACCTGCATAGCTAGATTATTCCATGATGAGAGCAAATGTTCAAAAAGGTGTTGTGCACCAATGACTTCAGTCCGTTTACATTTTCAGATTCGGTTTTATGTGACACTTCCAGTGCTTTCCAACCAATATAAGGTGAGTTGAGGTAGACCCATGACCTGCTTATAGGTTTTAGCGCAGGGAAGTTGGAACCCCATCACAATTATCTTGGAAAATTGAGTCCGTTTTTGTGAGTTCATCCTTGCGCATGTTTATATTGTATGATGATGTGAGTTGATTGAGCATACATGTCTATAGGTGTTAGAATGTTGGTATTCTGCACATTAAGTGTGTGCATTAGTGTAACTGATCCGGGAGGATGTTTGTGTGTGGAGAGTATGTTTATCCAGCGTGCTAATAATAGGAGTCTTTCAGTAGACGTGTCTAACAAAGAAAGAGGAGGGTCGGTCCAAACTGCGGTCCATCTCAGCCATACCAATACCCTTGCCAAAAATCCCAGCTTGGACGAGACTTGCAAAACACCCCCTCTGTAATGCTCTTTCTAGGAAATCCAGCTCCCTAGGAAATAGCCCATGGGAGGGGGGGGAATCGTTTTGTGATTAAATCACTGTCTGGTAAAAGAAGGCTTGACTGCTTTAGGGCATAAAAAAACGAAAACCCTACTATTCTGTATTATATGCACTCAATGCTCCTATCTGTAGCTTGGCCTTTCCCACAAAGGGAGAGTATTTGATTAAGATCCCCTTAAGTTCTTCTTCTAGGACAGGGGTCAGCAACCTTTTTTTAATGTGTCAGTGCCATGTTTTAATTTTCTAGATAGTCAGTGTGCCATGTCAACATTCATTTTAATGACACCTCATCAACATTCGGACATATTTGTTATAATGATCATTAGACTTAGAGCAATAACCCTGCACCTATCTCCCCGACTCCCTCCCCAGTCAAAGTTAAGAATTTTAATGAATGTAGAATTATGTGCAGGATGTAATTTACTGCAAATTGGGTGACTTAATGCAATTGACCCTAACCCTTAAAGCAATATTTGATTTTAAAATATAAATTCTCTCACACTTCTGCCAGTGTGCCAGTGATCACCCTCCCCTGTGCCAATGTTGGCACCGTGCCTAAGGTTGCCTACTCCTGTTCTAGGAACTCCTCAAAGGCCCGATACTTCCCAAATACGACCAAAACAATTATGTAATGTCAAACACAAAAGGCTTCTGTGTTTGGGCCACAGAGGAGTTGGGGGGCAGTTTGTTTTTGGCCTCTATGTGTCTGTCACGTTATTGGATATCAATACTGGACATGCGTACTTGGTGTAAAGACAACATGCTGCTTCCTCACAGTGCACTGTGTCAGTCATCAAGTCCAGACCTCTCTGAGGTGACAGGTAACTTGAGCAGATGTTGACCTCACGCCCCCCCCTAAAACACCTGATTGGTTCTACCTCTCTCATTATGTAAGAGCTGTTACGTAAATCTCACGTGAGTTTGGGAACTGCTGAGACATCCAGTCTGAATCAAACTTGGGCATGAATGGAAGGAGTCAGCGAATGGGACCCGAGGTGTTGTTGATGGAGGAGGAAACATCTCTCCATATATGGAGAGATGGAGATCCCTGTGATGCCAGGGGAACAAATCGCTTTTATGCCCATATATGGAGATCCCTAATGTCCACAACTCCACATCACTGATCTCCATATATGAGCATAAAAGGGATTGTGTGTCTCTCTCCTAATATCTGGAGCTGACTACCATCACCTGGATCTCCATATATGTAAAAGTACATATATGGTTATTCCTCAGAATCCCTTTTATGCCCCTATATGGAGATCCCTGATGTCATCGATATACATCACTTGCCAAGACATTGTTGCCCTGAGGCGTCTTACTGGTGGATTATTATGACCGTAGATCGCAGTTTACTGTACAGCTTGTCCGTAACGCCAAACACTGTGGTTCCCCTGACACATCACTGTGACATCACAGGTGACATCACAGTGATGTCAGATACTCAGAGCAGGGATCTCCATGTATGGGCATAAAAGGGATTTTATCTTGTGTTGTCATGGGAAGGTGGGAAGCACTCTATGCCCATATATGGAGATCCCTGTTGTCATCAATATTAAGCCCATATCTAACAGGACTTCATATCCATATATGGGGAACTGGTCCGATATACATCACTGGCCAGACGGCCAAGACATGGCCCTGAGGCGTCTTCGTTTAATTGAATTTAACCTTGAGCCAATGAGCCAACCCAAAGACCATACCGTCCTATTCTACTGTACCCTCAAACAGACAATGTAAATTACTTTTATATCCACGTACTGTACATCTTGCCACATATACCTGTCACAGGACATAACCTTGAAACTGTCTGTCCTAAAGCTAGATTAAGGCTGTCTAGCTGAAAGATTATGTCACAGCTCTGCCATGCGGTCCGTCCATGTGAACAAGAGCAGCTGTTTGCAATCTTGAGAGTGATCTCGTGAGTATTATGTAAACCCAAAGACATACTTTAGTGTAGAGGGCCATATGAAACCTTAGGTCTGCTTTGAAGTGCCACAGGGAGTGCTCAGCAGGTCTGTTTGTCTATGCCTCCACGACAGGGGGGGCCACAGAAGTCAATAAAGGTACAGCAGCTACAAAAAACACCAAAGTTGGTTTAAGGTACAGTATTTCCACGAGGGCAAGGTCAGTTATGAAACAGGAATGGAAAGTGAGTGTATTTGCATAGTAGATAGTTAGATTACATAGTTTGGACATTAGTTGTACTCATCCTTTCTGTTGGTTTGGTTGGACACTGCCTGCAGTGTCTACTGTTGTGCAAACCATAAACACAACTGTAAATCAAAACAAATGGACCTGGGGTGCAAGTCCTGCCGCTAACAATACCTCTTGTTCTCCATCTTCTAATTATTCAAAATCTTAGCTAATGTGTCTCTGGCTCTGGCATGGGTATCACTGATGCACTGACAAGCATGTCTCATTCTTTCCAGACCAAATGCAGAGACATGAGAGAGGGGATGTCGCTTTTAGATATATGGTAGGAGTAGTGAGGTAGGGGGGCGATGCTGAGTAGAGAAGTGTTCTGCCCTTTGGCACAGTTCACGTGCACCTACAGTACACGGGACTGTACATGCAATGTCCAGGGGTGTCGCCTGTCCAGGGGAGTCGCACCATATTCTGGGCCCTGGGATTCACTGCGGGCGCCCCCATGAATGTTCTTCATTGGAGGAGGGGGTTTAACCCATTTAGACTGGGAAGAAATTATTACGCATTATTTTGTACTATTGAAAAAGAGCAGATCTACAAGCTCACAGCGCGGCACCGAGTGCTTTATGAAAACTTGTGCAAACCTTTGAATATTTCAAAACGTGTATGTGCATCCGTCCTCAATTTGGACCTTGGCCTTGACCGTAACCTTGGCTGACCAAAAGAAAGAAATAATAATATGGTGCCATGTACTGCTGCTGGATAAAGGCATGTGCACCAAGCACTATAACGATATGTTCACCATTGTCTTCATTAAAGTTGTGGTGTGGACTCTGCCATCCGCTTGAGTTAGAACAGTTTTTAAAACTCTATCTTTATGGTTGTAATTATAGTGCTCGGCGTGAATGGCCCTTCTAATTATTCAAAATCTTCGATGTTTCTGTTATCATGACATTGTCACTTGATTAAGAGAATACTGCCGACGTAAAGCTCAGAATGTTACATTTACCTGCCTATTCTCTGTCTTCTCTTCAGGTAACTGGGGGGGGATTTGCTCAAAGTATACGACCCTGCGTGACGGTCGTAACTCCAGTCTGAATACAGGCCTGATCACCCTTCAGAACTATGGACGCTACCTGCCACCCCGACACGTCCAGCTGACTCTGGCCCATGAACTAGGTCACAGTCTGGGAGCACCGGTCAGTACCTTATATAGTGCCCTGTCTATAATGAGTCAGTGTCTAACATACTTACAACATACAACATACAACATACACACAACACACCAGTTCTGTCTTGGTATTCCTCCTTTTGCAATATACATTTTGTGTGTGTGTGTGTGTGTGTGTGTGTGTGTGTGTGTGTGTGTGTGTGTGTGTGTGTGTGTGTGTGTGTGTGTGTGTGTGTGTGTGTGTGTGTGTGTGTGTGTGTGTGTGTGTGTGTGTGTGTGTGTGTGTCCCTTTTATGAGTGAAGTGTATTTAAAGCTATACTGTGTAAGATTCTCAACTAGTGGTCAGTAGCCCTATAGCAAACCGCGGTCGCGTTCGCGTCTTTCGCCCGTTTTTCGTACCTTCACACCCCCGCGTCTGCCTCCACAACGCCGAGAGCTATCTTTGGAGGGGTCCCTGGTTCCTGTGCGTTCAGGCATTCCGGAGAAACGGACTACTTCACCCTGCCTGGTAGGCGAGATTACCTTTTGAGTAAAGAGACACACGGGCGACTACAAATATGGCGACCCCACTTCAAGATGCGCTGTGATTGGCCGGTAGTGTACCATGTGTGCATGATCGGCGATGTGATTGGGCAACGTATACACAACGTATACAGATGATGCAGATTACGTCAATTTTGCGCGAAATCCGGTCCACGGCCAGGATCATAGAAAACATATAAAGAGAAGGCTTCAGAAGCTGAAAATAACGGAGTGGGTGTTCTAAAACTTTAGCGATTTAACAGTTAGGACAATTTTAAGATTTGTTTTATAAAAAAAGTTACATGGTACAACTTTAAATCTTAAGTGTACAATCAGAGATCATAGTTGTCTCCACCAGCCGAAGGCTTGGGGGAGAGTATGTTTTCCCCTCCGTCCGTCCGTCCGTGCGTGCGTGCGTGCGTGCGTGCGTCCGTCCGTGCGTCCTCGCAGTTTGTGAGCACCTAATCTCAGTCGCCGTTGGCCCGGACGCTGCCAAAGTGAGCACACACACTCCCTGGATGGCGATCTAGAACCTCTGCCCTAAATTTTTCAAATGGGCCTTTTCTAGCGCCACCTAGTGGCCGATGTTCGCAAAACGTTGTGAGCACCTAATCTCAGTCGCCGTTGGCCCGGACGCTGCCAAAGTGAGCACACACACTCCCTGGATGCCGATCTAGAACCTCTGCCCTAAACTTTTCAAATGGGCCTTTTCGAGCGCCACCTAGTGGCCGATGTTCGCAAAACACATTTCGGTGCACTACTCTTACAGATTTTGGCCAAAAATCCTACAAATCGGTAGGCAGTATCTCGACAGTCATGTGATCGACACGGATCTGTCCGATTTTGCATATTCCATCCTGATTGGCTAAGATTGGCTTCCAAAGTTTGTAGGATTGAACCGTTTGGAACAAAATGTCTCAAATCCCAAACGCAAAGTGCAATCATCATGAAATTGCGCACACACGTTCCCACTAGGTCGAAGAAGAAATGCCACTTAAATTTTTTGAAATCAGCCTCATGGTGGCGCTATAACAGGGCGATTTGTGGTTTTACCTATAACTCCATCGTTGTGAGCACCTAATCTCAGTCGCCGTTGGCCCGGACGCTGCCAAAGTGAGCACACACACTCCCTGGATGTCAATCTAGAACCTCTGCCCTAAATTTTTCAAATGGGCCTTTTCTAGCGCCACCTAGTGGCCAATGTTCGCAAAACACATTTCTGTGCACTACTCTTACAGATTTTGTCCAAAAATCCTACAAATCGGTAGGCAGTATCTCGACAGTCATGTGATCGACACGGATCTGTCCGATTTTGCATATTCCATCCTGATTGGCTAAGGTTGGCTTCCAAAGTTTGCAGGATTTGGCCGTTTTGAACAAAATGCCTCAAATCACAAACGCAAAGTGCAATTATCATGAAATCGCGCACACACGTTCCCACTAGGCTGAGGAAGAAATGCCACTTAATGCCACTTTTTAAATCAGCCTCATGGTGGCGCTATAACAGGCCGATTTGTGGTTTTACCTATAACTCCACCGATCAGTTTCAAACTTTGCAAGCGCACTCCCTAGAAACTAACGATAAACCTTTGCCCTGCATTTTTCACATAAGCCTTTTATAGCGCCACCTTTGGGCCGACTTATGTAAAACACATTTTTGGATATTAGGCTACTCCTTGAGATTTTATCCAAAAATCACGCAAATCGGTACACAGTATCTCTATAGTCATGTGATCAAGTCCGATCCGTCTGATATTTCATATGCCATCCTGATTGGCTAATATTAGCTTCCAAAGTTTGCAGGATTGCACCACCAGGACCCACAGCCTGGTGGAGACCTGTGCTCGGAAGAGCACTGCTTCTAGTTTTCATCTGGATTCATCTGATCAGTCTTTAGGTTTAATTTAGCGCATTTACTATTACCCTGAATCGCATGGGGCAAAGACATCCTTATCAGCAGGAATTCAAACATACCCACCCACTCCCCCCTGCACATACACACACAAACACACGCACACACGCACGCACCTGCGCGCGCGCGCACACAAACACACACACACACACACACACACACGCGCGCGCACGCACACACACACACACACACACACACACACACACACACACACACACACACACACACACACACACACACACACACACACAGCTTTACACGCCCCCTACACCCACCCCCAAAGACACACACACACATGCCCCATCCCCCTTGGATGAGACCTTGTTCAGATGCCAAATTGCGTGGGACTTGTTTTGAACGACTATAAAGTATGACCAATCTGTTTACCACGCAGCTTCCCACATGGCATGTTGTTTGTGTTGCACCTTAACAAAACATTCTCTGCATGACTCACCACTATAGACATTCTACCTTGGCCCTGATTGAGTAGTCTAGAGGTATTTTATAAGGGCTCCTGGCTCAATTGCAAATAAAGAGTGAAAATCTGGCCTCTAATTGCTAATCATAGTGGCCCTCATCTAGGCTTCAAAGGCAAGCCAAATTCATTTTCTCCACAAGTTGCACATTCCGCACACACACCTACACGCACACGCACACACATGCACACACATATCGTCGTTGTCGGGTGGAAACCTTCCTTTTTTGTTATTATTTAGATTTAAACTAGTGACAATAGCCGCAAAACAAGCACACAATGATGCAAGGCATTGTGTGCTTGTAGATCTGCTAGTTTCACTAGTTTTGTGCGACAGTTTTGTATGATGAAGCAGGGCTTTACTTTACGAAAAAACATACAAATTGAAACTTGAAATTTGGAGATACAAGGTTTCTGCCCGACAGTGACGATATGCAGCTCCCCACTTCGCACAAAATGTTCTCTACATTTAACAGCTGTTAAGACAGGTAACCTTTCCCCCCATTATCTCGAATGCCACATACTGCCCCCCTCTCTATCACATATGCCCCTTTCCACCCTTCCTTGCGTTATTCACACTCTCATGGGATAAAGATTCCTCCCAGGCGGTCCTGGACAAATTAGTTCTGCTTCCCCGTATCTGTCTCTGCACCTTTATAAATTAGCTAATGTGTCTCTGGCTCTGGCATGGGTATCACTGATGCACTGACAAGCATGTCTCATTCTTTCCAGACCAAATGCAGAGACATGAGAGAGGGGATGTCGCTTTTAGATATATGGTAGGAGTAGTGAGGTAGGGGGGGCGATGCTGAGTAGAGAAGTGTTCTGCCCTTTGGCCCAGTTCACGTGCACCTACAGTACACAGGACTGTACATGCAATGTCCAGGGGTGTCGCACCAAATTCTGGGCCCTGGGATTCACTGCGGGCGCCCCCATGAATGTTCTTCATAGGGGGAGGGGGTTTTACCCATTTAGACTGGGAACGCATTATTTATTACGCATTATTTTGTACTATTGAAAAATAGCAGATCTACAAGCTCACAGCGCGGCACCGAGTGCTTTATGAAAATGTGTGCAAGCCTTTGAATATTTCAAATCCTTCTAAGGTTTTTTTTTTTTTTTGCACACATTTTCACGACTTTTAAAAAATAGCAGATCTACAAGCTCGCAGCGCTGCACTCTGTGCCGTGCTGTGAGCTTGTAGATCTGCGATTTTTCAATAGCTGAAGTACATGATTTTTGAGACTCCTTTTATTTTTTATTCTATAGTTTTTGGCTCCAGCACATAGTCCGGCTGCCAACTTAGTTTTTATGGCAGAGGTATGATATTTGGTATATAGTTTTTTTTTATGGCCTAAAATGTTGTCTATATATATACATTCATGAAACCACCTGCTGACCGCCTGTCAGCATTGAGCAATTTATTTTATAGGGGGTAGAAGTTTGGGCCCATCACTATACTATAAAGGAAAAGAAATACCCCCAAAAGATCTGCTTTAAGTAGCATGTGAGGGGTCAAACTAGGGGTTTTTAATGATTCTGAATCCATTGCAAGCATTTGTTTTGCATGAAAAACATTCCTTGGCCTAAAAACAGCCGCACAAAACGGTTTAGTGATGAGTCATCACTTTTCACAGTTGTGTGGGGGCTGAGGTGGGGTATGAAATAGTATATCGTTTTTTTATTGGCCGAAAATATTGTCTATACATACAGTCATGAATCCACCTGCTGACCGCCTGTCAGCATTGAGCAATTTATTTTATGGGGATACAAGTGTGGGGCCCATTCACTTACTACTATACTATAAAGGAAAGAAATATCCCCCCAAATCAGCTTTGAATAGCATGCGAGGGGTCAAACTAGGGGTTTTTAATTATTCTGAATCCATTGCAAGCATTTGTTTGGCATAAAAAGCATTCCTTGGCCTAAAAACAGACGCACAAATCTATGGTTTAGTGATGAGTCATCACTTTTCACAATTATGTGGGGGGCGTTCTAGCCCAAGGAATGTTTTTCTTGCAAAACAAATGCTTGCAATGGATTCAGAATAATTAAAAATTAGTTTGACCACTCACATGCTACTTAAAGCAGTTTTTTTGGGGGTATTTTATTTCCTTTATAGTAGCCTATAGTGTATAGTAAGTGATGGGACCAAACTTCTACCCCCTATAAAATAAATTGCTCAATACTGACAGGTGGTCAGCAGGTGGTTTCATGAATGTATATATATAGACAACACTTTAGGCCAATAAAAAAAACTATATACCAAATATCATACCTATGCCATAAAAACTAAGTTGGCAGCCGGACTATCACCTGAACAGGCAGATGAGCAGTGTTTTTTTCACTATTGTCAATAGCTAAAGTATAAAATAATTAAGGCCCCTCCACCTTGGGCCCTGGTAACTCAGTTCCACTTTTCCTCCCCTTGTGACGCCCCTGACTGTAATGCGATGTCTGACACTGACAGGCTGCTAAGATGATGAGGGACAGACCCAAATGTTGTTTCCTTTGCTCTTTCTCTTTCTCTTCCTTGTATTTTTGAGCGGTGGTCACACCGTCTCCATAGCGTGGCCGTGTGTGTATCCGTGCGTGTGTGTCTGTCTGTCTGTCTGTCTGTGTGTCTGTAGCCTCTGGTGTATGTAGCCTGAGTACCCTGGGTGACCAGAGAGGTGCTGTTGAGTCTAGCCTGCCCTGAGCATCATTTGCAATAGCAGTGGTGGCCTGAGTGAGCAAGTATGGCTCACACTCTCACACACACACACACACACACACACATGCACCCCCCCCCCCCCCCCGCCCCCCCAACACACACACACACACACACACACACACACACACACACACACACACACACACACACACACCTGGGTGAGCAACACACACGCACACGCACACACACACACACACACACACACACACACACACACACACACACACACACACACACACACACACACCACCGCTCACTTCAAACTTGGGTTTGATTTTGTGTTAAGACGTACTACCGGCGGTATCCCAATTGATTTGTAATTGTTGAAGCACAACAAGTTGTGTTTTCCCCTGCAGATGTTCATGGCTACAATATCTTGAAATTACCATAGAACAATAACAGAATAACACAACTACAAGAAGATGTTTAACCAATGCCAGTCTTGGGACCAAGACCCTCAGGCTCAGTGTTCCTCATCAGGTGGTAGAACAGAGCATTCTGCCTGATCTGCATCCATTTGTACTTTTCAATATTTAAAACATATGATGGTTTATTTTGTCAGTAAACCACGCCGTTTACAATGCCATCTGGGATATGGTCTTGTTTTATTTATTTTATTGTTGAAATCTTCTTGTGACATGAACGTTTTGCAAGCTAAACCAGGCTTATACAATGACGGCCTAGAATGAAATACTACCTCCCTTGGATTCATGGATATCGGTGACAGCTTTTTCACTTTTACTGGATGGATGACCTATAACCTGGTCTAGACAGATTCTGAACAAAGCAATAAATAAAGTCGATCCCCTGTGGATACCAGGTCAATCGACAATGCGAGTCATGTACAGTAATTTGTTCGGAATCTCCGTATGCGGAGCTGAGGTCTGAGGTCTGACATCAGGCTGTTCCTGAACCAGCACAAACGCTGACTCATTCTCAAATAGACAATTCTTCCACACTTTCACTTTGCACTCTAGGTCAGGTATACAGAGCTGATGTCCGCTAGGCAATACCCGTACAACGTGTATGATGGGTATTGCCCAAAAAAACGGGGGGGGGGGCATCATTCCCCACGGGTGGCAAAGCAAGCAGGCTGCGTATTCTTGCTCAAGATGAAGAAACAAACAAAAAGCGTCACTTTCTCAGCAATGTTGTCTTTCCTGAGGTCCTGACAATATAAATTTCAGGCCTTTGGTCAGAAAAAGAGATCGCCATATGGGCATAAAGGGACAGACAGACAGACAGACAGATACAGATATCTAAATGGACACAGGCAAACAGATGGACAAAACGGGTCCTATGACAACAGGTATAATGGGGTTTGCATTATAGAGTGGTGTGACGGCCCTGCCCCTCTGCCTTTATACTGTGGCATTCCCTATTTACATCATTCCCGAGTAGGCCGGTCCCCGTAGGGCATCATGTAAGCCATACCGGTATGAGTCAGCTGACTCATGGGCACAAAAGGGACACAGTCAGAGGCACAGCTAGAGAGATACAGAGATCTCCATAATGGGCAAAAATTAACACAGACAGACAGATACAGAGATCTCCATATACAACCTAAAATGGACGCAGACAGACAGATCTCCATATGTGGGCATAAATTGACACAGGCAAACAGATGGTCAAAACGGGTCCTATGACAACAGATATAATGGGGTTTGCTTTAAAGGGTGGGGCATTCATTCCCTACTTACATCGTTCCCGAGTAGGCCGGGCCCTCGACTAGACGCTCGGCCGGCCAAGCTTCTAGTTATGAAAATATATGTTATATGGTTATTCATCTATTGTTGATTGACAAATATTAATTCATATATCCACTGTTGATAGACTGTATGTATACAGTACATTCACTCAGAGATCCATTGTAGATATTTAGTGTCAGGATCTATAAACTTAACAATGTTTTGTTTTGTTTTACTTGTACTCTTAGCTGTGCCTCTCCCATGTTTCAAGCTTACTGCTGTGACATCTGAATTTCCATCTGAAAAGCCAGTGCTGTGTTCTACCTGTCACGGGTATACGGAGTATGCTGTGAAGACATTTTTTTTTAAAAGCGTATGCCCACGTGAACCTTCAAAGTAGCGTATCTGATAGGCATTATGCACTAGCGTATGCGCTGGCCACACAAATAGCCGCGGATGATAGATTATACCGTAGTATGCCCTAAAGAAAAGTCTAGAACACACCACTGAAAAGCATATCTTTGTTTTAATCTATCAGGAAATGTACGGTTGAGCTGCAGTGTGCCATGTTTTGTCTGTTTGACAGCACGATGAGGGCTCCAGCTGTGGGGACCTGGGGTCTCGCGGAGGCAAAGGCAGATACCTGATGTTCCCTCACGCCACGGACGAGGTCCGGGAGAACAATGACAAGTTCTCCCCCTGTAGTGTCAAGCACATCAGCAAGATCCTAAAACTGAAGAAGGATGACTGCTTTATAGGTGAGGGGGAATGGAAGCTGTCTACCTGTAGTTCTCTTCAGGCTTTCATAGATCATTGCTGTACAACACCTGCTAAGAGAAGAAACATTGCAAAGCTGTAACTCCAAAAAAAGGTTTACTGTGCAATAACAGGCAGGTACACAATGTTTCAGCCAAACAGGCTGTTTGGCCGAAACGTTGTGTACCTGACTGTTCTTGGACAGTAAACCTACTGTATTTCGGAAATACTGTACAAGCTGTGTGCCGAAGTTTCAGCTCTTTACTGTTACTTATTTGTTGTGCACAAGTGACTACAGGGTGTGCGCAACATTGCTCTTTGAACTGTACATCACCTTCTCACTTTATGTGTCTGTGTGTGTGTGTGTGTGTGTGTGTGTGTGTGTGTGTGTGTGTGTGTGTGTGTGTGTGTGTGTGTGTGTGTGTGTGTGTGTGTGTGTGTGTGCGCGTGCGTGCGTGCGTGCGTGCGTGCGTGCGTGCGTGCGTGCGTGCGTGCGTGTCAACCTATGTGCACGTACTGTGTGTCCCTCTGCTGCTTTGTATGTATGTGTGTCTTTGTCCACGCTTTCTTAATTGGCAGTCAGTGATCAGCCCATCTGTGGGAACCAAATAGTGGAGGAAGGTGAGGTGTGTGATGTTGGTCACAATCAAACCGATCTGTGCTGCTTCAGCGCTCATGAAGCGGTGGGCGTCCAGTGTCAACTCAAGCCTGGTAAAGTCTGCAGGTACTGCGCTCATAATACAGACACACACACACACACACACACACACACACACACACACACACACTCACACACACACACACACACACAAACACACACACCGTAGCCCTGTGGTTCTCAAACTTCTTCATGTCAAGGACCCGCTTAACTCTCAGAGTTCTAGATTTTAAGGGTCCATTTGGAACCCCTTCAAGGGACCCTGAGGGAACCCCACTTTGAGAACCACTCAGTTGCGCATACTGTAGTGTCATGCACCGACTTTACTTTTGCTGCATGGCACAGGTGTGTGACTAAGTATACTGTACATTAGGCTTAAAATATGCATGGCAATAAGACATCCACTTAAGAATATCTCCTATAAGGGAGACAAATAAAGAAAACCTTGAAACTTGACCTTGAACCTTGAAATGTCTACAGTATGTAAGTTTCACCATGCTGAGATGCTGCAAACCTGCGTCCTGGTTCTAGGAACAAGAGATACAGTAAGCAACACTCAGTGACCACGGCTATGCGTCATGCCACTTTCGGTGGCAAAACTCGCACCGGAAGTTCGAGGTCACTGAGCGTCCTAGTCCTGGTTTGAGCTTTGCACCATTGTTTCGATATGCTGTTGCTGTTGTGGTATGCTGCTCCTTAAACACATGAGAATATTATGAAACTATGTTGTATTTTTACCCTCCACCGCTCTGTGTGTGTGTGTGTGTGTGTGTGTGTGTGTGTGTGTGTGTGTGTGCGCGCGCGCGTGCGTGCGTGCATGTGTGTGTGTCTTTACATGCATGCACATGCACACATCTCTTTGCTTTCCTCTGCAATGTATACGTACATGTGTATGTGTGTACGGGCAAACACCCATCCATCCATCCATCCATCCGTCTAGTCCCAGCCAAGGCCTTTGCTGTGGTCAGGGCTGTGAGTTTAAGCCAGCAGGAGAGGTCTGTGATGATGCCACTGACTGCCTGAGAGAAAGTGTGTGTTCGGGCCTGTCTCCATTCTGCCCCGAGCCCAGCCCAAAGGACAACCTCACTGTCTGCAGTCAGGGCACACGTGTCTGTCTAAACGGGGTGAGTCAGCTACTGTAACTGTACCACCCCAGGGTGTGGTAACTCTTAACATTTCAACCGCCCTTTTCACAACCCTTGAGTCAGTATTAATGTGCATTGATGTAGCCAGGTTATCTACCATATACTGTAGGCACATTCCAAGTGTGTATGTGGTTTAAAAGTATGTGTAACTAATTTGATTGTAAACAAACCATTCCAGCACCCCATTGAGAGGTTAATCAAATCCATGTGACCCAAAACCACCATTCATGTTCCCCTTCGAAAGCATCCATTGTGACCAAATATCTACCATTATGATGATATATTGTTCTTCGAATTGGGGAGGCAGAATTCGTTCTGGGAAGATTGCTCAACATTTTCATATAATCGGAATGCTCTCTAGAGGCTGAGATGAGGAGATAATCCTTTAAAAACTGCATAACATAGGTCTGCTCTCATCACAGACTTTATTAATGTTGATTCCCAAAAAAAAAAACTTCATAACATAGGTCTGCTCTCATCACAGACTTTATTAATGTTGATTCCCATCATTTATAAATAATAAATCATACTTTACGTAACTCAAACTCAAGAATAGCTTTACTATTAAGATATTTACTGTAACTCAGTGTGCTTAAAGAATGTTTTGAATATCACATTGATATTACATTTGAATAGGAACTATTTTTGTGCCAAATGCCAACGACATCCCAAAGGCTAGAGGTCAGGACAGGAGCGGTGATTGGTTTACTTTAGAGGGGACATATTGTACACTGTACTATACAAACACTGTTCAGCCACAGCATGAAGGTCTGCTGGGGAACTGTGGGCCCACAGAGACCAACACAAACACACACTCTCTCTCCGTCCTCACGCATGGTCTTGTCTCATGTTGCTCCCTTGTCCTGTCCCCCCCACCCCATCCCACCCCCAGGACTGTGCTGAGTCTCTGTGTGTGAAACATGGCCTAGAGCAGTGTGACTGTCCAGGGGACTCCATGAGGGAGAAATGCCAAATGTGCTGCCAGCAGCCTGGTAACTAAACTGTCTTTAAGGAATGTGTTTATGGTTGGGGACAAAGCACTTCAGCCTGTGTGAATTTACTTTGTGGTTGCTTACCCCTCATGCAACATTCATCTCCATTAAACAACAAATAGTCCACTGTCATTGCAATTGCATTTAGTTCAACAACTGCACCTTTGAGTCTGAATATTGCTCGAAATATGGATTATATTATGCAGTGATTCATTGAATAGAGTCAATTACACACCCCATGGAGACTTGAATTCATGGATATTTTTTTGTTTTTGTTTCATTCCTAAGCCAATACTTTGATGATGATGATGATGATGATGATGATGATGATGATGATAATGATGATAATAATAAAGACCCTTGTGTATCCGATTGGAGACACAAAGGAGACTCTTTGTGTCTCCTACCAGATTTAAAAAAAATCCATGAAGTCTGCATGAGGTGTGTAATTGATTGATACATTTTTTGGGTTAACTACTCCTTTAAACAACTGGATGAATGAATGAATGAATGAATGAATGAATGAATGAATGAATGAATAAGGGCTTGACTGAAGAAACTGATGAAATTATAAGAGAGACCAAAAATCCAAATTCGACCTGTATACAGTATTGTGGTATATGTTTCTTTAACCACATGAACCCAAGAGGGTGAACGACGTTAAGTGAAAATAGATCTGCAAGCTCACAACACATCGCTTTGTGACGCGTTGTGAGCTGAGCTATCGATCGACTATTTTATGCAAGGAGATTTGGTGTAGAGGGGAAGAAATTAGAGGGACTAGTGTATACTATGGTATAGACTCTGGACATCTAAGTATATAGGGTTTAAGTGATTTTGATTTTGAATGTGTGTTTATCACAGACCAACCGGCAACATGCGCCAGCACCACATCCTCTGTGCTGTCCCGTCACTTCCAGAGGAAGACTGTGGCTCTGGTGGCCGGAGCTCCATGCTCAGGGAACCGTGGCTACTGTGACAAGATCAACGTGTGTCGGTTGCTGGATGCAGACGGCCCCATCGCCAGGCTGAAGAACTCTCTGAAGAACTACCTGCACCTTGATGACTTTGCTGATGATCCGGGAGAGTGGATGAAGGTGTCTGATTGCTTTATAATGCCTTTGGTTTGATTCAACTTGGGCCCTATTTACAATGTCACTGTAAACCATCAATGTTTCATGACAATTGAACGCTGCATTCATGATTTGTGTCAAAATCTGTAGGATAGTATCTAGTAAGACGCCTCAGGGCGACATGCGACACGCCAATTCTTGGCCATCTGGCCAGTGATGTATATCGGACCAGTTACTCATATATGGAGACCCCTGCATGATAGTCAACAATGTTATGTCAAAACATGGCCATATATGGGCATTACCAAATATGGGCATTCCGAGATATGTCCTTAATATTGATGACATTGGGACAGGGATCTCCATATATGGGCATAAAAGGGATTGTTCCGCTGGCTTCACAGGGATTTCCATATCTCCATAAATGGGCATAAAAGGGATTTGTTCCCCCTGGCATCACAGGGAACTCTCGAACAGGGCATCATTTATATTGATGACATCAGGGGACTCCATATATGGGCATGAAAGGGATTCTGTTAGTGTGACATCACAGTGAAGCCAGAGCGTGATATCAGAGCGGCAAACCCATTCTGGTAGAGTGGTTCCCCTGACATCACAGTGACATCAGAGCATGATGTCAGAGCGGCAAACCCATTGAAACGTGTACACGTCTACACACGGACAAGCTGTGACGTTTCTCATGGTAAACTGCGACCTACACTATACTACACTACACTACACTACTATTGTGTATTTATTACATTATGTTATATGATTATTATAGAAGGTCATAGCTCTTAATCTGTGAAATACAAAGGCAAAGCTTCCTCAAGGACAAGCAGCATGACTCGTCATAGTAAAGAATTACATTTTTTCATTCTTTTTATGGCATGAGGTCAGAGGTTGTCAGATATTGCCCCATGCAGCCCCCATGTCTTAATGTATCCATTTGAAACTCTGATATATAGATGTAACCAAATGGACCCACATAAGGGTCCATTGGTTACGTCTATACGTTAAATTCACACGGAAGCACACATTAAAAATGACTGCAAAGCTTCAATGGCCTCAGAGCAGATGAGATACGTGTTCAGATCAGCTCAGCTTCCAGGTTTTGACGTTCACATGTCTTAGATGTTCCAGTCACACTGCTTTTGTTGCACTTGGAGTGCAGAGAGAATCAGGAATGTCCATGTTGATTCTAAAGGCACCACATGTGTCAGGCCTCAGCTTTACTTAGAAGCCCCTCACGTCAATTCAGGAGCCCAGCTTGACCACCCCTTTGCCGACCCTGTCTAATGGGTGACTCATTTTCGAATACATATCTTAGCTAACATAGCAGAGATGCTTTAGATATGGTGGGTTATGGCCAGGTAATGCTCGCCTGTTGCTAAGTGTCATAAGTTGTGTTTACCATTGGTTATTGGAGCAGAGGTAGAGGTCATGGTGGCAGTGATATGACAACAGGGGGTATTTTTCCACAACAGAGCTGAAGTGACCAGTGTAAGCAGGCACATGCACACATAGACATCAAAGGGGGCCCTCTCCAGACCATGAATGCAGTTTTTACTGTCTATGGTGAAAGAAATGCAAATACCCTCTTTCCATGCCAGGCAGCATTTAGATAATTACCTCGTCCATACTCTCATGAACTTGAATGCAGCATCTTATGTTAAAAGAATTGTCCTCACTGTGTAGAAATCCATGACGTTACGCCACATCTCCAGTATATTCACTTGATAATACTTAGTTTAATGTGGTTTCAAGTACTGAAAATAGCCGACCTCCAAGCTCACAACGCGTCGCAGCGCGATGCGTTGTGAGCTTGGAGGTCGTCTATTTTCGATATTTCCACCAAAAAGCCCTTTTAGAAATTTCAGCCCCTGCCTCTCTGCACGTCCCTGAGTGTAAGTTTAACTTAGTGAGACAAATTGATACTTCATGTAAAACATCTCTCTGTAGTATAACTTCTATTACAACTAACATATCAGTTAGCCGAATGATAGCTTTCTTTTGCATCAATGTGAATTTGAAACACATGTTTCTTTGCATAGATGCTGCAATAGCAGAGCAGGTGTTTGGTTGTTTGATGTAGTTCAGCTTAAAACATTGTGTCACATTGTGGTAATAATGTTTCAGATATGTTTCGAAGCCATCTCTCACTGAATCCAACATGCAGCCAGATATAAAACGGCAAAAATGCTCATAATTCAATCCATTTTTCATTTGATTGAAATATCCCTGCTGTCTGCATGACTGTCTGCGTGACTCTTTCATGTGTTCTCCTCAGGCTTACTGGTGGGCTATACTCCTGGCTATCCTGACACTGTCTGCAGTCATGGGCTGCACCGTCTGTCTCTGCCACCGCACACTGGATATGAGTGACTTGGAATAGTCTCCTTCGACTTTTTGACCCATGACTACACTACAACTGAATGGTTAAGGAACTATTTTTGGCTATTTTCACTACTTCTTAATGAAATTAATTAAAAAACAATTGAATTTGTTTTTAATTCATGAAAATTTTAGCTTTTTTGGGAAAGTTTTTTGAAATTGTTTTTAAATAATAATAATTAAAAACAAAATGTAGGAAACCAAAAATAAATGGACCCATAAAAATGACCCCACATATGGGTCCCAACCCAGTGTTTGGGAACCTGTGATCTAGCCTGTCTGTTTGTCTTCAATCATGGCTTGTCTGTTCAGAGACGTCATCAAACAGTCTGTTTCCTTTGATCCGTGGTGGCCACATACCAGCAACCTCCTGATTTAGAGACACCTGTCCATGCAACTCTGAGATAGATGGATGGGACTTCCATTTCCATTAATGGTCTGTACTTGCTGTGTACTACTGCTGCTATTTGAACCTACGCGCTAATCTCAGCCCTGACGAGCGCCCAGTTTTCCGACGTGTGGGATTGTGTTTCTACTGAGGCCCCCCCTCCATTGATGTAGTAGGCCTATGTGTCTGGGACGTGACGACAATATTCTGGGGTTGAGTGCATGTATGCACATGGCATTCTGGGCAGTGATTTCTTCGACTAAAATTATGACGACATTTTTTTCTCAACTGCGTTTTTTTCACTGACGAAAACTAAATAAAAACGAAATAAAAAGTAAGCTGTGATGACTAAAACTAAGACTAAATATGTTGACAATTTCGTCAACAAAATAAAAACTAGACTAAAACGTTAGGGAGGGACTAGTGGAGAAGAGAGTAATTTTATGTTTGGTTGCTCTCAGGTGTTGCGTGCTGAAAATAGCAGATCTACAAGCTCACAACGCGTCGCAGCTTGTAGATCGGCTATTTTCAGCATGCAACCAAGTGTAAAATCAGCCCTTACAATGTCATCAAGGCCTGCCAAAATACATTTTAGTTGACTAAATCAACTGTAGATTTAGTCGCCTAAAATCTTATGATATTCAGTAGACTAAAATTAGACGAAAACTAAAACTTTTCAGGTGACTAAATTATGACTAAAACTAAATGACATTTTATTCAAAAGACTATGACTAAAACTAAATCAAAATTTGCTGTCAAAAACAACACTGATTCTGGGGAAGGGTTATGATAAGGGTTGCTGCTTGTTGTTTCCTTGTCTCAATTATGTTTGTACAGGTGCGGAGCAAAGATCTGCCTGGGAATTGACAGCAGCCCCCATATCTGTCCAAATTGACATAAGAATAATCAAGTAGTTAGAGCATGCTGCCAAAGCATGTCAACCAGCTGGTATAAACGAACCAGCATGACTACGTCTTTTGCACTCCGTACAGTACTGTACTGCACAGGCTTATGACATACAGCAAGGGGTCTTCAACCTTTTCAGGCCAAGGACCCCTTAGTTGAGAGAGAGATGAAGCAGGGACCCCCACAACCTTTCATAGATTCCATATAGTTTAATTGTTTGACAGCTCGATCAGATTTGTATTTTGTATTCGTGTTAATGTGGGTTTTAGATATATAACCACTTGAACCGTCAATACTTAATACACTTGACTTTTCACTGTACTCAGTCTGCTCTTTTCCCCCTCCAAAGCTCTTTGCCAAAAATAGCTGATCTACAAGCTTTTGTGAGCTTGTAGATCTGCTATTTTTGGCTAAAGTTCTCAGAATATGGATGCTATAGGGTTCAAGTGGTTAATATAAAAAAGGGGAAAAAATAGTTTCTATCACACAAAGATTTGGAGGACTCCTTTTAGTAACTTTGAGGACCCCTTAGGGGTCCCGGACCCCCTGTTGAAGACCCTTGACATACAGAAACTCCTTCTGATGGCACTTGCAGTGTTGCACTCTAAGGCAGGAAACTCTGGACTTCATATTAAAATATACACATTGGTTTTGTTACACACTCAGGTTACAATGTTAAATATAACTTCTTTCACTGGGTTGCAGTCCTTCATGTGAGGGGCAATAGAACTTGGCACCATGCAATAAATTGACATTTGTAACAACACCTGTCTTCATATACAGTACATCCATTGTCAATTGTCTCTCCGTCATTCTCTTTGACTTAGAACAGCTTGGACAGTGTTGAATGTGCACGGATAAGACTTGTAATTTGGGAGTTTTGGGGGTTGTTTTTCATAAATGTAGGCCAATGAGGGTACACATACAAGTAACCGAATAGTTATACAATGATTTACTTTTGGCAGGGAGTAATAAGTAAAGTAATAATCGAGTAATATAGTACCTTTCTTTTAACGAGCCCAACACTTCTAGGGTAGATAGCCAAGAGATGGACAAGGATGCTAATTGGCTGATCAAGTTGGTGAAGAGACTCTGTAGCCTGTACTTGGTGAGAGGTTGGACTCATTGGAGACTGTTGTGGAGAAATACACATGGAACAAGATGCAGTCCACAATGTTGGTCATCAACTCCACAACATGGACTAGTCTTTTGTTATACAGTACTGTATATGGGCCTGTGCAATTACAATAGATTATTCCCTGTAACACTTTTTATGTTTTTTGTTTTGTATGTTTGTTTGTTTTTGTTCCGTTTTTGTGTTTTTAACCCTTTTGTGTTGTGTTATTATTAACTCATGTCTGTATGAGCTATGGCCGTGGGACACTTGTATTTCCCTCTGGGATTAATAAAGAATCTAGTTTGTGCCTGATTGTTTAGTTCCAGTCCATGGATATTAATTCACAAAAATGACATACAGGTCATTGACCTATTTGAAAAATATTCAGTAATCTTCTGTCTGTGTGCACAAGAAATATGATGCTGATCAGCCAAGTATACTACTATGTAGTTTGTAAGATTAGCTGTCGACAGACACGCATGCAAGCACGCACACGCATGCATGCATGAGCGTGCACACACACACTGTTACCTTTGATAATATTTCCTACCTTTGATAATATATTCTTTTTGCATCTAACCTAATTGCCCTGAGACGTTGATTCTCTACATATGTCAGACACATGATAACCTTTAATATGGTATGTTTTCTTTTATTAGAGTATTTATACAGTACAGTAACATATTTACAAGTACAGTATTTATATACAACGGTTCACAGAAATAAACATTTTATACATATGTCCATCCAAAAGTAAAAATATATATCTAACAGTGTAGTGTTTCATAAAATCTATAATTATTTACAATGAATATGCTGTACAAAGTAACTTTGTTTAGTAACCTTTTCCTCAGCTTCCAGTGCAATAGTACGGTATTTCCACTTTTTCAAGAGTGAATTAAAATGAGAGGAAAATAAGCCACAACTGATCTATATAGTGCCATGTTAAATATTGCTTACATAATGGTGTGCATCAGATGTAAAGAACTATACATGTCAATGTACTGTAATAGTAATGACCAGATCACATGCCCAGAAAAGCCAGTAAAGGGAATTTCAATCACAAGAACCTCATTGAAGATACTATAACAGTGAGATGTTGAAATCAGCTATAGGTTGAGCAAATGGTAGGCACTTAATAGAGGTAACAGATTCATAGTAGCACATTTGGCTGTTTACCAGTTAAGATGCTGCATAAATATTCATTGCATATTGTGTATAAAACTGCATCTCAGACTTTGCCAATGTTAACTTAGAGAATAGTTTAACCATAGGGCTCAATGTATAACATGTACACTATAATTTAAAAATATATATATACAAAATAACAGCCATGATTTTTTTTTAAGACAGGTTGATTTCACAACAGTTCACTTCTGGAACATTTTCCAGTAAGGCACACTGAAACAGGTCCCCCAGTCACCAACAGTGATGGGACCGACAGTGGTGAATGCTCTGACATGTTAAGTATAGTACATAAAGTACATCAGTCATAAGGTTTCGAGAAAAGGCAGAGTATTGCATAAAACACCTAAAGGATTTTACAGCCTTTTCGCTTTTAACACATCTGAAAGATCGCAGGAATCGAACTGGGTTCGGTTCATCGCAAAGAAGTACTGTATGTGATCGTTTTGAATGTTCGTAAGTGTGTGTGTGTGTGTGTGTGTGTGTGTGTGTGTGTGTGTGTGTGTGTGTGTGTGTGTGCAACAACTTCAGACTGTTTGCAAGGCCTTTTGTATGCAGAGAGCCCTTTTAGTCAGTGTTCAGCTAATAACAGTCTGTAGAAGTTATGGATAACAAAGGGAAGCTAAATGTCATCAGGACTGTGAAATCAGAGGTATTTTACGCTGTAGGCCACTGGTATCTCCAGTACGTGTGAATCAAAAAAGCACCCAGTCTGGTTCTTGTAAAGGGTCTTAACTGAACCGGGGTGCTTTTTTCATACACGCCTCCAGTACAGTACAGTATATTCAGTCGACCATTTGGCATCTCACAATCTGAGACTTCAAAGACTTTATATTAACCATTTTGTTTGGGAGTGCCGAAGACACGCCAAAGAAGACGGTGTTAGTATAATGTTGTATCACATTGCGGTCACAGATTTAAAACCAACTTCTTAATAATAAAATATATTTCACATACTTAGTTGAACTTAAATAAAGCACATATAGCTGTACATATATACAAGGTGGTCATGTATTTGTATAATTTAAGTGTATAAAGTATTTACTACTTTTAAGTGCTGCAATGGAAAGGAGGGCTTTCAACTTGTCTTCAGTGTTAGTGGTTTTCCGGGGTTGTTCTACGGGAGAGGAAAAACAAACAAACATAATACATATTTTTTTACCATAATATTTTTTCATATAGTGAGTAGATTAGTGATCAATGAAAATTATTGGCCAATGGCTTGAGGAGATTCAGTCACCTTTTTGGAATCCTCCATGCATCCTTGCATTTCACGAACGTGACCTCCTGTGTTAAGCTCTGAGCCTGAGGGTCTTTTACACAAAATACCAACCTAAAAGGGAAGTCAACCAAGAACAACATTAGGTGACATTTTTACATAATTTTGCCTAATAAAATAAGACCATGAATATATGATCACAATGCAATAAGTAAACTTACTTCTGCTGCGTCTCGCCAACTCGGACGCGGATCTTGTGGACTTCCAGGTCGTCCTTGTCTGATTCTCCAGACCACCAGGATGATACCGTCTTTAGCATGTTGGAGGCAGACCAGCCATTAGTGTCTTCCCATTTAAACTTGAGCAGCAGGAGATCGCCGATGTCTTTCTCTGTCACCAGCAGGAACGAATGAGTCTTATTGGTCATTATTTTATCCTTTCTGCCAATAGAAACGGTAAGATTGGAAAGAAAGTGCTAGTTATGTTATATTAGTCACAAAATACTAGCTTCATATATGGGTAACGTAAGATTCCATTCACAATGGTGCATTTCATAATTAACTGTACTCACAGATTCAGCTCCAGGTTTTCAGCCTCTCCTTTGGTTCCATACAATGAGACAGTCAGCGTGGGCTCCATCTCCGAGTGGTTCACTTTGCTAGAGAAATGAATCTTCAGCTGGTAATGATGCACTGTAAAGGATGAAAGGACCAATCAGCATCAGACCCACAACAATCTCTCGAGACAAGAGTCAATGATGGCTACTACGCCATTGAAAAGGGACAAGTGGGTGGTCCCTTTTTTAGCCAGATTGGACCTGGAAAGAAAACTACAGTATGTACAGACACAACTGACAACTGTGCAGTTTGATATTCAACTATCTTGTTGTTCTTCCTTTGATGAGGCCTACTAACCTCTGAAAGGCATGGAGTCCCGCGTCTTGGTGTACATTTGGACGCTGCGTGGCTTGCGGACCTTGCTGATGTCGTAGCCCACGGTGTTGCAGCGACCTTTGCGGCAGCGGAGGCACATGCCACGGTCAAACATGTCGGTGCTGCCGCAGCGGTAGGCCGTGGACGCCTCCTGCTCGTTCAGCAGAGAGTCGATAAACAGGTGGACGGAACGCTCATGCTCGCACTTCACCGCGTCAGAGATGGCTGAGGAGAAACAAAGAAGAAAACACATGTTGATTATTGTCTGATGCATGTTGAACTGAAAAAAAAAACTTTACGGCTTTACGTTTGTTTCTTCCGTGTGACAATGTACTCAAATGTTTACAATAATGTAAACTATCCAATGAGATGTAGGGCAAACATTAAATGCTTTTAATAATGTAATGAAATAATTACGAAATAGTTAAATGGGACAGTAAACAATATGACTATGGTAATAACAACTGGGTATAGCAGAAAAGGAAATGCTCAAAATCTCAGCCTATTCTATGGTTGGTCATGGGCCCTACAGTAAAACTAACATTGTTTTGACCTTTTAAAAGATCCTGACAGATATTTGCCTCAAACATGTTTGGAAGCAGTCTGTTTATTTTCAACTGGGGGACATGAATGGAGTCATTGTGTGAGTGAAGGCAACAATGTTAATTGCCAAGGCGGATTAGTGTTGACAAGCATGAAGTAGCTACAAGATTTATTTTGACATTACTGTACATCAGCTACCTACATGTCTGACTTTCTGTGTGCGCACCCGTGTGTGATGTAAGTTCTGACATAATTGTTTAGCCTGTCAACATCAAGTGATGCTGCCCTGAACCATGAAATTAGCTTTATCACCAAGTGTCAATAAGAATTTAAATGAGTCATTGAGATATTGTTTTTTTCAGGACTGCGAAACTGATACTGAGGCTCAATGTCATCAGTCAGGTAACAGTAGTCCATAAATATTCATTCCTAACATTGAAAGAGTTGTAATTCTTACCAAATATTCCAAAGTTAGCAATCTTCTCCAGGGCCCCCCTTAAATTGCAGCCTGGCTGGAAACTCCCTCCATTGGGGTAGATGTCCACATGGCCTACTGGCTGCTGGATGCCAATGCTGAGACCCAGAGAGCCCCGTGTGAAGGTGTGGAGAACATCCACAAAGTGAGCATCATCTGGGGACAGGCGCCTGTGGGCATGCTCTCCTTCAAAGTCTGGACCTGCTGGATCAAGACCTGAAGACAGAGAGGGTAAAGGTCAGATAAAAAGACAAATATAAACCAAAACCCAGAAGAAGAATGACATAATAATAATAATAATAATAACCTGTTATTCTCCCAATTTTATTGGTGACGTGGCTTCCAGCAAATCCTGCAACGTGAGCTCCCAGGCTATAACCAATCAGGTGGACATTCTCAAGAGGAATGTTGGTGGTCTCCTTGAGAAGAAAAAAAGATAACGTTAATTCTAAGATAGGCGGCGCCGATATCCGTGTGGTTAAGGCGAGTACAGAACATAAGTTCTTCTGATGCCTGACTTCAGGTTTGATTCACGGCCCCTGCGGATCCTCCCTGTTTCTCCACTGTACAATCAAAGAAAAGGCAGAAAAGCCCCCTGAATATATTTAAATGTATATAATATCTTTATCTCTATATGCGATATATCTAATACATATGTTGGTTGTATATTTTCAGTAATCAACTAGGAATGCATAACAACTACTGCTTGTCACTGACCTCCATCCAGTTGATGAAGTGAGCGATCTCCTGCCCCACTGCCTTGGTGTTTCTGGCTGCAACCACATAGTGATTGTGGGCTGAACTGAGCCAGTCCACTACGATGACGTTGGCTGTCTGCTCTCTCTCATACAGCGCCGTAACCAGCTTGGCCACCCAGCTCTCATACATACCGATCACCTGTTGAGATGATGGACACATCAGTAAATAACCCATTGCTAATGTTGCTCTTATAGCTGTGTCAACCAAGGCATTTTCCAAAGCAAAGCATTATGTTACATTATTTATTTTAAATAGTATTCAGTGGGAGCATCACATATTTAATCTACAGTGTATACGTGACGAGGAGGCGGAGGAGCTGAGTGTCTATTCTGCGCTACATTCACGTCTGATGTTTTTATCTGGGTACCCAGAGATGAAATATTTTCAAAGGAAGCGTTTTTAGGACAGCACCTTGGGTTTTCAGCTCGGGAAAAAATGCTTTGGTGGACACACACAGCCTTAATGTAATGTTGTAATAAGGTGCATCAATCGCGAAGGAGGTACCATTTTAACAAGAGCCATTAGAATGGATGAATTAACTTTTGGATGCTCCAAAGACTTTTGGGTTGAGAATGTCAAAGTTCAAGGTCACAGTCAAGGTCAAAATCGAGATTCGATTTGAACAAGCTCATTAGACTTGGTGGGAATGATCAGTATAGGCCACCTCAGGTAGATGATTACAGTTTGGACAGAGAAGGTCAAAATTCAAGGGTCACAAGAGACAGAAGAAGAGATGTTGGTGTGGGAAGGGTTTGCACCAGCAGGTGAATTTGTTAAATGTAAAGTAATCTATGTTCTCATTGTGTTTTATGTTTTGTAGCAACCACTATTCTGATGGGGTAGTTGAAAATTTATACTAGCCAGTCATGGGTGTTAGCCAGTCATGGGTGCAAAGCCCACACGCAGTCATGTACATCCAAACTCTATGACTAACAGGGGCGTCAATTGGGTATGGTAGGGGTATGCAGCTGCCATACCCTGGGTCCAGGGGGGAAGATAAAAGTTAGTTCTAAATATAAATCCATAAATGTCTCTTTGTCTATCTGTGCTGGTTATTATGTTGTTAAATTACAGCAAAATATCTGCAAATGCTCACTTTAACAAAATGCTCACTTTAACAATGTATTATGATTATATTCTGCACACTTGTATTCTCCCCATCTTGACAAAATGGTATATTCCCAGGTTCCGCATAATTGTGGCACGTTTACTAACATGCCAAGTTTAGTGCATGCTCTGCACTTGAACAACTGTTCCAGGCTGCCATATCCAGCCAAAGAAACCGTAGAAACGGGGAAAAAAAATAAAATGTACTTCTTCTTAAAATAAATATATCATGCCTGTTGCTAAGGTATGGCAACATGACTGGTGTCTTGCACGCGCACCTTCGCGCGCGTGCAAGACACCAGTCATGTTGCCATACCTTCGCTTTTTCTGAACTGATGCCACTGATGACTAATGGTATAGGAACATGCTGCTACAGGTCCAAGGATCTTACCGTCCATCCGTGTATCACCAGGAAGGTCTTTGAGGTGCTATTGAAGGTACAGGCAGCCAGAGACTCTGGTTTGCCTGGGATGATGTAGCACAGGTCATCATCAGGGTGCGATGGTTTGCGGAGAGAGAATTTGGCAATGGTCCCATTACGTTCATCCTTATGGTCAAACAGGTCTTTAATTGGGTCCAGGAAGTTACCTAACATAAAGGAATGTAAAACCAATCAGTTGTCTGTACAACATGCAGGTTGACACTTGTCTCTTGAATATTCATAGAATATAGAGAAGAGAAGAGAAGAGAAGAGAAGAGAAGAGAAGAGAAGAGAAGAGAAGAGATAGGCCCTTGTCCATCGTATGTTATTGTGAAAATCTAAGCTCATTGTCCTTTTGATGGAAAGCCAAGAGACGCATGACTGACTGTCTGACTGGCTATGGGGCCCCTCAGTAAATGAGCCTCCGTCTTCAGACAACATGCAGTCCATAGAGGTAACAAGGGTTCATTTGACCAGACATGTTTCCATAGAAACCACTAAAAGTTGGTCCAGTTATGCTTCTGCCACCTCACTGACGAATCCCCCCAAATGTCCAATAGGGTCTAGACGGACCCTTCTCCAAATATCAGCTGACTCTTCAACAGGGGGAGGGTTGTGGTGAGTGTGGAGGGCTGGTTGGGGGCAGGGACTAAGCACACCCCCCAACAACTTGCACAAGGGTTAAAGGCAAGCCATAAGAGCTAAGCCATTAATAATGCATACTCATAATTTCACAACATGTGCAATGCAAACCCTTTTGA